>NC_045974.1:18154597-18512097 GCF_010909765.2 Amblyraja radiata
AATCAGTCTGAAGAAGGGTCCCGACCCCAAAACGTCACTTAACCATGTTCTCCAGAGATGCTGCCTGACCCCTTGAGTTACTTTGGGTCGTTTTGGTAGCATGGATGAATTGGCATGCTAACCAAGTTATCTAACTGAGCTAGTCCCACTAGCCTGTTCCTGGTCCATATCCCTTCAAACCTTTTTTCACTTGCACCCGTCTAACTATATTTTAAATGTTGTAATTGTATCCACCTCTTCCTTTCTACCACTTCCTTTGGCAGTTTGTTCCTTATACGCACTGGTCCCCCCCTCGGGTCCCCTATAAATCTTTCCCTCTTCACCTTAAAAGTATGGCTTCATTTTAGACATCACATTCCTGGAGAAGACTGTGACCAGCTTATCTCTGCCGCTTTTGATGTTATAAATCTTTAAGGTCATCCTTCTGCCTCCCATGCTCCACAGGAGAAAAGATCCAGCCTCTCATAACCCGAACCTTTCAGTAACGTCCTCATAAATCTTTTTTTTTTAGTTCGGTTTAATAACATCATGCCTATACAGTGCCCTCCGTAATGTTTGGGACAAAGACCCATCATTTATTTATTTGCCTCTATACTCCACAATGTGAGATTTGTAATAGAAAAAAAATCACATGTGGTTAAAGTGCACATTGTCAAATTTTAATAAAGGCGATTTTTATACATTTAGTTTTCATCATGTAGAAATTACAGCAGTGTTTATACATTTAAATGAAAGTAGTCATGTTTAGTATTTTGTTGCATATCCTTTGCATGCAATGACTGTTTGAAGTCTGTGATTCATGGACATCACCAGTTGCTGGGTGTCTTCTCTGGTGATACTCTGCCAGGCCTGTATTGCAGCCATCTTTAGCTTATGCTTGTTTTGGGGGCTAGTCCCCTTCAGTTTTCTCTTCAGCATATAAAAGGCACGCTCAATTGGGTTCAGATCGGGTGATTGACTTGGCCACTCAAGAATTGACCATTTATTAGCTTTCAAAAACTCCTTTGTATGTTTGGGATCATTGTCTTGCTGTAGAATTAACTGCCAGCCAATGAGTTTTGAGGCATTTGTTTGAACTTGAGCAGATAGGATGTGTCTACACACTTTAGAATTCATTATACTACTACCATCAGTTGTATCATCAATGAAGATAAGTGAGCCAGTATCTTCAGCAGCGATACATGCCCAGGCCATAACACCCCACCACCATGTTTCACAGATGAGGTGGTAGGCTTTGGAACTTGGTCAGTTCTTTCTCTCCTTCATACTTTGCTCTTGCCATCACTCTGATCTAAGTTAATCTTCGTCTCATCTGTCCACAAGACCTTTTTTCAGAACTGTGGTTGCTCTTTTCTCTTCTTGGCAAACTGTAACCCGGCCATCCTATTTATGCGGCTAAGCAGTGGTTTATATCTTGCATGTAGCCTCTATTTCTGTTCATGAAGTCTTCTGCGGACAGTGGTCATTGACAAACCCACACCCGACTCCTGAAGAGTGTTTCTGATCTGTCGGACAGGTGTTTGGGGGTGTTCCTTTATTATAGAGAATTCTTCTGTCATCAGCTATGGAGGTCTTCCGTGGCCTGCCAGTCCCTTTGTGATTAGTAAGCTCACCAGTGCTCTTTCTTCTTAATGATGTTCCAAACAGTTGATTTTGGTAAGCCTAAGGTTGGCAGTTTTATTCTTGTTTCTCAGTCTCATAATGGCTTCTTTGACTTTCATCGGCACAACTTTGGTCCTCATGCTGATAAACAGCAATAAAAGTTTTCAAAGGTGATGGAATGAATGGAGGACAGACTAGATGCTGAGAGCTCTCTTATACCTGCATTAAGGAGGCAATTAAACACACCTGAGCAATTACAAACACCTGTGAAGCCATGTGTCCCAAACATTATGGTGCCCTGAAATTGGGGGGGGGGGGGGGGGACGACTATGTATAAACACAGCTGTAATTTCTACATGGTGAAACCAAAATGTATAAGAATACCCTTTAATAAAATCTGACAATTTGCACTTTAACCACATGTGATTTATTTTTTTAAATTACAAATCTCAAATTATGGAGTACATAGCCAAATAAATAAATGATGGGTCTTTGTCCCAAACATTATGGAGGGCATTGTATATGATATAACTTGGCTTCCTCTATCCCCACCAACATAGAAGACAGTTGAGGTATCAAGAAAATGCAAACGAGCAATGGCTACAACATTGGCTAAACGACCAGACCATAGTCGAGAAGACAAGTTCTTTAGAATTAATTGCACCTCTAGCGTAGCTTTTCAAATAGTTACAACACTGACATCTACCCATCCATGTGGAAGATATGGGGACGAATGGCAGATGTTGGAATCTTGAGCAAAACACTAAGTGCTAGAGGTACTCGGTGGGTCAGGCAGCGTCTGTGAAGAGAATAGACAAGCGATGTTTTGGGTCGGGACCCTTCTTCAGACTGAGTTCCACCAGCACTTTGTGAATGTGGAAGACATGTTTTCACAAATCCAATCTGGCTAATTACTGTGTTCTCAGTCTATCTCAATCATCAGCCAAGTGGGGTGGGAGATTGCAACCTTCACGTGGTCCACCCTGTTTCGACTAATGCAACCAACCCGACGTGCACGAACAAGGTCAAATAGAACAAGTGGACCTACAACTATAGGCTGTGGCATGCCATACGCAAGAAGATCAGGCAAGTGATGGAAGGTGTAGACGACCATGCCATTAACTGGCCATCCTTAAGGGTCAAGGATGTTTAAAGTGTGAATGGGTCAGTAGTTTGGGGGATAATATGCTTTCTTTACACTGTAGTTGTACAGGTTCCGAACAAAGGGACTTGATGTACTCATTGCTATTCTAAGTGTTTCTTCTCTACTAGTAATGGTCAGGGATACTCACGTGAGAGAATCTTTTGGAGTTACTCAGTCTAATTTAAATAAAATAGAACAGGAGCAAAAGTTCTAAATTGGAGGGAGCCTAATTTTATTTGGCCGAGATAGGATTTAACAAAAGTGCATTAGAAAGAGCTATTTGGAAGTTATCTTTGGAGGTCCCTCTGTATTGATGTCTTGCTTCTACTCTGGTAATCGATGAGCCTATGTGTGAACCAACATGCTCTACCCCAGATTCAGCAGAAGATACCTGATGAGGCAGGTGAGTGGATACATTGCTCCTTCTGCTATTTACACAAGGCTTCTGTGTTCTTCCAAGGCATATGTATGAGGTTCTCAACAGCATCCCGGCTCCTGCTCCTCCAGCTTGATTGGTTGCTGGCTAGGAATCTCAAGTATCTATCAGGATGTTGCATTTTTCAAAGAGGCTTTAAGCACAGTCTTGAACTATTTCCCTTGGCAACCTCTTTCTTTGACAGAGGTTGAAATAGGGTATCTGCTTCAGGGGTTTGGTGTCAGGCATGAGAAGGGCAAGGCCTGCCCAACTGCAATTAGGACCTTATTGGGTATTGGCTTGTTTATCCTTCACATCTACCCTCGCATGCATCATAAGAATTTTCCATATTTCAATGTCACCTCTCAATCTTTTGCACACAAGAATAGACACCCGTTTGTTTATTCACTCTTTATATGACAATTCTTCCAGTAATTAATTCCAGGAAACCCAGGAATTAATCTGGTGAATCTTTGCGACTCTTCCTCTTTCACCAGTACATCCTTCCGTAGACCAGATCTGTACATTATATCGCAGATGAACCATCAGAGGAGTCCTTTATAATTGGAGCAAGGTGGCTTTAGTCTCAAACAAAAATCCTCTTGTAAATAAAGAAAACATATATTTTACAATATCTATTAACTTTCAATGACTTGTGTAAAATACTAACCAGAACCTTGAACTGTTTTGTAATTTAAAAAATATATACCCTTCTATTTTCCTATCAAAAAGACCAAATTTTTCCCCACTGCACTCCTTCAGACATAACCTTGCCCATGCATTAAATCAGATTTGTATCCCCTTAAATCACTTTGCATCATTTTCACAGCCACACCGTCATTCAGCTTTGGATCAGCCTTTCCTACACAAGAGTACTGTGGAAGCTTCATTGCTGAATTGGTACACGAGCTTCCCCCACCCAAATCATTGATTGAGATTTGAATGGTTGGGGAGCCAGTACTGATCCCAACAGAACCCTTTTTATCACTCTCTCAACCAGAAAATGACGAATTAATTTGAACTCTTCTTTCTGTAAACAGATTCCCAACTGAGCCAGAGAGTACATTATCCAACCACACGCTCCACTTTTAATAATGTTTTATTGAAGGTTCCTTGAAGTCCAAAAACACTACTTTGATGGTTCTGCATTAACTTCTCTGCAAGTTAACACCTCAAAAGGCTAACCTCAAGATCTAATAAATAGTCAAGTGTAATTTTCCTTTCATAAATTCAAATTGATTATGGTCAATCCCACTGATATTTTGTACATGTCCCGTTTCCATTTTCTCATCCACTATGCTCAGATTGGTCTGTAGTTCCTGCTTTCTCTCTTCCTCCTTTATTAAAATATTGAAGGTCCCATTGCTTTCTTTTATCTGAGGAACCAATTCGAGAATCTATAGAATTTTGGATGATGAAATCCAAAACTTGAAGATAAAGCAGATGGAGAAGTATAAAGAAGGTTTATGACCACTGTCAGTTGAATAACACAATGAGATGAGAATTAGAGCATAGAACAGTAGTGCAGGAACAGGTCCTTGAGCCCACAATGTCTGTGCCGAACATGATATTAAAACCCTCATATCTGCCTGCATTTTATCCATATCCCTTCATTCCCTGTATATCCACATACCAATCTAAAAGCTTCTTAAATGCCACAATCGTATCTGCCTCCACCACCACCCCAGGCCAATATATTCCAGACACCTACCATGCGCCGCCCCCCCCCCCCCCCTTCGATCTGCAGGTGTGTAAAAAGTAAGATATAAGCAAAGGAATCGGGCCAATTAGGAATAAAAATGATCTTTAGATAACTCAGAAAGCAAAATCGGAATTCTGAATGAGCACCTATGGTCTTTTGAAAGGAAAAAGAATGGAGTACAAGGGAAAATAGTAAAGAAAAAAAGGATAGATAAAATTTGATAAGGGAAGGCTAGTTATGAACAACATATCCTTGGCTTTGTCAACGATGTAATCCTCGTCAGTGAGACTGGCGGGTTTTATGTGACTGGCAAAAAGAGGCTTATATTTAATTATGTTGATCAAAATAGCTTTTTAGTGGAAGTAAAATACGTTTATTATGAATCAAGTTAGAGTAGCTCCATTCACATCTGTATTACCAATGATAATTTGCATTGTGGAATGGTGGTCCCAAGATACCCAAACTCGAGGTGCTAATCTCATTATCCATAATTATAGTACATGGACCAGTTTAAAAAATGTTTTGCAATTTTAAGAGAATGTATCAGTTGCTTTTTTATTTTGAATAGAAATTGCTTGCAATATCTCAGTGTTAGCAAAAAGTTTTTCAAGCTATTTGTTTTTGTTAGCCTGAACAAAAAGGTATAACAGATTTTTATTCTGTCGAGTATGTATTTTAAGATTTCGTGAACTTGGCCCTCAGTACCAAGTTTGAGAACTCCAAACAAGGAAATCATATTGTGCTGGTAACAAATCACTACGTGCAGTGAATGGCTTGATAATGGAGAAGAAATTTGGTTGATAAGAGCTTTTGCTACAACAAGAAATTTAGCCATCACAATGTCGTAATAACCCAGGTAGAGCTGTCAAGAACAAGGCTCCATTAAAATCGGGCTCATTTGGAGAAGAGACTAAAACTGTTGAAATCACCATTTTAAACTGAGATAACCAAGTAATTTTTTTTTTTTTTTTTTTAAGGATCAAGAATGGATGACTAATTTGCTGAAAAGAAGAGCATCCACTTATAATGGTGCAGTGAATTGCTTTGGATATTGCCCAAACAGAATTACAAGTACACGCCAGCTTTTCTACCAATGTCAGTCTGGTAAATTATTTCTATAACAGCAAAAATATGACAGGCAACCAAGTATTAATTATTAGTTATCTGGCCAATTAAGGCAGCCAGAAATCACCTGCAAGGATTTGACACAAGGGTTCAGCAACACATCATGCAACATTTTTCTGATATCATTCAAGGAATCAAGAAACTTATCAAATCATTTAAAAACAGAATTTAAGCCAATAGAAAACCGAAACATACACGCAGAGTCAGTCTGAACAGAGTAATGGAAAGCTGCTCATTTCGCTTAAAATAAACCTTTTTTGCTATTTTAAATCAAAAAGTAAATCCTACTAAAAATTTTTTTTAAATGGCAAACTACCATTTTTGTCCCTCTGCTTTCTTATAGTTAGAAAAAAATCCATCATGTTGCTTAGTTATGGCCAGGCCTTGCTTGGTCATTATAATGTAATTTGCAGATATTCCATCATTGCTGGTATAGTAGTGCTGTTGATATAGCCTTACTAAAAATTAAATGTTGTCCACAGAAAATATCAGCCAAATCGCAAGCGATTTTCTAAGCCATAAATCTTTGCCTTTAAATTCTTGAGCTCTCCTTGGATAATCTTTGTGTGGTTATTTGATTGGCGCACCTCATGAAGTATAGCAAGATCCTGGTCAGGACCAATTCCAAGTGTTACCTACCAAGAGAAAAGATGATATTGAAACATTAAACCGAAGAGGGTATGGGTGAAATCACTGAATAAGAAATACAATCCAATATTGAGAGGAAAGGAATTCGACTATTAAAAATATGGAAATAAGTAGCAATTATGATCTGACGGCTGTTTTTGAATCTGGTTGGAATATGCTTTCAAGCCTTTGTATCTTCTGAACCAACAGGAGGGCAGAGAAGAGAGAATGATTGGGGTGAACAAAATAGAGAGAGTACAGAGGAGATTTACTAGAATGTTGCCTGGGTTTCAGCAACTAAGTTACAGAGAAAGGTTGAACAAGTTAGGGCTTTATTCTTTGGAGCGCAGAAGGTTAAGGGACTTAATAGAGGTCTTTAAAATGATGAGGGATAGACAGAGTTTCCATTGAGAGTAGGGAAGATTCAAACAAGAGGACATGATTTGAGAATTAAGGGACAGAAGTTTAGGGGTAACATGAGGGGGAATTTCTTTACTCAGAGAGTGGTAGCTGTGTGGAATGAGCTTCCAGTGGAAGTGGTGGAGGCAGGTTCGATTTTATCATTTAAAAATAAATTGGATAGGTATATGGACGGGAAAGGAGTGGAGGGTTATGGTCTGAGTGCAGGTAGATGGGACTAGGGGAGAATCAGTGTTCGGCACGGACTAGAAGGGCCGAGATGGCCTGTGCTGTAATTGCAATATGGTTATATGTGCGAGTAGCCTTGATTATGTTGGCTGCTTTCCTAAGAAAAGTCAATGGGGGGGGGTTTAGGCTGGTTTGCATGATGGACTGGGCTGTGTCCACACCTCTCTGCAATTTCTTGCTCTTTCGGGTAGAAAGGTTACCATAGCGAGATGTATATATCCCAATAGAATGCTTTTCATGGCGCATCTGTAGAAATCGGTAAGTGTCATTCGAAACAGAGTTTAATTGGAGTTAATATGTCAATTACATTTTTAACAGAAGAAAAAGTTAGGCCATAACCATGTTTTAAGTTGTAGAGGAAGGTTAGAACAGTACAGAACAAAAGATATATCTGATAAGCTGGAGACAAGGGGAAATAAATGAAAAGATTGGTGTTCGCTGAAGAGAATGATGAAGGGTTCACAAAGGCAGTTAACCAGCCTGGAGATGGTGTAAATGGTAATAGAGGAGGGAACAAGAGACAACAAGAACCTCAGTTACCTGAAATTGGAAATAAAAAGAATGCTGGAAAATCTCAACAGCAAAGAGAAAAAACAAGTTAATGCTACAGGATGATAAAGGTTTCATTTTAGATTAGGGGCTACCATGACAAGGAGTATAGAAAGCTGGTTCTTGGAAATGCACACAGAAGCACCCTCACTTATTCAACTTTTACCCTGTAGACCCATGCGTAAATCAAATATTACTCAAGTTGGAAAAGGAAGTGCTACTGCGCCCACATAAATTTGCCATGAGGGCAAGCTCCGACAAGGAGACCTTGTGGCCGTCGGTAGGCCTAAAGAGTTGCTAACGTAAGTGCGGGTTTACCCAGGTCACCAATTATGTAAATTGGGGAATGTCTGTAAGTAGATTAATAGAGGACTTGGATATTCTCAGAATTTGAATATTTTACAATTCTTATTTAAAAGAAACTTGCCATTTGTATGTTACTGTTCAAATGCAAATACTATTGACCACAATATATGCAAAATAAAGGAGACATTTGATTATCAGAACATAGAATTATTTTGACATCAAATATAGAAGAAAATAGTGCCCTCCATAATGTTTGGGCAAAAGACCCATCATTTATTTATTTGCCTCTGTATTCCACAATTTGAGATTTGTAATAGAAAAAAAAAATCACATGTGATTAAAGTGCACACTGTCAGATTTTATTAAAGGATAATTTTATACATTTTGGTTTCACAGCTGTGTTTATACATAGCCCCCCTATTTCAGGGCACCATAATGTTTGGGACGCAGGGGTTCACAGGTGTTTGTAATTGCTCAGGTGTGTTTAAATGCCTCCTTAATGCAGGTATAAGGGAGCTCTCAGCACCTAGTCTTCCCATCACGTTTGGAAACTTTTATTGCTGTTTATCAACATGAGGACCCAAGTTGTGCCAATGAAAGTCAAAGAAGCCATTATGAGACTGAGAAACAAGTATCATTTATATACTGCTGAGACTTGCACTACACCTATATCTGGGTACGACATTCACAGTGAACAATAGGGCCCTGGAAAGTGTAAAAGATCAGAGGGACCTAGACCATCTATATCTCTCTGAAATTGCCATCGCAGGATGATAGGCACACTGGCCTGCATCAGTTTGAACACCGAGTACAGGAGTTGGGATGTTATGTTCCAGGTATACAAGATGTTGGTGATGCTGCACTTTAAGTATGTGTTCACTTTTGATCACACTGTAAAGGAGGGACATCAATCATTAAGCTGGAAAATGTGCAGAGAAAATTTCCGAAAACGTTGCCAGGATTTGATGGCCTGAGTTATAGAGTTTGGGCAAGCGAGAACTTTATTCCTTTGAGTGTGGAAGACCGTGGGGTGATCTTATAGAGGTGTATAAAATCATGAACGGCAAAGGTAGTGTGAATGCCAGCGTTCACCAGGGTTGGAGAAATTAGATGTATCGGAAGGAACTGCAGATGCTGGTTTATACCTAAGATAGAGACAAAATGTTGGAGCATCTCAGCAGGCAGGATCTCTGGAGAAAAGGAACAGGCGACGTTTTGGGTCAGAACTTTTGGGAAATCAGAAATGTGTACAGACCCTCCCCAACACATCTATAAAACTAGAAGATGAGAGAGGAAAGACTTAATTGGAATCTGAGAAAGGAAGGGGTGGGGTTGAAGTGGGCAACTTTTTCACACAAAAGGTAGTAGGTATAAGGAACGAGTTGCCAGAGGAAGTGGTTGAGGTAGATAACAACATTTAAAATATATTTGGACAAGTACATGCACAGAAAAGGTTTAGGCACAGCAAAAGGGACTGGCTTAGATGGATATCTTGGTTGGCATGGACGAATTGAGCCAAAGGCCCATTTCCATGCTGTATGACTCTGCACATTGCTCTGCAATCTATATAAGCCTCTCAGCGGCTTACTGACTGTACTTCACAGTAAACATCATCTTTTCAGTAAATGGACAAGCAAACCTGAGGCTGCTGAATTTTTCCAGATTAATATATAGAGTAATAAAGTAAATTCTCAGGACTGGAGAACTTGTCCATGATCTGGTGAGCCATTGAGATGAAAATATTAAAGTCTCAGAGAACGAATGAGAAATATTCCTGTGGTGAATATTAAATGCTCAAGCCTACCTTGAACAGCTGCTTCTCCACATCTTTTAGCCTCTGCCGTAGTAGCTTTATATCATTTTTAAAGCCTTCGACTTCCATAGCTCGTCGCTTTTCCAGTGCCTCGTACCGCCGCGTCATTAAATGAAGCCGCTTCACTGTTTTTTCAGAACGCTCCTATATTAAAGCAGTATATCCTAAATCAGCATAGAGTCATAGAGTGATACAGTGTGGAAACAGGCCCTTCGGCCCAACTTGCCCACACCGGTCAACAATGTCCCAGCTCCACTAGTCCCACTTGCCTGCGCTTGGTCCATATCCCTCCAAACCTGTCCTATCCATTTACCTGTCTAACTGTTTCTTAAACAATGGGATTTGCCCAGCCTCAACTACCTCCTCTGGCCGCTTGTTCCATACACCCACCACCCTTTGTGTGAAAAAGTTACCCCTCGGATTCCTATTAAATCTTTTCCCCCTCACGTTGAACTTATGTCCTCTGGTCCTCGATTGCCCTACTCTGAGCAAGACACTCTGTGCATCTACCCGATATATTCCTCTCGTGATTTCGTATATATGGTAGAGTGGTGGCACTGTGGTTACATTGCATGATGATTAATCTAGAATTAACACAAAAAATACTGGCTACGTTCAGCAGATCAGGCTGCCTCTGTGGAAAGGGAAACATTAACATATTAGATCAGAGAAGTAGTCTAAGGAAGTCTTCAAACTGAATGTTAGCTCCATTTCTCTTTCTACAGGTGCTGCCTGATATTTTACTAATTGCCTCCAGCATTTTCTGTTTTAATTTCAGATTTACAGCAGCTGCAGTTTGATTTTCATTTATTAGTAAATTTAGAAATCTCAACTAACTGAAAGACCAGAGTTTCCATGTTAGCAGTTATGAAATTTAAAGTCAATTATTGATCTGCAATTTTAGAAAAATGCAGATCAATAATGATCATCAAAAAACTGCCAGATCTTTGTAATAGCCTTCTTCAATTATAGGGCATCCTCATCCTGTTGGAGCCCTCGATCAGGGCATCCTCATCCTATTGGAGCCCTCAATCACTCCAGTCGCTTCAACATGGTTGATCCATAAAGGGCCGAGAATTCCACTGGCACTATGTTGAAACACAGGATGTCAATAGAAGAGACCATCCTGTATTGACCTAGGTTTTGAGACCTTGCAGTGACCTCCTCAAACATCAGCAGATTGGTTATTAAATTGAGAAAAGCAGCCTCACACTCTGCAGAGTAATTCTTACTGATTTTATAATGAGTAAAAAGAGTGGCTTGCCTGCACCCCACTCCTGAATCCCTGAAGGACACAATTACCATACTGGGTTTCAGCAGATAGTGAATGAATCAAAACAAGGGATAAACCTATTTTACCTCATGTAGTATCTTTACCATTTGACCTAGAGCAGATCATCTTTTTTTGATAGCATTGGTAGAATTGAGCAGAGCACAGTATTTATGGAGATCAATCATCAACCAAGGGCATTCTCTGATGTATTGTTTTGTAATAATCAGGCAGAATGGAACATGCTCAGAACAGATCTAACATCTCATGGGAGTTTAGTCACCCTCGGCACTAGCATCAATTAAAACTCAAATATCTTTGTTTATTGCCTTATTTGAAAGGAAGATACTTTTAAAGAACTTGAGACGACGTAAAAATCAGTGATATTTATACAATGAGCATTATTACGTTAGGCCAATATCAATGTTAAAGGTTATCGATCATTTTGTTAACTATAGCTCAAAGACCTTTTTGACTAACGCAATACGTGACATATCCTTGTCAATATCCAATCATATCAAAACATACCTTTGATTAAATTTATCAACATCACATCCCTTCAAATGGACCTGTATTTTACATCAAAAACTGTCACCTTTCCCTGTATTTCTGAATGGTTTAATTGCTTTAGGAAAGCTTAAAAATCATCTCTATTCCATTCGGTGAGGCGGCGCGGCTCTGGCTGCAGCGGCTCACCGGCAGTCCTGTTTGTTTTGTGTTTTTTGTGTTGTTTATTTCGTTTTTGGTTAGTCTAGTTTTGGTTTTTAGTTTGTGTTTGGGGGGGGGGGGGGTTGAAACGGGGCTTGCTGTCTCTCCCTGCGGGGGAATGCGACTTTTTTGTCGTATTCCTCTTCTCTGCCTCCGTCTGCGCTGAGGCCTAATGGCGGAGCTGGCGACTTCGAGGCTCAGGAGGCAGAGCCCGCCAGGACTCGCCCTGAGCTCGCTCCCATGAGGGCGGCCCGGCTCGGGGCTGGAACAGTGCTTCCGTGAGGGGCTGTGACGCTCCCGGGAGGGCAGCCTGGCCCGAGGAAGGAACGGTGCTCCCGTCGGAGTGGCCGAGCTCGGGGAGGTATGGCGTTCCCAGCCCGAGGGAGGAGCGGCGCCCATGTCGGGGCGGCCCAGTCCGAGGGAGGAGCGGCGCCCATGTCGGGGCGGCCCAGCCCGAGGGAGGTATGGCGCCCATGTCGGGGCGGCCCAGCCCAAGGGAGGAGCGGCGCCCATGTCGGGGCGGCCCGGCCCGGGGAAGAAGCGACGCCCAAGTCGGGGCGGCCCAGCCCGAGGGAGGTACGGCGCCCATGTCGGGGCGGCCCAGCCCGAGGGAGGTACGGCGCCCATGTCGGGGTGGCCCAGCCCGAGGGAGGTACGGCGCCCATGTCGGGGCGGCCCAGCCCGAGGGAGGTACGGCGCCCATGTCGGGGCGGCCCAGCCCGAGGGAGGTACGGCGCCCATGTCGGGGCGGCCCAGCCCGAGGGAGGTACGGCGCCCATGTCGGGGCGGCCCAGCCCGAGGGAGGTACGGCGCCCATGTCGGGGCGGCCCAGCCCGAGGGAGGTACGGCGCCCATGTCGGGGCGGCCCAGCCCGAGGGAGGTACGGCGCCCATGTCGGGGACGGCCCAGCCCGAGGCTGAAGACGGCACGATACTCACATGAGGGTGGCTGGGACGGTGTTCTGGCGGTGGTGGCCTGAGTCCGGGGTTCGGCCGCGGGCCAGCGGCTGCGTCAGCAGGACTGGTGGGCGGCAGCTTCGACCACCCCGGGGCGCGGTGATTGAGCCGCGGGACAGTTTTTAACATCGCCTGGTGGGGGATCGCCTCAGCGCAGAGGGAGAAGAGGAGGGAAGAGACTGCAGACCTAAAGATTCCGGAAGTGGCGGCGCTGGGAACGGCTGCGGCTCGCCTGCAGTCCGTTTGTCTTTTACCTTTTTGTGTTGTTTTTTTCGTTTTGTCTAGTTACGTTTTTGGTTTTTAGGTCGTGTTTATGTGGGGGGGGGGGTGGGGGTGAAACGGGGCTTGCTGTCTCTCCCTTCGGGGGAATACGACCTTTTTGTCGTATCCCCCTTCTCTGCCTCCGTCTACGCTGAGGCCTAAGGGCGGAGCTGGCGACCTCGGGACTCTGGAGGCAGCTGACAGGACTCGCCCTGAGCTCCCGTGAGGGTGGCCCAGCCCGGGGCTGGAACTGCGCACTCGTGAGAGCGGCCTGGCGAGGGGCTGAGAGACTTTCCCGTGAGGGGCTGTGGCCCGTCGGAGTGGCCCAGCCTGAGGGAGAACGGCACTCCCGTCGGAGTGGCCCAGCCCGAGGGTGCAACGGCACTCCCTTCGGAGTGGCCCAGCCCGAGGGAGAACGGCACTCCCGTCGGAGTGGCCCAGCCCGAGGGAGAACGGTACTCACGTGAGGGCGACCCGGCTCGGGGCTGGAACGGTGCTCCAGTGGCTGGCACGGCGTTCTGGCGGCGGTGACCTGAGTCCTGGGTTCAGCCGCGGGCCAGCGGCTGCGTGTGCTGGACTGGAGGGCGGCAGCTTCGACCACCCCCGGGCCGCGGTGTTTGAACCAGCCCGTTTGCGGGGTTCGGTGAGCCGCGGGACTGTTGTGCCATCGCCCGGTGGGGAATCGCCTCAGCGCAGAGGGAGAAGAGGAGGGAAGAGACAGTAACCCTAAGATTTTTGCCTCCACCACAGTGAGGAGGTGCTTGGAGGATACACTGTGGTGGTGTTAATTTGTGTTTATTGTTGTTTATTCTTGTATGATTGTATGTATGACTGCAGGCACGAAATTTCGTTCAGACCGTAAGGTCTGAATGACAATAAAGGTATTCAATTCAATTCAATTCAATTCAATTCAATTCAAGACTTTTGCCTCCATCACAGTGAGGAGATGCTGGGTGGACTCACTGTGGTGGATGTTAATATGTGTTTATTGTTGTTTTTTATTGTATTGTATTGTATGTATGACTGCTGCAATTTTGTTCAGACTTCGGTCTGAATGACAATAAAGGCTATCTAATCTAATCTAATCTAATTCTGTAGCTATTCCATAGTCTGCCCATCAGGAGCCAATATGGGTCCTTCCCATGTATCTCCATCTGTACTGCGATGAACCTTACTATAGATTATGATCCTGTTATCTTCAGGATACATTCCACTGCCTTGTGTGCCAGCTACCATTTATAATCCCACGAGGTTTGATATGTTTAATAGGGCAAAGACATTTGTTCTGCTACAACAAATTCTATACTAGCTGTGTCAACTTCCCACGTGCTACAAACATGTTCTTCTAAATTCTGTTATTCTGCAGCATCCATTATTAGGCCATGCAGATCAAATGCAGCAGTAACCAAAATATACACCACCCTCATCTAAATATATCATTCAATATACCACCATCATCAAGCCAGGGGATCAAGCATGGCTTACCAATGAAATGGCCAAAAATAAATTAAGACTCCAAGTGTTGGAGTAACTCAGAGGCTCAGGTAGCATTGCTGGAGAACATGTATTGGCGAGTCAGGAATCTGAAGAAGGGAACCAACCAAAAATGTTACCTATCCACATTCTCCAGATATGCTGCCTGACCTGCTGAGTTCTTCCGACTTAAACCAGCATCTGCTGTTCCTTGTTTCTCTAGAATATAAATGAGTACATTTAAAGTTTTCAGTCATCAAATATTTGATTATTCACAAATGATCGATTCTAAATGTTGATTTTTTTTCTCTTCTTTAGCTTAGAGACTGTGCGGATATAGGCCCTTCGGCCCACCAAGTCAGCGCCGACCAGCGATCCCCGTGCACTAGCACTATTCTACACACTAGGGATAATTTACAATCTTAACCGAAGCCAATTGACCTGTACATCTTTGGAGTGTGGGAGGGAACCAGAGCACCCACAGAAAACCCATGCAGGTTACAGGGAAAACATTCAAACTCCGTACAGACAGCACACGTGATCAGGATGTTTGAAATGGAAATATCTTTGAAATGTTCAGTGAAATGGACCTTCAGAACGTCCACATATAGAACGTTCTTCCATTTCTAGAGTCATGTAAAATGTAAACATACTACTCTGTAAATACCATAATAAATAACAAAAGTTCAGTGTATATATATATATAACAGTTCAATATTTCAAAAACAAATAATAGTGCAAAATAGAGAATATAATGACCCCCCAGTTCAGAACTTATTTGAAGGTTGTTGTGTTTAATAGCCTGATGGTTGTTGGCTCAATATATAATTCAAACACATTGCATTCTTACTTTAAATAGCTGCCGCCCTATGTCTCCTTCTTCTTGAATGTGCGCCAGATTGTCTTCAAGTGTCACACACTGCTCCCTGTACATGTCTGCTAATCGATGTGCCTGGTTTAGCTGGTCCTGCAGTGACTGGGAAAGTCAGTAACATTTCATGATAAATTCAATACCCAAGTCTCAAATACTTCTATGTTCTGATAACAGACAAATCTAGCTCCTAAAATACCATTTGTATTTTTCAGCTCTTCAAATGGTGCCACAGGCTGCCACTTAGCCATAACCAAGATAGTGGTGCTCAATCCCTATGCAGCATACTACTCACAGTAACAAACCTTTCATTTTTACCTCTCACACCCTTTCAATGTAACCTGAGAAAGTAATTTGAAGAGAAAAATTATTATATTGAATGTTGAGTCCTGAAGAAAGATAATGTGCTGATCCTTGCATTTACATTGATTGTATATACTGTCCCAATGAACCTAAAAGGCAGCAGTCAAAGTGCAATGAAGCATTGAAGTGACAGTCTCAACTTTGGCCCTCCATTGGTCACTGTCACCCTTACATGTTGAGTTTAGGCATTTTTCAAGCAGTCAACCAGTTTGCTTTTGGTTTCCCTGATGTATAGACTGTGAGCATCAAACACAGTAGTACAAAAAGCAGATTACTGCTTCACCTTAGAGGAGAGGAGGTGAAAGGGCATGTGCTCCATTAAATGCAGTCACAAAGGCATCAGGGCCAAATTGCAGCACACAAAATGGCCACTCTGCTCATCTGATCTATTCCAGTATTTAAACCGCAATGATCTTCTACACTTTAATTATATCTTCCCTGTGCCTCCGAGACTTCTATATTTCTCCCTCTTATCTAGCTCAAGCCTTCACCTTTACTGCATTCATATCAGTCTCCATGGCAGTCAGATCTTTACTTTCATTAAAAGTACTTTCCTATTTACCCATTTGAACATTGACTTCTCTAATTTCAGCATGTGGCATGCTTGACTTTGTTGGAAGAAGGATGGAGTACAAAAGTTGGGACATCATGATGTAGCTGTACCACACTTGGAGTGCGGTTGTGGTTGCCCAGCTGTAGTAAAGATGTCATTAAGATGGAAAGGGCGCAGAAGAGATTCACTGGGATGTTTCCTGGGCTTGTGTGAGAGGTTGGATAGGCCGTGACTTTTTTCTGTGGAGCATAGGAGGCCAAGGACATGAGGGGCATGGATAAAGTGTACACTTAGTCTTTTTCTCTAGGCTAGAGTATTCTAAAGCTAGAAGGCACAGGCTTAAGGTGAGAGGAGAGAGATTTCTGAGGGTCTTCACATGCAACTTTTTCACTTGGAGAATGTTCCACATCTGGAATAAGCTGCCAGAGGAAGCTATAGAAGCAGTTACAATTATGACTTTTTAAACACATTTAGACAGATCTATGGATAGTAAGGGTTTAGAGGGATAGGGGCCAAATGCTGGGACTAACCCAGAATTCCAACTTGGTCGGCATGAGCAAAGTGGGCTGAAGGACTGCTTCTGTGCTGCACAGATCAATGGCAGTTATATTCCCGAGTAGGTAGTTGCTGCCAGAGGATGTGGTAGAGGGAGATATAATAACATTTTTAAAAAGGGGTTTGAAGCAATGACAAACATAAAGATTCCCAGAAATGAATGGCTTCCATCTTAGGATACAGATGTCCACATTTTCTAGTGCAAAGTATCACTTCTTTAGCTTAGAACACTTTACTTGGGTTTAACTGGATGTGGTGGAGTCTAAAATTAAGCCCAGGGAACAGGATAACTTAAACATGAATTTGATTAGAAAAAGCTCACATAGATTTGTAAAGAATAGGTCAAGGTTCAAGGTCTTTTATTGTCAGGTGTACCAATTAAGGTAGTGATATTCTATTTTGTGTGTCTTGCCTGACAAACCTGATTGATGAAAGATTTGGAGTGATGTGTGACACAAAGAAAGACCATTCGGACCACTATGTGCATGCCAGCCAAAAATGAACGTGATGTTATTTCCACTTTTTAGTTCTTAGTTTAATGGATTATTGCTCTTCAATTGGTCATCCATGTTCATTAAAAAGATGTGGCAATGGTTTTTGCTTCCATCACCATTTCAGGCAGTGCATTTTGAACCTTCACTGTGAATGTTCTCTTAAATTCTTAGTTTTCTACTAATTAACAAATATATTACCCGAGTTCTGTACTTTGCTAGGGGGAAAAAACAATTTCTGTCTATCACATCTCAACTAAATCTTTTTCAGACGACTGTAGCCTGTAAATTTCCTCTGCACCTTCCTTAATGCTATTGCATAGTTTCAAAATACAAACCAGTACTGTGCACACAATTCTAGTTGTAGGCTAACCATTGTTTAAAACCTTTCTAGAAAGAATATTGTACACCTTTAATTACCGTATTTAACTGTCCTCTTATCAGAAGGGATCTGTGAACATGGATTTCATGAACATCTGTGAACCGTTGCATTTTGCCCACTGAGCCAATTTTTAATCCCGACAGGGAATACCAATGGATTTATAAACTTCCAGGCCCATTAAGTGCTTCCTAAGAACCTGTGTTTAAACCCATGGCACTAAAGACAAATTATTAACCTAGTCATGGAATTGGTTCAGCAGCAAGAGAGTGGGCAGCTAGATGAAATGTACTCAAGTTGGATCGCTATGACTAAAATGATCAAAATAGGAGCTAGCCAGACTCACTGCAGCAGCTGAAGACTGAGTGTATAGATGGAGGGAATAGTTGAACACCAAATAGAACAAGAGGAGCAGGAAATAGTTCAGTATTCTTCCTCATCTTCCACCACAAATTCACCATGCTCATTAATGAATTTATCCTTTTAGATACTGATGGGAGCAATATTTCATCTGGAAAGGCAGCTGAAGCTTGAAGTGTGACAGAACAAATGTAGAATGGAAAAGAATGAAAAATTAGAGTCATAGGTGCTTCTGTGTTTGTAGAAATGACCCCAGAATTACATATTGCCAAGATCCAAGTGGTTATTAAATAACTACAAAGCAGCAAAAGATAATGCTAGAAGCTGTAATAAAGGCTTAATGTCAAGGCAATAAGAAAATAGTGCTATGATTGAGCAGAGTGAACATGAGCTAATGAAAGGGAAATCATGTTTAACTTGTCTGTTGGAAACCAAGGGTACATTTAGCAGAGTAGATGAGGGTAAACATGTGGATATCATATATTTGGACAGTCAATCTCCTGCTCGCCCATTCTGTGATATCACATCAATTTGTCAACTCCTTTCTCTTCCTCTTCTTGAAGTCACTTCTTTATCCAGGGAGTACAATCAAAAACTTAGGACCAGATTTTTTCAAACAACTGGTCCATCATTTTAAACCTCACATACTGGGCAATATGGGGAAAATGCTAGGTTTAAGTCACAAATCAGCCATGATCTAAATAGCTCCCTTCAGTTTCTATTCTTCTATAAACTCCAGAATTTCACTTGCATTCTATTGTGTTGACCCCTTCAGTAATTATTTTCATACATCTTTTTGTTCTCTACACATCTTAGTTTCTTGCTTCTTTTGCCTTTATTTCATGTTACCTGCAAAAACAGAGAAATAAAGGCAAAAGATTCAAAAAAATGACAAGAAGGAACACTTAACAAAAACCCAAAGTGATTAGGGTCTAGAATGCACTGTCCGACATTTCAAACAACCTATGGTTTTGAGGGGCAGACCAATTGTGGAGATCAATAGGGAGAATTTGGTATTGGTATAGTATCATCAGTGAAAAGCTTGGTTTGCCTGCTGTCCAATTAAATATTACTGTAGGATAAATAAAGCTTTCACAAGTACAACAGGTAGTGCACAGAAAAAAAAATACCAGAGTGCTGAATATAGTATTACAGCATTGAAATGTCCAAGGTCCACAAAATCGGAAAATTGGGTCTACACTATAAGATTATCAGTCTGTTCAGTAGTCTGATAATTTGATATCTTATAGTAGAGTATTGGACAAGCACTGCTCTCATTGCATGGGCATAGACTAAGCAACTTAATTTTAAGTCAATACCATTCTAAGCTTTCTCACTCAAAATTGTTAAAACTACTAGCGTTACCTTTATTTCTTCACTTTGTACCCGTTGTATTTCATGTTCTACAGGAAATTCCTGAAGCAATTGTGTCTCATTTTCACAGTGTCTGTTTCTCAGCATGGTGCATTTGTCTAGCTCCTGCAGCAGATGATCCTTCTCAGCCATCCAGACCTTTTCAATGTCTCGTCCTTCAAACTTCAGTTGTAGGTAATCTCTGGTACTTTCATAAAGAAGATTCTGAGTCTTTTGCAACCTAGGGTAACACAATGCAGTTGCAATTACTGTAAGTGATGAAAATTTAATCTTACCATCTCAACGCAAGTCAAGAAAACATTAGCTTACTTGGCCACTGTTAAAAATGGCCATCCCAGAGTACAAGAACAAAGGCATGCGCTTGACAGCGATGAGACCATACCCGGAATATTATGCACAGGTCTAGCTTCCCTATCTGTGAAAGGTTACAGGTGATAGATGCTGAGAGAGATTGGAAGACACTTGGAATAGGTTGGAGGAGATGTTGTCTCAGGAAGAAATTTTAAGCAGAGTGGGCCTAGATTGAGGGTCACTCTTTCAAACAAACAGAATTCATACATAGGTTGTCAGGATAGATGCAGGAATTAGATTTGTTCTGGCTAGTGCGTCTAGAAACAGTTCGTCATAATTTCAAAGCGAGAGGTCAACTATTCAAGAAATTTCTACACCCAGAAGCTGATACATTTTGTGCTTTGTCAGAGTAAACTCAATACAAAGACACAATCTATTTCCATACCAACCTTCTTTATAATTAACGTGTTAGTGAAACATTTTACTATTTTCTGTCATGTCCTTTGATAAAGTTGACCTCATAATTCCTTGTCTCCCTACATGTTTTTTAGATTTAGACTAATCCTTTGTATTCTCTCTTCTCATGCACACTTCTGCTGTCTATACACTTAATGTATGTCTTTCAAACCATCAACCTTTCAAACCCTATTTGATTTTCTTTCTTGGTGGAAAATATATATTCTGCAATTTCCCAGTTTGCCTTCACAATGAGTATACTCACACCCTAAGAATTATATCAACGCCAACCTAATAAACAGAATTAACTAGATAGGTTGATGAGGTTGGATGCTGATAAATTCCAAGGATCTGATGAAGTACTTCACAGTTTTGAAAGATAGCCAGAGGAATAGTGAATGCTTTGATATTTATCTTCCACAGTTCTGGGGACCACACAATCTCACTATTTGAGTTAAGAGGGAGAAAGAAAATAGTGAACTAACATGGTTGCCTCTTTAAAATGATGTGGTAACAGAAGACTTGAAAAGAATAATAGGAATGAGCAGAGACAACATGGATTCATCAAGATTCAGATCACACTTGATTGATCTGCTGGAATTTTTAGAGAACACAACCAGCAGAATATTTAAGGGAAAACCAGAGGTGCATTTAGAATTTCAGAAGCATTATATAGGATCCCGTTGTTCAACCTGATTAAAACTTATGGAATTGCAAAATTGTACATGACTTGAGAATTAGTTATCCAACAGAAAGCAAAACATGGAACAAGCAGATTGTTCTCAGGCTGGCAGGCTGTTACCAAAAGGATTTGCGCTTGGGCTCCAGCTGTTCACAATCTATATTAAATAATTTGGCTGAGGGGGATGACATTTTATATTTCCTAGTTTGCTGATGTACTGAACCAGGTGAGAATATGAGCACAACTGAGGCAAATAGGCTTCAATGGGATAGACTTCTGACTGACTGACAAAGCTATGGCAGATGGAATACTATGTGGAAAATTGTGAAGTTGTCTAATTCAGTGGTAGAACTCTACACAGTACACATCCAGGCGGACACCTTCTCACATCCTTCCACATCATAACCCTACATAGGTTCTCTTTATCCTGGTGAAAGGACTGACCGAAGGTCAGAAATCAATAACATCCCCAGTAACTACAATTGTTGCACACTGCATTAACTAACTTGTCTGCCAGAGTTCTTATTTTTTCTTTATCACGTTCATGCTGTACATGTACTTCCTCCACGCGGATCCTTCGATCCTCCAGCAATGCATCAATTTGTTCTTTTGCCAGTTGTGTCTGCTCTTGCAACTGGGACTGCAAGGCTTCAACCTTGCAGTGTTGGGTGGGAGAAAGAAAAAGAAAAGAAACAGATCAGCATCATTATCAATATAATTGCTGCAGACTAAACATATTATTATTAGGAATGGTTTATGTTTAAGAAGGAACCTGCAGATGCTGGACCAATCGAAGGTAGACAAAAATGCTGGAGAAACTCGGAGGATGAGGCAGCATATATGGAGTGAAGGAATGGGTGACGTTTCGGGTCGAGACCCGAAATATCTGAAGAAGGGTCTCGACCCGAAACGTCACCCATTCCTTCGCTCCATAGATGCTGCCTCACCCGCTGAGTTTCTCCAGCATTACTAGGAATGGAGTGCTGTAGTTACACGGGGAATATTTTCACTGGAGCGCAGGAGGCCAAGGGGTGACCTGTGAGGTTTACAAAATTGTGAGAGACATACAGTATTTTCCCCCCAAGATTAGGGGAACTAGAGGAAATCGGTTTAAGGTGAGAGGAAAAATATTTCAAAGAACATCTGGCAAAGTTTCTCCAGAGGGTGGTGGATACCTAGAATAAGCTGCCAAATGATTTGCTAAAGACAGATACAATGACAATATGTAAATGGCATTTGGACAAGTATATAGGAAAAGAATAGTGGGATGTGGTCATAATGCAGGCAAATTGGATTGGTGTGTACAGGCATTATGATCGCCACGGCCAAAGTGTGCCGAAAGGCTAATTTCTGTGCAATATCAGGCATCTCTTTTACATTAATCGTATCCTTAACCATTTGATAATCCCCATAATGCTGTCAACGCTTCCCAACAATACCCCAGATTCTATCACACATCTACATACACTGGGAACAGCTAATTGTAGTCATTTAACCTACCACACCCAAATTTTTGAGATGTGGGAGGAAACCACAACACCTCCAGGGAAACTATGCAGCCAGATCATACTGGAGATCAGGATTGCAGCTGGGTCACTAGAGCTGTAAAGGAGCAGCTCTAATGGCTGCATCACTGCTTTTATCTCTTTCTTCTCTATTCTTATTTCATCTCCCTCTACCTACATACTCATCAGCTGCCTTTTTCAAGCCTTTATCTCTTTCAGCTAATACCACCCATGTTGTCTATTTTCTTTTGATCTCCACCCTATCCCTGAACACCTTTAAAACATACCACCACTTCTGATTCCATGTAAATTAAAACAAGCTTGTTCTTTTAACTTTACTTAATTCTGATGAAAGTTATTAACTTTAAATATCAAATCTGTTTTTCACTGTAAATATGCTGTCCGAGTTGATGAATACTCCCAGCATTCCTTTTTTTCAGATTACCAAAATTAGTTTAGTTTTAAGTTTTTATTAATAATTAACTGACTGTCCAAAACTTCAATTTCTATCTCCAGATCAACACATTAAATTTTACATTTCTTTAAAATTCACAGGGTATTAGTGATATTTCAATGTTTTATGCAAATGTTATCTAACAAATAATGGCAGTTTGAGTTATCAGCATCGAGAGATGCAAGCGTTTGTTTGTAATCTCATTCTTTGTGCTGATAATAATCAAACATTAATCAGTTTATGTGTGCATTTTAATAGTATAGTTTTGGTTATGCTGCTGGGGGATTAACTCCTGCTTTTTTTAAATTAAATATAATGTGTCTTAGTATCAAGGATGACTTGATCCACTATAGTTAAGTCTCTCAGAAACCACAGAAAAGTCCTATGTGGGATCCATAAACCAACAGGTGATGACCAACCAGGAAGATAGGTTGTATGCAGATATTACAAGAGAGTCTGGATCACAATAAGAGGAAACTGTGTAAAACGAGCTGAATTGAGTCACTGTGGAAGACGTACCTGTAATAGCAAAGTCTGATTATCTCGCTGGTAGTTTTCTGGGATTGTCGGACTAACAGCAGTGGTTATTTTAGATCCTGTTCTTTTATGATCTGGTCGAAGTAAAAGAAGAAAAAAGAGACATAAAACTGTTGGTAGTATACATTCAGCGGACAGAGACATACAGCTCAGAAACAGACCCTTTGAATCATAAAGCTATACAGGCTGGAAACAGGCCCTTCAGCTCACCTTATCCATGGACTGTTGGCAGACCGGACCAGACCCATTTGCCTGCATTTGGCCCATATTCCTCTGAAGCCTTCCTATCCATATATCTGCCCAAATGTCTTTTAAAAGTCATCATTGTATCCACTTTCACCTTCCTCTGGCAGCTAATTCCAGATATGGACTGTCCTCTGACTGGTAATGTTGCGCCAGAGGTCCCGCAGAAATCTCTCCCA
Organism: Amblyraja radiata; assembly: GCF_010909765.2. Taxonomy (NCBI): domain Eukaryota; kingdom Metazoa; phylum Chordata; class Chondrichthyes; order Rajiformes; family Rajidae; genus Amblyraja; species Amblyraja radiata. The sequence continues at coordinate 18,178,490 of NC_045974.1, forward strand.
TCTCACCTTAAGCCTACGCCCAGGTTTATCATCCTCTACCCTGGAAACAAGACTGTGAACATTCTCTTTATCCATGACCCTCATCGTCTTGTACACCTCAATAAAGTTACCTCTCAGCTGCTTATGCCCCAAAGAAGAGTCCAAGCCTATACCTATAACTCAAGCCACAAGCCCAGATAACATCCTTGTTATCAAAGATTAGTGCCAACCATCAAGCACACGTTTACACTCCACATCAACACCACTCCAATTCTATTACTAACCTCAAATCTTAGAACAATTTACAATAGCCAAATAATTTACCACCACACATTGAGATACGAGGGGAAACCACAGCACCCAGGGGGAAATCCTTGTGATCACAGGGAGACATGCAAACGACACATAGGCAACAGTGGAGATCAAGAATGGACAGAGGTCACTGGAGCTGTGCCACTGTGTCACTGCAGCTGTGCCTCCGAGACATTGAACATTGTATTTAATTACCTTGACAGAAAACAAGATACTTCCTCATTGATTTTCAGATAGTCTCAGACTATTCTCCAGCTTCAAGCCCTGACACAGCTCATTCGCCTTCAAAATCCTCATTCAGTAAATGTTCCTTCCACCTGGGATTCTGGTTGCTCATGCATAATGTTACCAGATAATTAATGGCTATTGATCTGCAAACTTCAATTAAACTTACACGACAACACCTGGGAGAATTAAATTCTACTAAATAAATAAACCTGGCATCAATTAAGCCATAAGCAACAAAGACATCATTGGAACAGCATAAAAACCTTTGGTACACCAATATCCTAAGATATTTGAAATCTCCTTCCTTGCCTCTTCTGGCTACAAATATCCATGATGTGTGTTGCGGAGTATGGATTAACTCTTAACTACCTGCAAAACAATGCCTATTTCTCCTTACATACTTACCCTCTCCCTGTTCCCCTGCCATTCTCATACAACTGACCATAGCCCAACACCAGGAATTTCACATCAAAATTTGAGGTGCAAAAGCACACGAGACATAGGTTAATTTATCTGCATGGTCTGAACAGGTTCTAGAATTGTTTGATGTTCTGTCAGAAAATTACTATCATAATTTGTCATGTAAAAATGTTGCCTTGAAATTCAACTCCCGTTGAAATACTTGTACGTTTCGAACAAAGCATCCTTGCCTGGACTCACTGTCTGGTATGTCACAAATATTCAACATTTACCATTTCTTGAAGATCTATTTTCTGTGCGTCCATGCTTCTTTATACATTGGGGGACAATTACCTGAAAATTAATTTTAAACAGTTACTTTCTGGATTTTGGAGCAGAACCCAGTAGGTGTGGCACTGCTAATGTCTAAACTCTAAGTCTTACCTTGTGTGGAGGCTCTTTGTGAAAGTAAGTGAGTGCTTCTTCTTCAGAACCCACCAGAGTTAAGAGCTGTTGAATCTTCTTCCGATCTTCTAACTCTCTGAAAAAAAATCAATTTGTATAAATCATTAGTATGTCACATGCAGGCATACTGATTGATACATATTTTTACAACCACCTCCGAGTTAGGAACCAAGACCAAAGAGGTAATGTAATGCTACCAGTATAGGAAACAATTACTGTTCCATTTGTTCAACAGCTCCTTAAACAAAACTGCTCTCTGCAGGAGAGAGTACACTAGTATCAACAGTGTCAATTTTCATTAAACTGCAACAATTCATAAGAGTTTTGTCCCCTACCTAATTTTTAGCCGATCATTTTCAGCATAAAGTCGCAATGCATGCTCACGTTCCTGAAAGAGGTAAACTTGCATGTCACTGAGTGCTTTTTGTAGCTCCTCAATCTCTTCTTCCCTCTGTCGAATTTCCCACTGGAGTTTATGCTGAGGAAGAAAATAGTCAAATCCAATATTGACAATATTGTAGTATAAACACAGGTTTGAGTTAAAAATAACAAATTAGTTTCAATCTATCCTGACAATTACAAATTCATACATCTGCCACTCACTAAGTACAAAAGTAGCAGAAATGATTCAGCACAGAACTGGAGTCGAGGAGATCACTCTACCCATTATGCCTACATCTGTATTTGGAAACTACCATCAAGACCCAGCGGACCACAGCCGACAGGGGGAAGCCGCCGAACCGGTCCCCTGCAAGACCAGGCAGACCGAGCCAGTCCCCTATGACCGAACGCAAGACCTGGCGGATCGTGGCCTACAGGAGGTAGCCGCCGAGCCGACCCGTGCTCGTCCCATGAAGACCAGAGACTGGGAGGATGAAGCAGATGACGACGACAGATGTGATCAGCGAGGCCGGGTAGGAGAGGAAGGGAACAGGGGTCTGGCCTACCATGCCTACGAGGTCGGCTGCAGGAGGCGCCCCCGGGACACAAAGATGGACATGTGAGGAGAGGGACGTCGGTTTACAGATCAACCCGCACGTCCAAGGGAAGGTGATTTTTTTGGAGGCCCGCAGCAGCCTGGGATCTTGCACCATTCATACTACATAGAATGTGGCTGGATTTTGAAAATGGTGCCAAAACATGGCTCCATGGCTGAATGCGGGTTTAGCAGACTATTTATGTGTAATTCGTTAATCGGGGATGTACTTGGATATGGCAATACTCTAATGGACTGTTTGTAAGAAAATTTCACTGTGCATTTGCACTTTGCATGGTGAAATTAAAGCACCATTAAGATAGCAAGTCCTGACTTTATACCAAAGTCATATTGTGAGACACTAGTTTCATAATTGGATAAACACTTTTACAGGACAGTTTTAGCACTCGGGTTTCATCGTGCTTTCCCTTTTGTTAATCTATCACCATTCTGATAATTTGTCTTGTGTTTAGAACCAAAGTGAATAATCTTTCATTTATCCACCTATCATGGATTTTCCCAATCATTCAACCTGTTTAAATCACATTTGTGTCTCCCCCCATCCTCCTCACAGCTCACATCACTCTCCCCCCAGCTTTTGTGTTTCCTGCAAATTTGGAGATGTTGCATTCCATTTGGTTATCCAAATGAAATGCGTATATTAAAACTCCGAATAGCTGAGGCCCAAGCACCGATCCCTGCCACGTTCAACCATCCAAATAAAGATGTACTAATTTTCACTGTTGTTTACTTGCCACTAAACCAGTTCGTAATCAAAATCAGTTCTTAATCAAAATCAGTAAATTACTCCCAAATCCCATGCGATTGAAATTTGCAGAACAAATCGTTAGGACCTTATCCAAGACTTCAGACTATATACTGTACACCCCATCCACTGGTTTCTCGCCAATCCTTCCTGCAATTTACATCCTCAATAAACTAAACACCAATGCATCCACCATTCCCAGAGCCACTTCCTTTCATGGTCTGAGATGTAGATTGCCAGCCACCAGAAACATCAATATCATCCTGTAACCTGATTAGCATCCTCATTGTCAATGTCACTGATTTAGTGTCATGTGTACATACACTTACGAATCATGCCTCCTGAATTCTTATACAAATTGGTCATGTACATAACAAATAGTAGAAGTTTTAACACCAATCCCTGTTTTTATGATTGGAACCCAGTGAATGTTTTTATGATTTGAACCCACTGGATTCAAATCACAAAAACAACCCTCCACTGTCACTCTCTAAATTAATGACCTGGAAAGTTTTTGTTATATTTCATAAGCGACAGGAGCAGGATTAGGCCATTCGGCCCATCCAATCTAATCCGTCGGTACACAAAATTGCTGGGGAAAGTCAGCGGGTGCAGCAGCATCTATGGAGCGAAGGAAATAGGCGACGTTTAGGGCCGAAACCCTTCTTCAGACTTCAGACAATCTAATCCGTCATTTAATTCAATTCAATTCAACTTTATTGTTGAAGATAATCATGGCTGATCTATCTTTTGCTCTTAACCCCACTCTCCTGCCTTCTCCCCATAACCCCAGACACCGTCTTCTGTGATTTGCCTATGTGGATACATCTCCTCACCTATCTCCTAACAGCTCCTAATTGGAAGGAGGCTTGTGTAAAAAAGAACTGAAAATGCTGGTTTAAATCGAAGGTAGACACAACATGTTGGAGTAACTCAGCGGGTGAGGCAGCATCTCTGGTGAGAAGGAATGGGCGACATTTCAGGTCGAGACCCTTCTTCAGACTGACCAAATTGGTAGGAGGCTTGTTGTATAACCTCCGCAATTCAATCATTCCTTTTGTTCCCAAGTGAAATAGTCTTATTTGAAGAACATTCTAGAATACCTGCCCCCATTATCAGTAATGGACTTGTTAATCAATATTGCCACCTCCTCCCAACATCTCAGTCCCTAGGTCATACCTGATGATTCCTTACCTTACATTTTGAATACTGGCTGTAGGGGTGGTAGAAATAAAATGCCAGGTCTTTTAAAAATATATTAAATAACATAAGGGGTTCAGGGAAAGAGCAAGAAGTAAGGCCATCAGAATTGATCTATTAGAAAGCCACAAATAATTGATGGCCTCCTGTGCTAGTTCTATGAAACTATTTCCTGCAGTTAACTGGAAAGTGATCATTCCTTCATTTCTACGACGCTCCAACTGGACTGCCAGTTATTCTAAACTCAATCTGACCATAGTTGGGGTTGCTGAGACCCACCTGTTCTTCATAGGTGGCCTTGTACGTCTCCAATTTTTTCATAAGATTTTCATGTTCCTCGTCAAATTGTGCAATCTTTTTACGGTAGTACTCCAACAGCTCCCGGGAAGGACGGAGAAAAGCCAAACGCTCATTTACTGATGGAATGGCCGGAGAACTGTCATGTCCGGGCGTTTGCTGTTTAGCCGAATGAGTTGAATTACGGCCCATCGTTGATCTATAAACCAAACAAAACAAAAATATCTATTATAGATCGTAAGTAAGGAACGATGCGTTACAAGTCCTTCTAGGCGCAAATGTGGACGTGGGGATAAAGGGGATATTTACTCTGACCGAGAGGTAGAAAATGCCGGATACGTCCAGCGGGTCAGGCGGCGTCTGTGGAAAGAGAACCGGTTAAGGTCTCAGGTCAACACATCTTCACTGAATTCGACAGGCTGCCTCAAAGTAGACGCGAGGCCTCAGGCAAGGGGTTTCAGGCAAAGGGTTACAGCCGGTAGGCCCACTCGGCACCCGCAGTAGGACACGGCGAGCTCCGTGAGGTGGGGGGCAACTCGCCGTTTCGCCACTCGTCCCCCTCCCCTCCCCGCCGCGCCACTCACGCGCCTTTCCTCCTCTCCCTCCCGCCGCTCGCGCTGCCGTTACCTCAGCAACAAACCGCCAGCAAATACCCCGCTCGCTCACCCCTCCACCAATCACCGGCAACACAGCTGAGCACTGGGGCAATCAGAAACCAGCACGCCAACGATTCGATGCTGCCCAGACATGCGCCGTCTGACAGGGTCATGGGGTTATAAAGGTGTGTGTTTAAAATAGAGGCACAAGGAACTGTAGATGCTCGTTCAGGAAGGGTCGCGACCTGAAACGGCACACATCCCTTCTCCAGAGATGCTGCCTGTCCCGCTGAGTTACTTCAGCTTTTTTTTGTGTCTATCTTCGGTTTAAACCAGCATATGCAGTTCCTTCTTACTGAAGACAAACAGTGCTGGACTAACTCAGCAGGTCAGGCTGCATCCGTGGAGAACATGGAAAGGTGAAGGATCGGGATTGAGATGAGATTTAGCCTGATTGAGATGAGATTTAAAAAAAAAAAAGATGACAGGAGGGGAAAGACAATGCCTGGCAAGTAACAGATGAACACATGTGCGGAAGAGAGAGGTATGGATTTAGATAGGCAGATGGTTGGACAAAGGTCACAGATGAAAAGCCAAAAGTAGCAATGTTACAACATTTTGAGATTTAAAAAATCAAGTCTGCAATTTATCCCATCAGATAAAGCATAAAAAAAGTTTAATTTGACACCTAATTCACTTTCATATCTTCAGTATTAAAAAAGTTATGGCCATTTTCATACTCTGAAATTAGCATCTTGTTCCCTATTGCTTTTCCATTGGCTTACCTCAAAAGCTGTGATCGACGACAGTCAAAAGCCCATAACGTACTTAAAAAAATTAAGAGAACTGAATGAGATTTTCAGTTATTATAGATTGAAGCATTCTGAAACATATATGAAACAATCTTACTTGGATGACCTGAAATTAAAGCATACAATTAGTTAGTTACCTAATTGTAGCTAATTACAAAATTCAATGACTAGATCTAAACATCTATCCATTTCGTAAGAAAAGGTTAACATTTTTAAATAGCCTAAGTGACCAAATAACATTCACACAAGAATTCACAATATAACATGATTTTTAAATCTCATTGTCATGGATTTATAGGCCAAATGGAAGGAATTTAGTGTTTAATTCCTGTAAATTAATGGGCATTTAAATCATCTTGCGAGTGAGATTTTGTGGAATGCGATCGTTTGGAACGTTGTGGTTGCGGTGAATTTAAACCTCATATCTGCAGGAAAAACACTGCCGGTTCGTATAGGGCCTTAATCACTTCGCCGATGAAATTTTGATTAAAGTAATCCTAAGAAGCAAGTTTATATGTAAAATAAACGACTTACCTTATGTTTTGTCCCCTACGTGAGATCCGTCCTGTTGTCGGCGTTGACGGCGTTAGAAGTAGATTTTTATTTTACTCCAGCGATTAAATTGTCCAGCGTTTTTTTTTTTTAACTTCCGAGAACGCAAGTCGGAACGATTTTTCAGCATCAGGTAGTAGCCCGAGAAAATATATCTCGGACAGGCAGGAGAAAACGGCATTTTAATCCTGCCCCCCCCCCCCTCTCAAAGGCGCCAAAGTCGCGCACACGGCCAGTGGCAGAACTGCAGCGCCGCTGAAGGTAAGTTTTGTAACAAACCTAACAAAAGGTGTGAGATAAGGATAGAAAATTTGTGAATTGTGAAGCCAGCGGAAGGAATGAGGTGGAAAGGAAGGGGCGGGTAGTAGTGGTTTGAGTGGAGGTGGGGCACAGGGAAGGGGTGGGGTGGGTGGTTTTGGTATTTTTTTCTAAAATTGGCAAATTTAATGTTCATACTGTTGGGTTATAAGCTACCCAAGCAGAATATTAGGTGCTGTTCTTCCAGTTTGAATGTGGCCTTACTCTGGAAATGGAGGAGGGCCAGGCCAGAAAGGTCAGCATGAGTATGAGAAATTGAGTTAAAATAGTTAGTAACCGGGAAATCTGGTAGGCCTTAGCAGACTGGGTGTAAGTGTTCAGTGAAATGGTTGGAGTTTATGCTTGGTCTTGCTGATGTAAAGGAGGCCACATCAGGAATACTGAATGCAATAGAGGAGGTGCACGTAAAGCTCTATCTCACCTCTATTAATGACTTCAAGGATTCAAGGTCAGTTTATTGTCACAGGTACCAGTTAAGGTACCATGAAATTTGAGTTACCATACAACCATACCAAGTCAAGACACACAACCACATAAAATAAAAGCTAACATAAACATCCATCACAGTGGACTCCACAATCCTCACTGTGATGGAAGGCAATAAAGTTCAATCTTCAACCTCTTAAGCTCCCGCAGCCGACGATTGAAGGGGTGATCGAAACTTCCGTGTCGGGGCGGTTGAAACTCTCCCCGCTGCATGGAACTCCCGAATCGTCTTCTTACCAGAGACCGCGGACTTCATGATGTTAAAGGCCAAATGGCCACGCTGTTGGAGCTTTGATCCCCGCCAAAGGGATAGCAAGCTCCGCGATGTTAAAGTCCCACAGACTCCTGCGGCTTGGAGCCGCCGTCGGTCTCCAGGAAAGGCCGTCGACTCCTCGATGTTAGGCCGTAGTGGGGATGGGTAAGATACGGGAGAAAATCGCATCTCCGTCGAGGTAGGAGATTGAAAAAAAGTTCCCTCGGGTCCCCCCCCATTTTGTGTCCACCTTCGATTTAAACCAGCATCTGCAGCTCTTTCCTACACATAATAAGTAATTATATGGATAGTAAAGAAACTTGTCTAAAATTACAGCAGGATTATTACAATGGATTTTTTTTACCGTTGTTGATATCTGGAATTTGCTGTCAGAGAAAGTTGCAGGGCTATGTAACATAGAAACAGACCCTCCAGTTCAACCTGTTCTTACTGACCAAGTTGGCATCTGGGCCCATTTACCTGTATTTCAACCATAGCTCTCTAATCCTTCCAAGCTATATCTGTCCGAGTATCTTCTAAAAGACATAATTTTACCAGCTTCGATAGCTTCCTCTAGCAGTTCGTTCCTGATATGGGCTATCATCTGAGTGGAAAGAAAATGTCCCTGAGGTGCCTCTCAAATTTCTCTTTTCACTTTAAGCTCTAGTTTTAGAATCTTCTACATTGGGGAGACCACGAGCATTCACTTTATCCATGCCCTTCATAATATTGGCATCTTCAATAAGGTCATCCCTCAGCCTCTTACTCTTGGAAGAAAAGAAAAGTCCCAGCCTCTCCTTCTAACTAGTCTGCAATTCCAGATAATATCCTGGTGAATATCCTCTGCACCCTTTCCAATTAATTATATCCTTGTGGTGGAATTAGATACAATTACTAAGTTTGAACATAAATTTAAAAAGACAAGTCATAGAAGGATTAGCAGGCAAGTGAGATCAGTGTCGATGGGCAAAAAAGATGAGTTTGGATGTGAGTTTAAGGGCCCATTCCTGTCTGTACAATTCTAGGACTCTGACATGGATCAAAACCAATGAATCCACTTGTTTTGAGGTATTTTTCCAAGTTGGGATGTAGAAAGTATTCCATCACATGGATGTTGTCACATGTAACAACTGTTAGTTTTCACATCTTGCAATTCCCACTTAGCACAGACCTGTTACTATGGTCTATTTTTATCTTTATTTATTTCTTAGGCATAATTAATTTGCAGAACTAATAGAAGTATTTGAGGCTAGTAATTATGTAGTTGATGATTGTAAGTCTCAAACTGAATTGCTATATAGCAGCTTTTGATGATGAGACCTCGATCGTAGTGAGTTGGTTTGTCAGATGCTATCTCATTTGGGGGGCTGGCCTTCCAGCACTCGTCGCATCTGCTTACTCTCTCAGGATCACTGTTTCTACAGCACATTTAATCATGTCCCTGGATTAGAGCAATGAACTAGGTATGTATGTATGTATTAAAAGAAGAAATAATTGTCATCAATTCAACAAAAGCTTTTCACTGTACCTTGGTACACGTGACAATGAACTGAACTGAACTGAAAACACTTAAAAAAACGATTGTAATGGTCAGTCTAAATGTTTTACAGAAGTATAAATGTTTATACAATTTAAACTGACTCCCTCGCACAATGGAATGAATTTGCGTGCTGAATTATTCAAGTTACTGCATTCAATAGTAAATATTACTTTCCTGTAATTGTGTTGGCTACAACCTTTTGACGGCTTTTTTAGCTTAGAAATACAGTGTGGAAACAGATCCATTGGCCCACCAAGTCTGCACAGACCAGTGATCCCCGCATATTAACACTACCCTATACACACTAGGGACAGTTTTTCATTTATACCAGGCCAATTAACCTACGAACTTGTATGTCTATGGAGTGTGGGAGGAAACCAAAGATCTCTAGTCAGAGGGTAGTGAATCTCTGGAAATCTTTGCCACAGAAAGCTGTGGAGGTCAAGTCAGTCGATATATTTAAGGCAGAGATAGATAGATTCATGATTAGCACAAAGGTTATGGGGAAAAGGCATGAGAAGGGAGTTAGGAGCGAGAGATAGATCAGCCATGATTGAATGGCAGAGTAGACTTGATGGGCTGAAAGGCCTAATTCTGCTCCAATCACATGATCTTATGAAGTTCCAAATCATAGGCAAGGAATTATCTATCTATCGATACATAACTAATACTCTGATCTTGTGCTCTTCCGGTGTGCGTGGTTTTTCTATTTGCGCAAAAATGGTACGCGATAGCGGTACGATTTTTCGCCAGCTTACTCACCGTTCTCCTGTGCTGCGAGTGCAACAAGTTCAGTTCCGATCGATGGTATATAGTAAAAGTTATTAAGGTTTAAAAATCGTAAAAACAGCGCATGCGCAGATTGCTGTCAGTCGCCGCTATGCAGATTGCTCTCCTCCTGTCAGTCACGGCACCATCGCCGCACTGATTGGCCGCGTCCACTGTCAATCAGCTGGAGGACGCCATGGTGAAGGAGTGGTGTTGCCGCCTGAGGAGCTGCGGCCGCGCAGTACCTGGTGGGGAGGGTGGTGCCGTGGGCCGAGCCCGGGGACTGGGACCGGACTGGAGCCAAGGACGAGCCCGGGGCCTGGGCTGGAGCCGCGGGCGAGACTGGGTCCGGGGTCAGGGACGAGCCCGGAGATGAAGTCGGGGCCTGGACTGGAGCCCATGCGGTGGCCGAGCTGCGGGCTGGAGTTATGCCCAAGCCCGGGACCTGGTCATGGTGTACCAGAGCCCGGAGGGCCGCCTGGCCACCGCCATCCTGATGCACAGCCTCTGCTTCCAGCTCTGCGGGCAACTCTGGCTCGGCCGCCCACCAACCTCACCCTGCCTCCGGCACAGCGAGCCCAGCTCCCTCGAGGCCCAGGTCCCAGAGTGCTTCGGCTGCCTGCAGCCAGGGCCGGGCCGGGCCGAGTACAAGAACCAGGCTGAGTTCTGGGGGGGGGGGGGGGGAAGCAGCACCGAGCCCTGCTGTCTACCCACTGGCGAGGGAGCGGCCCTGACGCACTGCACCGTTACACGGGGAGAGGGAGAACCGCAGCCCGGCCCACAGCGCGGGGGGAGAGGATGAGGGAGGGTGAGAGGGATGAGGGAGGGGTGAAAGAGGGATGAGGGAGGGAGAGAGGGATGAGGGAGGGAGGGGGAGAGGGATGGGGGACAGGGATGAAGGAGGGAGGGAAAGAGGGGTAGAGGTGGTGGAGTGCAGGTGGTAGAAGGGATCTGGGGTGATGGGCAAGGTGGGATAGAGGGGGAAGAGAGAGAGAGGGACAGGGAGGAGTAGATTTGATGGGAGGGGATAGGCGTGAGTGGTGGAATATTGTGTTGGGGGAACGGGTTGTGTGGGGGAATGGTTGAGTGGTGGAATATTGCGTTGGGGGAACGGGTGAGTGGTGGAATATTGCGTTGGGGAACGGGTTGCGTTTGGGGATCAGGCCTCCCGTGTGACTGGGTCCCACTTAGTCTGGTGCTAAATATTTAGTATGTCAGATTATATGCCCAATTCTATGCAGCAAGTTTTAGAAACGTTCCAAATGCATTGGGAAGGATGTATTTGAGATTTTTCAGAGTTGGGAGTGAGGAATGTAAGCTATCTAACAGTAATCAAAATGGAAAAACATCTAGATACTGGAAATCAGATAAAAAGTTGATGTGAAAATTAAAGTTTCTCACTCATGCTGCCTGATCCGCTAAGTATCTCCTGCGTTTAAAACAAATTGTTTATGATTTTGGTTATTTCTCCTGGGGACGAAGGAAACTGAAAAGTTTGAGGGATGTCTGATATGTTTTCTGTGGATTCCTAAAATCTATTTGCAGAGCATGCAAATTGATGCCAAAAAAGGTGGGCCCTAATCGTTCAAATGATTATCACAAACTGCCGTTCTGTAAATTAGCCTCACCCTATGTTATGACTAGTTCAACATTACGAAGGATTTTAGTGGAATACATTGAGGAAAAACTAGATCCTCTGGGAGTAAAACTATTGACAAAAGACTAAAAAGGTTGAGAATTAAAAGGGAATTCGAAGAATACTTTGAAGAATTGCGAAGGGTGTGCGCGCACAACTGGACCCTGTCGTGCAGGGAGCAGCCACAACCAATCAAGTCGTAAAATTCGAGGCTGAACTGTGCGTGGGCCAATCGTAAGAAGCGCTCTCAGTCAATGACGAACATTGTTTTTGCCGGCGTAGCCAATGGGCGTTGAGTAACTACAGCCAATGGCGTGGTGCCTTTGTACCGTCGGCCAATGGGCGTTGAGCAGCTGCAACCAATGGCGTGGTGCCTTTGTACCGTCGTCCAATGGGCGACGTAAGGAGATCTTTAAACCATCCGTCTGCGGAACGACAGATCCTTCCGCCGTTTCAAAACATCCAACTCTTGGTGTTTAAAGAAATATCCCCAAGCACGTGGCGGCGCTTAGATGTGAAGGAGAGCGGCGTGTGGAGACGGAGGGGTGTGGTGGATCGGATCGGACCCCGCCGCGCTGGCAAGGGAGGCGATGTGTCGGAGGGACTATTTGTGAGCGGCGGGCTTTGTGTGAGTGAGGCGGTGCCAGGCTCGGTGGAGCGGCCGCTCGGGTACGCGCCGTCTGTTGTCTGCGGCCCTGCCCCTGCCCGAGCCCAGGCTGGCAACCTACAGGGAGGGACGAACGGACAAGCGCTGACTCGCCTGTCGTTGGGGTAGTTCCCCGAGACCCGGCCGTGCGTGGTGGTCGTGGCGAGGCCGCAACAGCAGCAGGCCGCGTACGACGCTGAGTCTACCCCGGCCCCCGGGCCGCTCTTTGTGTCCGAACCGCTCACTTGCCCGCTGGTGTCAGACCGCAGTCATGTGGATTTTTTCCGAGTTCATCCCGCCGCCCGAGTGCCCGGTGTTCGAGCCGAGTTGGGAAGAATTCAGCGAGCCGCTAGCCTACATCAATAAGATCAGGCCTATCGCCCAGAGGAGCGGCATCTGCAAAATTCGCCCTCCTAAGGTGAGCCCGCTCTCGAAATCGGGCGTAAGTGAGGGTCGATGTGGCCTGGATCATTGCTTACAGTGTGCTTGTGGTCCATTTCGGTGAGCAACAGCAACTGGGGATGTAGGTCCGGTGTTAACAGAAGGAATGAGGAGAAGGCCACTCAAATACTGCTTCGCCAGTCTACTTAATCATGGCTCATCTTCTATGTCTGCACCATTTTCTGCACTGTCCCTTTTCTCCTCTAATTTCTGGAGATCCATCAATCGTAGTTTTAAATGCAGTCATTGTTTGAGTTTCCACAACCCTGGATGGAGAATTCAAAGGGTTCATCACCCTCCTCTCAGTCCAAAATAGACTACCTCATGTTTTGAAATTCCTAATATTAGACTACAAAACTAGGGAAAACAGCCTATATGGATCTACCCTATTAAATCTTGAAGAGTTTTGTATGCTCAATGAGACCGGCTCTAATACTTCTAAACTCATGGAGTACGTAGGCCTGGCCGATTCAATATTTCCTCCTGTGGATGATCTGCCACCCTGAGAAGCAGTTGGGTCAAACTTCACCCTGAGAAGCAGTTGGTCAAGCTTCACTGTGCTCCTTGTCTATCAATATAGTTCTGGTCAAATGCATTGTGGATAGGCACATGGTGGGGAATTGCTTAAAAGGAAGTGTTGTCTGAACAAGGGAAGTTGCCTCAATGGGATACAAGGCCCAAACCATGAATGTTTTATTCTGTCTGTATAAAACATTAGGGTGGAAATACAATTAGTCACACTGCACAGAAACAGTCCCTTTGGCACATCTTGTCCATGCTGACTAAGATGCCCCATCTAAGTTTGTCCCATTTGGCCTATATCTCTCAAAACCTTTCCTTTCCGTGCACCTGTCCAGGTGTTTTTTCAATGCTGTTATAGTACCTGCTGCAACTACCTCCTCTGTCAGCTCATTCCACTTAACCATCATCCTATGAGTGAAAAATATGCCCCTCAGGTTCTTACTAAATCTTGTCCATCTCACCTCAAACCTATGTCCTGTGTTTTTTGATTCCCCTATCCTGGGTAAAAGACTGCATTCACCCTATCCATTCCCCTCATGATTTTATATACCGTGATAAAATTACCCCTCAGACGCCTGCGCTCCAGGAAGTTTCTAGCCTGCCCAACCTTTCCCAATAGCTTTGACCCTAGGGTCATGGCAATATTCTCATAAATCTTCTCTGTACTCATCACAAGTTTAGATTGAATCTGCACATTCAAATGATTAATGCAGATAAGGCTGTGGATTCTGCAAAAGTAGAGCAAAGAACTGAATGACAAATGACAACATCTGAAGGGAGAAAAAGTTAATGTTTAAGGTTGATCATATTGGTAAACTGCCTCATCTGACGATTTTGGTACACTGTGAAGTAAAAAGCTTTAGCTTTCACGATAGAATTATACAAATGTGAGGGAAACACTTTTCTGCGACTGAGAGCAAAAAGTGATGTTATAATAACCAGGTAATGGAGATGCAAGTAGATGTTGGCATCTTGAAGTTTGAAGAAGTATGCCAATCCAAAACGGGATCCAAAACCCTGTCCATACATTCGCCCCATAGATTGTATTTTTTTTGTTCAGTGTTTTGGCGATGATTAGCATTGGCACTAGAGATAGTGCCTTGATCTTCAATGAATGTAGAGCAGTCCAATGAATTTTCCTTTAACATCTTGATTTAATTCTTGCCTTTGTTGCCTCTGTTTCTAGGAAAACTACCTTAGCCTGAGCATTGCCTTGTAGCTTAAAGTCTCTAGCCCTGGCAGCATTCCCTGCAGTGCTTCTGTTATCACATCTGGTGATGTGAGCATAATGGCTGCTGCTGCCATGAGTTTTGTGCATTTTTGATGCGAGCTCCCAATAATTATATTCAATAAAGTTTCTGCTTTACAGCGCCAGAGACCCGGGTTTGGTGCTGCCTGTATGGAGTTTGTATGTTCTCCCTATGACTGTGGGTTTTATCCAGGTGCTCTGATTTGCTCTCACACTTCACAGACGTACAGGATTGTAGGTTAATTGGCTTCAGTAAGAATTGAAAATTGTCCCTAGTGTGTAGGATCGTGTTAGCAGACAGGGTGATCACTGGTCGGCGCGGACCTGGTGGGCCGAAGGATCTGTTTCTGTGCTCTACCTCTAAACTAAGCTAAATTCAACAGAGAAAGGTAGTAACATATTTGTTTCCTTAACCACTTCTTGGTATTTGTGGAGGGACCAACAAATGTTAAGAGATTTAATGGCATTCAAAAGAACAAAGCACTTTAACACAGACTTTGAGAAAAATGAAAAGATTGCATCTCTGTGTGTTTTTACTATATACCACCTGTGCTTGATTTTGTGGAGTAGGGCTTGAATGTTCAAGCTTATGATTTGGGTGAGAACCTTATCAGCTGGGTAATTGCATCACATTACAGCAGAGCAGTAGTTTATTATGGTAATTGAGCTGATGCCAGCTCTTTCAAAAGAGCTGTTCAATCAGTGCCATCCCTTGCCTTTTCCCCAGGGTCCTGCAGATATTTTGATTCAACTTATTCATTGTTTTGAAAGTTTTTGAATGAACTTTTTCCATGCTTCCGGCTTGTGAAAATTGTTCTCCGGTCTGTCAAATAATTTGAAACCATACATCTGCTATGATCAAAGCTCATCGATTTGTACACTCTTCACATTTAGTTTAGTGTTTTAGTTTAGTTTAGACATGTGCCTGACCTGTTGAGTAAATGTGTTGTTTTTATTTTGTTTTGAAATAAATAAATCCTTTAGTTACGGTGTGGCAGTGGAAATGAAATCTGCTTGAGATTTTTATTTTTATCATAAAATTGTTATCATTTAGTCCATAATATCATAATCCAGTCAGTCTCATTCTCCAGCTCTTTTTCCAAAGCCCTTGACATCACTTGCCTTCAGATGTCTATGACATTTATCTTTTGAAAATATTTTTTCTTCTCATTTTAAGATTGTTATGACCTGGAATTTACAACTGTGGTCTTTCTTTAAGTGTCCTTAACTATCCAAGCTATCTTGAATGATTGAAATATACAGCATGGAAACATGTCCTTTGGCCTACTGAGATTTTACAACTTTTTTTCTTGGAGCGCAGGAGAATGAGGGTTGAATCTTTTAGAGGTGCATAAGACCGAGGGGATGGATAATGTAGATGCAGTCTTTTGTCCAGAGTAGGGAAATCAAGAACTAGCGGACATTAGTTTAAGGTAGGAGGAGAAAAAATTGATAGGAACCTGAGGGGCAACCTTTTTACACCAATGGTGGTGGATTTCTGGAAACAGTTGCCAGAGGAGGTAGTTGAGGCAGGTACCATAACATTTAAAATACATTTGAACGGGTTCATGGATAAAAATTATTTAGAGGGTTAAGGGCCAAATTCGGGCAGGTGGGATGTGTAGATGGTAGGTGCGGCATCTTGGTCGGCCTGGCAAGTTGGACCAAAGAGCCAGGATCACTGGTCAGCATGAAGGGCCTGTTTCCACACTGGATCTCAAAATTAAACTAATCCCGACATCGAAATCAAACTCTGATCAATGGCACTACGAGGAAGCAGCTTTGCCACTGCCGCCTACTGCTTGAGTCGCTTCATTTGTCTCATCTGGAACCCCTCAAAGATGTTAACATTTTACCCAAATCAAGAATTTGAAGTGGGAAATGAAAAATTATTTAAAGAACTGCACATGCTGGAAATCTGCACGGTAAACATAAAATGTTGCAAATGCTCAGAAGGTAAGGCAGCGCCTATGAAAAGAAAGTTAATTTTTCGACCCGAAACATTAATACTCTCTCTTTCCGTAGATGTTGCGTGAACATTTGAACATTTTCTGTTTACCTGGCCTGCTGAGTGTTTCCAGAATTTCGTTTTATTTTGAATAGGATGTGGTCCTCCAGATGAGGCCAAACTAGGTTTATCACAATTTCATTGCTTTGTAACTCTGTCCTTGATGATAAAAACAAACATTTTGAATTTTTCTTCTAACATGTCAAATCCTGATCACCTAATTTTTTTCATCCCAAATGCCCCTTTTTCTTGCACCCCTGAGTAGCTGTTATTGTGTTCATTGTCACTTTCTTTTTCCTGCCAAAATATTAGTTTCCTACAATAAAGAGCATCTACTTGGTAAACATTGAGTGCAGGGTCCTGTAATATATTTTAAATCCTCTGTACCATTGGCAAAATTAGGTTTTGTGTTTTATAACCAGGTACAGTTTGGGGACATATTTCTCTCCAGTCTAATTGAACTTTCTCCATTGTGTCTTGGCCAGTTACCGAACCACACAACCATTGTCCATTTTTTTCCCCTTGGAATTCTACATTTCTACCAGGGCTTTGTGGTATTTACTGAACGCCTTTCACAGAAACTGTCCTATGGGCCTGTCCCACTTAGGTGACTTTTTATGCGACTACAGACTATGCGGTTGCCACATGTGAACTGTGAAGTGGATGTTAGGAGGTTGCAGGGTGACCTGGACAGGTTGACTGAGTATGCAGATGCGTGGCAGATGCAGTATAATATAGATAAATGTGAGGTTATCCACTTTGGCGGCAAAAATAAGGGGGCAGATTATTATCTCAATGAGGTTAGGTTAGGTAAGGGGGAGGTACAGCGAGACCTGGGTGTCCTTGTACACCGGTCACTGAAAGTTGGCGTGCAGGTACAGCAGGCAGTGAAGAAAGCTAATGGAATGTTGGCCTTCATAACAAGAGGATTTCAGTATAGGAGTAAAGAGGTCCTTCTGCAGTTGTATAGGGGTCTGGTGAGACCACATCTGGAGTATTGTGTACAGTTTTGGTCTCCTAATTTGAGGAAGGACATCCTTGTGCTAGAGGCAGTGCAGCGTAGGTTCACGAAATTGATCCCTGGGATGGCGGGACTGTCATATGAGGAAAGATTGAAAAGACTAGGCTTGTATTCACTGGAGTTTAG
The DNA here is from genome assembly GCF_010909765.2 of Amblyraja radiata. Classification (NCBI taxonomy): domain Eukaryota; kingdom Metazoa; phylum Chordata; class Chondrichthyes; order Rajiformes; family Rajidae; genus Amblyraja; species Amblyraja radiata. The sequence continues at coordinate 18,196,086 of NC_045974.1, forward strand.
AAGGATGAGGGGGATCTTATGGAAACATAAAATTATAAAAGGACAGGACAAGCTAGATGCAGGAAAAATGTTCCCAATGTTGGGCGAGTCCAGAACCAGGGGCCACAGTCTTAGAATAAAGTGGAGGTCATTTAAGACTGAGGTGAGAAAATTTTTTTCACCCAGAGAGTTGTGAATTTATGGAATTCCCTGCCACAGAGGGCAGTGGAGGCCAAATCACTGGATGGATTTAAGAGAGAGTTAGATAGAGCTCTAGGGGCTAGTGGAGTCAAGGGATATGGGGAGAAGGCAGACGCGGGTTATTGATACGGGACGATCAGCCATGATCACATTGAATGTCAGTGCTGGCTCGAATGGGCCGAATGGCCTCCTCCTGCACCTATTTTCTATGTTCGCGGGTGGTTGCCAGGCAGTCACCTTCATGGTCGTGAGAAGTTCCCACATTCTCGGAACTAGTCGTGGCTTCATTCTAGTCACCGCAAATTTTTCAATAAGTTGAAAAATTAGCGGAAACCAGAATGAAACAGCCATGGAGAGTAGCGAGAAGTCTTGTGCCGTAGGTGGATCGTCAGGAGGTCCAAGTAGGTCGTAGGTTCTCGTAGGTTGTAGCCGGTGCTGACCGGTGAATTTCATTATCCCATTGTGGAAAAAATACGTAAACAGTACTTTTCAGAACCAGTAATGTTAATGTCTGCCGAGCTTCACAGCCGTGTATCTCTGGCTTCTTAAAAGTTGTCTCCACTCCTCCCCTCCCCACTTCCACCCCCCCCACTTCCACCCCCCCCCCTCTTTTAAAGGACTTAAGTGACCCTTCGTGTACACTATGCTTTCACCGTCTTAATTACAGTGCCAACCTTCCTGTTCATCGTGGTGTGTGCCGGTATCACATTGGCTTTGCACCAAGTGAATTTCACTCAGACAGCGCTCCCCCCGCTTGTCCTGTCCTCCGCCTACATAACTGGCTGGTGAAGGAAGCGATGTGTGTGTGTTCCACACTGACAGTCGCCGGGTTTTCTGCAACCGGTTACGACTTGATAGTCGCCGGCAGTCGCCTGAAAAATCGCCCAAATGGGACAGGCCCATTACCCTCTCACTGCTTCAGTTAAGTTTGTGAAATATAATTTGCTTTTAACAATATGTAATTCCGAGTGACTATCATTGTTATCTCTGAAAATCACTTTCCACTGTCATTTTCTGTCAAGAGTTCATGCCATTTTCAACAGTTCTTTTGCATTGTACCCTTGTTTAGGATGAATTGATCAAGGCTGTAAATGGTGCAAAACTGAAACGATTCGTAACTCAAACTAATTTGAGAGAATCTTTGCAGTCAGTTTATTTAGTTATGGCAATGTTGTAGCAGTCATGCGACTTATCACACATATATAGTAAGGACTACCAGACAGGTATGATTTGTGCCTTTTGGGACAAGTGCTGACAGGTTACTAGATTTGGAACGTGCTTTACTATTCAGATGGCGCAAGGCTAAAATATTTTATTTCTGAAAACTTTCAACTACATATACTTTTTTTGAGTCGTCTAATTTTTTGCAGTGCCTCAGATCATTAGACTGACCAAAGCTAAAACTAACTGATACCAAAATGGGTGGTTTTGCAGATAATGAAGATGGTTGAGAAAGATTGCAGCAGGATCTTGATCGATTTGGCCAGTTGGGCTGAGGAATGGTTGATGGAATTTAATACAGAGAAATGTGAAAGACGTCTAACAAGGGCAGGACCTACATGGTGGATGGTAGGCCTCTGGGGAGTGTTGTAGAGTAGAGGGATCTAGGAGTGCAGGTGCATGGTTCCTTGAAGGTCAAGTTGCAGATAGATAAGATGGTCAAAATGGCCTTCATCAGTCAGAGTATTGAGTATAGAAATTGGGAGGTCAGGTTGCAGTTGTATAAAACATTGATGATATCGCATTTAGATATTGTGTTCCATTCTGGGCACTATGTTACATAGAAACATAGAAAATAGGTGCAGGAGTAGGCCATTCGGCCCTTCGAGCCTGCACCGCCATTCAATATGATCATGGCTGATCATCCAACTCGGTATCCTGTACCTGCCTTCTCTCCATACCCCCTGATCCCTTTAGCCACAAGGGCCATATCTAACTCCTTCTTAAATATAGCCAATGAACTGGCCTCAACTACCTTCTGTGGCAGAGAATTCCACAGATTCACCACTCTCTGCGTAAAAAATGGTTTTCTCATCTCGGTCCTAAAAGACTTCCCCCTTATCCTTAAACTATGTTATAGGAAAGATATTGTCAAGCTTGAAAGGGTTCAGAGAAGGTTTACGAGGATGTTGCCAGGATTAGAGGGTCTGAGCTATAGGGAGAGGTTGGGTAAGTTGGGTCTCTATTCCTTGGAGCGCAGGAGGATGAGGGGTGATCTTATAGAGGTGTATAAAATCATGAGAGGAATAAATTGGGTAGATACACAGAATCTCTTGCCCAGAGTAAGGGAATCGAGGGTTCATGGTGAAAAGGAAAAGATTTAATAATAACTATCCCAACGTTTAAGAAACAGATAGACAGGTACATGGATAGGACAAGTTTGGAGGGATATGGACCAAGCGCAGGCAGGTGGGACTAGTGTAGCTGGGACATGTTGGCTGGTGTGGGAAAGTTGGGCTGAAGGGCCTGTTTCCACACTGTATGACTATAACTGATCTCTTTCCCCTTTTATTAACCTAATTTAGCACATTTAACTCTTGTTATAATTCCCGAGAATCCTATATATATTTTTGTCAGCAGAAGTTCTTGAGCATGTATATAAACAAACAGTTCCGAAGTGTTTCAGTCAATTACCTCTTAGTACTAAAGAATTATTGGTGTAGAAATGCTCTTTGGGCTCATTAGCTTAGAGGGAACAGTTATAGACAATAGTTAACTTTAAGAAAGAACTGCAGATGCTGGAAAAATCGAAGGTAGACAAAAATGCTGGAGAAACTCAGCAGGTGAGGCAGCATTTGTGGAGCGAAGGAATAGGTGACGTTTCGGGTCGAGACCCTTCAGAGTGATGTGGGGGTGGGGAGAAGAAGAAGAAGAAAGGAAGAGGCAGAGACAGTGAGCTGTGGGAGAGCTGGGAAGGGGAGGGAGAAAGCAAGGACTACCTGAAATTGGAGAAGTCAGTGTTCATACCGCTGGGGTGTAAACTACCCTAGCGAAATTATGAGGTGCTACTCCTCCAATTTGTGGTGGGACTCAATCTGGCCATGGAGGAGGCCCAGGACAAGAAAGGTCTGATTCGGAATGGGAAGGGGAATTGAAGTGCTGAGCCACCGGGATCTCAGGTTGGTTAATGCGAACTGAGCGGAGGTGTTTGTTACATAAAAACTCATTAGTCAGGCAGGGTCTCCCACCAACAAAGCTCTACTGACTGTACCTGATCAACTCCTGCCTTTCCAAGTGTAGATTAATTCTGTCCCTCAGAATTCTGGCCTATAATTACCCTGGTTATTCCTGCTGCCTTTCTTGAACAAAATTACCATGTTTGATATACTGTAGTCACCAGTGGCCTGTGAAGATTTAAAAATCTGTCAGGGGTACAGCAATCTCCTTCCCTGCTTCACATAGCAGTATGGGAAACATCTCGTCAGGCTATAGGGATTTATCCTCTCCTCTATGCCCACCACCAAGGCATTTGCTTTTTAATTATAAGATGCTCTGGATCCCCCTCCTTGAAATCTGCCACTCAATGTATGTTTTACTGGAGACAAATTGATTTAAGATTTCATATAAGGTAGACAAAAATGCTGGAGAAACTCAGCGGGTGAGGCAGCATCTATGGAGCGAAGGAAATAGGCAACGTTTCGGGTCGAAACCCTTCAGACTGATTTCAAGATATAAGATTTTAAGATTTCATATGTCGTTTGGCTACATGCCCAGACCGTTCCTTTGGCCCCGAACAAGTTTCACTCTTTCTTTGATTACTCACTGACTTATAATACAATAATAGTGCGTTGGGATATTTCTTTTTTTTAAATTTAATTTTATTAGAAGTAAGTACGATCATATGGCACCAAAGTGCCTAATATATATTTTCATAATACATTTTATGTACAGCTTCTTATTTTTTTTGTTATATTAAAGAAAGATTAGAATAAGAAAAAGAAATGAGATAGTAAAGGATAGAAAAGCGTGAGATATATAGTGTGTGAAGAAAAAGAAGATGAATGAGTGAAGAAAGTTGAGAAAAAGAAAATAGAAAAGAGAATAAGACATAAGACAAAAAAATGTAAAAAAGGGTAAGGAGATCATTGTTTATAATCTTGACCAACCCTCGTCCAGTCCTGAAACAGTTAGTTTTTACAATTGTGTTGCACCATATGATTCCAAAAAGATGACAAATGGAGACCAACTCGTTATGAATTGGTCTGATTTATCCATTAGGAGGAATCGCATTTCCTCAAGATGTGCGGTGTCCAACATACTTGCAATCCACATTTTAAGCGTTGGTATTGATGTATTTTTCCAAAATTTAAGTTTTTTTTTTGCTATTAATAAACCTTAGTTAAAAAATAAATTTAGAGATGTGTTCAATTTATTCCCATCTTCCGTTACTCCAAATATAATCATTTCAGTATTAGGTTCCATTCTTATCTTGAATAATTTTGTAAATATTTTGAAAATATAATTCCAAAATCTATAAAGTTTTATGCAGGAAACTAAGGAGTGTGTTATAGTTGCGTTTTGGGATAGACATTTATCACAAATGGGGATATATTTGGATAAAATGTGTTCAATCTTGTTTTTGAATAATATAATTATGTAAAATTTTAAATTGAATTAGATTATGTCTTACATTAATTGAAAATTTGTGAATATATATCAAGTACTTTTCCCATGTAACCTTTGTAATTTTTATCATTAGTTCCCGTTCCCACTCTTCTCTAAGTACCTCTGTCGATGGTAGGTCTATATTTAGAATACTATTATATAAATATGATATTAATTTTTGTGAGTCAGCTTCAATATTTATTGCTTCTTCCAATAATTCAGGAGTTATTTTTTGATATCCTTGTATATATTTTTTCATGAAATCGCAAATCTGAAGATATTTAAAATATTGTTTTTTTTCAGTTTAAATTTTAATTGTAATTGTTGGAATGATAGTAGGTTTCCCATTTCGTACATATCCCCGATACTTCTAATTCCGAGACTTTCCCATTGGTTATATGTTTTATCAATAAGAGATGGTTTAAATAAAGGGTTATTCGCTATTGGCATTAACAATGATAAATTTCTTAATTTTAAAGATAATTTTATTTGTTTCCAAATTCTTATTGTACCATATATAATTGGGTTCTTCTTATATATTGTGTTATTCAGTTTTTTCGGGGAGAAGAGGATCGTTCCTATATTACAAGGATGACAATCCTCTTTCTCCATTTTTATCCATTCTGTCTGTTGGGTAGAACTATCCAGCCAATAAATTATATTCTTAATATGCACTGCCCAGTAATAATACATAAAATTCGGAAGTGAAAGTCCCCCTACCTCTTTTGGTTTACATAGGTGTTTTTTTGTAATTCTATGTGATCTATAGTCCCAAATAAAATTAGTAAAATTAGAGTAATTTAAAAAATAGATATTTTGGTATATAGACTGAAATAGGTATAGTAATTGTGGTAGGAAGATCATTTTTATTGCATTTATTCTACCTAATAATGATAAAGGAAGTGTTTTCCAAAATTTAATTAGCGTATTAAGTTTATTTAATAAAGGTATAAAATTAGCGTTGAATAATGCTTTATATTTTCTAGTAATCTGAATACCCAAGTATTTAAATTTTTCTGTTGCGATTTTAAAGGGGAACTTCAATAAGTGTAGGTTCTTGAGGTTTTAATGTCATGATTTCACTTTTATTCCAGTTTATTCTATATCCAGAAAAAGACCCGAATTCCTCTATTAAATTTAATAAATTTGGTATGCTCGTTTGTGACTTTGTAATATATAAAAGTATATCGTCTGCATATAATGAGATTTTATTCTTGGAGTCCCTAGTATTATAGCCCTGAATATTCGGATGAATTCTTATACTTTCAGCCAGAGGTTCTATCATAAGGGCAAATAGCAGGGGTAATAACGCACATCCCTGCCTATTACCCCTTGATAGTTGAAATTTTTGAGATAACATGTTGTTAGTTAAAATTCTTGCCATCGGTTTATCATACAATAATTTTACCCATGTTATAAAATTCTCTCCAATATTAAATTTTTGCAGTACTTTATATAAGTATTGCCACTCTACCTGATCAAATGCTTTCTCTGCATCCAAAGAAATAATTGATATATCTTCCTCTACTTTATGCAAGTACATTATATTAAACAGGCGTCTCAAATTATTAAATGAGTATCTTTTGGGTATAAACCCCGTTTGATCAGGGTTTATCTTAAACGTGATAATTATGTGCCCTCTTTATCACCATTCTCTTATTCACTATTTTTGCAGTTTGGTATATGTCATTATAGATCTTTCCATTTTATTTTATAATCAAAATCTATTTTGCCTTCCAGTTCTGCTCTTCTCCTTTCTGAATATGTTGTTTTCCTACTTTTTGCCAGTTTAATACTTTGCCTACACTGAGTATGTTGGTTGCGTGGCCTAGCTGAACAGTCCTGTTCCTATGCAAATCCCACCGTTCACAGAACTATTTCCAATTCAGCGGGAATCTAAAACAAGCTCCTCCATCGTCCCTCCAGCCATGCATTTGTTTACCCTATTTTTATTTTTGTATATTCATGAATGTATGGTACTGCGAGTAACCTGCTTGTTACAGCGTTTGAGACCCTGTTTAATTATTCTCATACCTGTTTTTTTCAAAACTATATTGTTAGTTGTGATGTAGACCACTTCCTATAGCGGTTTGTCCTCTGCAGAATTTTCTGTCGCTGCCCATTGATTTGAGTGTGATACTGACATGAAACTGCAGATGCTGGAATCTTGAGCAAAAATCAAACTGGTAGAGGAACTCAGCAAGGCAGCAGGAGCTGTCGAAGGAGAAGGAGAGACAGTGTTCTTGGTCAGAACCCCAGTTATCTATTCTTCCACAGATGCTGCCCAGTCTTATGACCATCACATGGGAGTTGCTTTTATCTTGGAGACAAAAGTTTTAATTGCACTACCTTCTGCCTGAGATAGGCGTCTTTTATTACACCATGCAGCAATTTGTGACTTAAACATTTCTTTAAATTCAAGAAGGATCTCGACCCGAAACATCACCTATCCACGTTCTACAGAAATGTTGCCTGACCTTCGGAGTTACACCAGCTCTTTGTTTCCCTTTGTCTTTAATTCCTTTCTCATCATCCCCCATATCCCTTCTAATTCCCATTATTTTACTTGTTTTGCTTGAGTGGGATAGCCTTGGGTTTTCTGAAATACCTGCCTGCTTTAGCATCAGCCTGGCAGTTGCCCACTCTTACTCTGCACTCTTGAACAGCTGCCACGTGCAATAAATGAAATACTTGGTATTGTGGGTGAACTGTAATGCCATCAGCTGTTGCTTTGGTTCCTCCAGCTGATGACGTTGACTGCAGCTGCGATTGTCCGAGACATGGAGTTCTCACATAGCATCGGACGTGCATTCCTTAGGTCTAGGTACCATGCCCTGCATCCTTGAGCTTAGATTAGCACACAAAGCAGATAGCAGAATAATTTGTAAACTAAGTTTAAATCAGCACGGTGGCACAGCAGTAGAGTTGCTGCACCAAAGACCTGGGTTCAATCCTGACTATGAGTGCTTGTCTGTACAGAGTTTGCATGTTCCCCCTGTGACCTGCTTGGTCTCCGGTTTCCACCCACACTTCAAAGATGCACAGATTTGTAGGTTATTTGGCTTGGTATAATTGTAAATTGTCCGTAGTATGTATAGGATAGTGTTAATGTTCTAGGATTGTTTTGTGGGACCGTTTTCCGCGCAGTATTACTAAAATAAGCTTAACAGTTCCAATTCATGGGGATGAATGCTATCATCTTTCACACTGCATTTTTCCTGAGACTCCCATATTATTTCCAACAAAAATATTTAAAGCTTATTTTATATTACTATGTTTACTGAAGCCAGATGACCTGTGCATTATGGCAGTGGTGGGATGAGGGCTGTTCTTAGGAAATTGACTATTGTGATTTTTCATAATGTTAAGCTACAACTGCACAAACATGAAGAAATGTAAGCTTTAAAAAGTGTTAATTTCACTCAGGGTGGCAGATACATGGAATGAGCTGCCAGAGGAGGAAGTTGAGACAGGTACAACAACAACAACATTTAAAAGACACTTGGACAGATACCTGGAGAGGTGTAGAGGGATATGGGCCAAATGAGGGGAAATAGGACTAGCCTAGGTGGGGCATCTTGGCCTTTTTGCCATGCTGTTTGACTCTGTTCCTTGAGAGGGACCTTTGTCAAATTTTTGGGTAGTAATGAATTCTGTAATGGAGAATTTCCGTAACCTAAATGACCACCATGTGGCAGTTGCCTGTATCCAGCTGCCAAGAATTTTAATTTTAAAAAAAAGGACAGTATTGGATTGGGCAGCATCGCTGGAGAACATGGATAGGTGACATTTCAGGTCGGGGCCTTCAGACTGAATTTTAATTGCACTCGCTTCTGTTTGAGATAGCAGTGTGTTATTGCCAGGAATATTTAATGCAGAAATGTGTGACAAACTTGTCTTCAATTCCTTTTATGTTATCACCAGTATCTCATAAGGTCATGTGATAGGAGCAGAATTAGGCCATTTGGCCCGTCAAGTCTGCTCTGCCATTCAATCATGACTGCTCCATTCTCCTACCTTCTTCCCATAACTCCCGGCACCTGTACTAATCAAGAATGTACCATCTATACTTTAAGAATATCCATTGACTTAACCTCCACAGCCTTCTGTGGCAAAGAGTTCCACGGATTCACCACCCTCTGACTAAAGAAATTCCTCATCTCAAAGGAACATCCTTTAATTCTGAGGCTGACCGCTTGTCCTAGACTCGCCCACTAGTGGAAGCATCCTATCTGCATCCACTCTGTCCAAGCCTTCTACTATTCAGTAAGTTCCAAAGAGGTACCCCCTCATCCTTCTAAACTCAAGCAAGTACAGGCACTATGCCGTCAAAATGCTCATCATATGTCATTTTAAAGCTGTATTTATTTTGTAGCGCAATAGACCTCATTATTCCTTTAATGTTTCATCCCGAGTCCTGCCCTCTCAATTTCTTGCAGAATTATAATAGGGGATAATACAGGGGCTAGAAATATCAAATTAAAGTAGAACATACCACAAACATTTATAGACTAGGCAACATCTGTTTCCCGCTTTATGGGTGCTTCTCGAAGTGAAGGGTATTTCAGCATTTTTACAATTTTAAGAAAACAGTACCTACTCTCAAAGATTGGTCGCTGCACTGTTGAGATGCAAACTTCTGCTGGTTCCTCCCCATCTGGTCTTCATACCCATTGAATCTGAAGACCCCTTTTGACCTCCCCACCCAACAAAAATTTTTTTTTTTACCAGCTGTAATTTGCTTTACATTCATGCTGTAATTACTAGTCGGTGGCATTGGGAATAATCCAGAGAATACTATTTTCAAAGCCTTGCTCCTCATTCCTAATGCCTGAAACCACCTGCCGGTTTTTCACTCTTTGTTATAATTCTAACATGGGTAATGACTTCTAGAAATTTGTTACCCACTAGTGTTATAGTGTGGAAACAGGCCCGTCAGCCCAACTGGCACATGACAACCAACATGCCCCATCTACTCTAGTCTCTCCTGCATTTGCCCCATATCCCTCCAAACCTATCCTATCCATATACCTGTCCAAATGTTTTTGAAACATTGCGATAATACATGCCTCAACTACTTCCTCTGGCAGGTCATTCCATATACCTACCACCTTGTGTGTGTAAAAAAATCTGCCTCTGGTTCCTATTAAATCTTTCTCAATTCTCATTTGGGGAATTGAGAAATTGTTCTCAATTCCCCAACTCTGGGTAAAATACTGTATTTACCTTATCTATTCCTTTCATGATCTTATATACCATGCCTGCTTAACCTCTCCCTATAGCTCAAGCCCTCGAGTCCTGGCATCATCCTCATAAATTATTTTGCACCGAACCTAAAGAGGAGCTGACGGGGGTACTTTGTACCTTGGGTATGCAAACAAAGAATTTCACTCTGCCTTGTCACATATAACAATAACGTATTCCATTCGACCCCTACCATTCACTGTGTAGGTCATGCCTGGGTTATATTTCCCAGAATGCAATTCCTTGCACTTTGTATTAAACTTCATCAACCATTCCTTAGCCCACCTGCTCAACCGATCAAGATACTGCTGCAATTTTTGACAACCATCTTCACCATCTACAGTACCACCCAATTTAGTGTCATGTACAAACTTACTAATTAGGCCATGTACATTCTCATCCCAATCATTGATATAGATGACAAACTGAAATGAGTGCAGCATCCTGAGACACACCACAAGTCACTGGCCTCCAGTACAAATAAAAAATCATCTTCTACCATCGTCCTCTGCTTCCTTCCATGAAGCCAATTTTCTTTCCATTCAGCTATCTCTCCATGGATCCCATGTGATCTAACCTTACCATGTGGAACCTTGTCAAATGCCTAGCTGAAATCCATATATACAACTCTGCCCTTTTTGGTCACATCTTGATCAGATTTGTAAGACACGATTTCCCACATACAAAACAGTGCTGACCATCCCATTCCATCCCATGTCCATCTAAATGCATGCATATCTTATCCCTCAGAATACTAACTTTTCGACCACAAATGCAAGTCTCACTGGCCTGTGATTCCCAGACTTCTCCTTGCAGCACTTCTTAAATAGAGGCGCAACATTTGCCACCCTCCAGTCTTCTGGCACCTGGCCTGTATTTAATGATGGCTCATCTCAGTCAGGGCACCTGCAATTTCCTCTCTAACTTCCCAGAGTACTCTGATATATCTGATCAGGCCCAGGAGATTTCTGATCCCAACTGCCTATACCTGCCTCGTGCCTCCTCATTATTCTTGACCAGAGCCTCAATTTCTCTCGTCATCCAAGCTTCCTAACATCCACCTTCACTCTAACAGGAACATGCATGTCCTGGACTCTTGGCAGCACAATTCTTAAAAAATCCCACTTTCCAGAAGTTCCTCCTCCTTCAAACATCCTGCTCCAATCAACTTGAGCGAGTTCCTGTCTAATATCTTCAAAGTTGGCCTTGCCGAAATTTAGAATTTTAACTCATGGTCCTATCCTGTCACTATCTTAAACCTAGTAGAACAGTGGTCTCTGGTCCCAAAGGGCTCATCCACGAACACTTCATCCACTTGCCCCTCCTAATTTTCCAAGACTAGATCAAGCGTTACCATCTCTCATCTAGGGCCCTCTACATATTGCTTGAGGAAACTATTCTGAACATTGACAAATTTTGCCCCATCTAAGCCTTTCCCAGTCAATATTGGGAAAGTTAAAATCCCCTACTATGCCAGGTCCTGCACCGGCCTGCAACTGGGCATATTTGCTCTTCCAGTTCCCATTTACTACATGGTTCTGCCTGACGTTACACTTCTCTGCTGAGCCTCGGAGCCAGGCTTGGTACCACAGTTCTGCCTGGTACCGCTGCTCAACCTTGATATGTCATTGGCCCCGATAGCACCCTAAATTGTGTTCTTGTTTTGAAGGGGGATGGCCACAGGGGTTACCTGCATACCATGTATATTTCCCTTCCTTGTGGTCACCCACCTTCACTCTTCCTGGACGTTGGTTATGACAACCTCGCTATACTTTTCCAAGAAGCTCTCATTTTTTCCCAGATGATCCTGAGGTCATCCATCTGCAGCTCCAGTTCCCCAATGCGGTAGAATTGCTGGTGACAATGAGGATGGAGCTGCACCTGGACACAATTCCATTAGGTGTAGTCATCAGGGACACCATGACTTCCAATATCATTGCAGGAGGTGCATTGTACCAACTTACCTGCCATCACCACTGCAACTGAACCAAGACAGAGAAAAATGGGAAAAAAATGCAAATAAGAGTAGACTGCACCTTATTCTCCAACCTGCCTCTGATCGCCTCCTTAACGAAGACACTTGCGCCAAACTCATACTTCACCTCAGCATAGCTGCTCCCAATAGGCCACCACAACAATGCCTTGTTTTTATTAGCTGCTCAATTAACCAATTTGGGTGCTGCAACCAGTTAATTGCCTTGTTGGTCAAAGCAACGGCTCCAACCTAAAATCGCCATTCACCCAAACAAATAATGTATCCTGACACCTGGGGCTGATAGTTAATATTGTTTTTTCCACTGTACAAGTATTATCCCAGTTTTAACATTTTACCATTGGCAGAAATTGGACTTTAGATTTCTAATGTGAAAGAGGTACTTTTCTCCAGTAGAACCATGGGACTCCAACTGGCTTGAGACTTTGGTGTCAGATTAGCTAATTTTGCAGACTATCTGACATTACTCATGTTACCCCAAAACATTTAACTCACCTTTTTTAGACCACACTATTCTAATACATTACCCAATGAACCAGTTAGGTTTAAAGGGAGTGTGGGCCCCAGCATGATGGAAGGGAGTGCGGCAAGATCATCGAGATGCAGGATTTCTGAGTGATTGGATAGTGGGATTTTGGAGGTTTACTGTTTTGTTGTGTTCCAAGGTGTGTGTACACTTGCAAAATTTATTTTCAACTGATGAAATGGTGTACTGATGAGTGTTGTCATTAGTAAATCAAAAATTGACGTATCCATTCTCTTACAATTTTTCATTCTATGGTTTAAAAAAGACAGTTACAAAGCATATGTTACCTAAAAGATAGCTGCCTATCTATCTGTGCCTATCTAGCTAACATTTAAAAACACACACATCTCTTGAAATGGGAAGCATGTGTTTTACATGTGGTTGATGTTTCAAAAGTAAACCTGCAGTTTCTAATTTTGTGCATCATGGGTTATTTATTTCAACAACAAACAAAGCTTGGAGTGGAGTTTTGTTGCCTAATGTGTTGGTCATTAGCTTTGTGGTGTCATGATTTTTATAAATAAAACTCTGCACTAGTCAGACATTAGGAGTTTTCACTTGAGTTGAGTTCTCAATTTCACACTTTCCCATATTTTGTTTTATCTTGTGCTTATTGAACCTGTTAGCATTGGTGACATTTCCTGGGTCACATACGTCATGCAATTTGGAATCTGGCTGGTTTGACTGAATTTTGGAAATGTAATTTATTTGAGAGTTGATGGTGCTCTGAGAATGAACTTGCCTATTTCTGTTTCTATTTCCCTGAAAATTAAGTCTTGATGCTTGTGTATTTTTGCCTGTTTATTGAGTTTCCTTAATCTTTCAGAAAGTCAATGTATTCTGAGGTGAAAGTTTATCTGTTGAGTACTTCTGGTTTGAAGATGCTCAGCTTTCACAGTGGTGAGAAATTAAAGGTTTTGTATGAGATCTGATGCTTAAACGATTGATATCACTGGGTAGGGCCCGGATCTGAATACCATTGGGCTCTGCAGTGTTGGTTTGGGTTTGATTGGTATTAAGTATTTGGCAGTACTGGCAGGATATTGGTTTGGTTGGAGTACTGGGAAAGTCTATATTACAAAAAATCTGATCTTGATCACTTCCTGTTGTTCTGTATATTGATTTTAGAAAAAACGCTGCCACTTACGACTGTGATTTTTGGCCATCTTAGAGGCGCAGGACATGAGGATTTTTCCCATCAATGAAAAATAAAAGAGTCATTAGTGTTTAAAAAAATGTCGAGATTCTCTCTCCTGAAGGCCACGCCCCTTCCGGTGGGTCTATAAAACCCGGAAGTGTTGAGTGCCTCAGTCAGTCTCTGCAAGATGGGGGAGCGAAAGGGTCACGTCTCTGAGTCTGAGCTGTGAATAACACTGAACACATGTCTACTAAACTGTAAGTGGTTTTACTGACCTGTCAGTGCCTTTAACGTGGTTTGAAAATATAGCTTGGAAATGCTAAAGCTGTGTTGCCTTTGGTTTGGAAATGCTGAAGCTGTGTTGCCTTTGGATTGGAAATGCTAAAGCTGTGTTGCCTAATTAAAGTTGTCGTGCCTAATTAAAGTTGTCGTGCCTAATTAAAGTTGTCGTGCCTAATTAAAGTTGCCTTGCCTAATTAAAGTTGCCTTGCCTAATTAAAGTTGCCTTGCCTAATTAAAGTTGCCTTGCCTAATTAAAGTTGCCTTGCCTAATTAAAGTTGCCTTGCCTAATTAAAGTTGCCTTGCCTAATTAAAGTTGCCTTGCCTAATTAAAGTTGCCTTGCCTTCTATAATTAAAAGTCTAATCTTGACCACTTCCTGTTTGTGCTTTATATTGATTTTATAAAAAACGCTACCATGTACGGCAGTGATTTTTGGCCATCTTACTCAGAGTCTCCCTCCGCTCATCAGGTGCCGAGGATTTTTTCCCATCGAAGAAAAATAAAAGAGTTAATAGTGTTTAAAAAATGTTGAGATTCTCTCTCCTGTCAATCACGCCATGAAGGCCACACCCCTTCTGGTGGGTGGGGGAGGGACTATAAAACCCAGAAGTGTGGGCGTGGCTCAGTCTCTGCAAGATGGAGGAGGGAGAGGTCACGATTCACTGACTTTAGTGGCCTTGCACCCTGCTTGAAATGGTATGAAACTGCACTTGAATTTGGTGGCCTTGCACCCTGCTTGAAATGGAATTTCAAGGAATAGCCGTGAGTCAACTGCCAGCCCACCAGCCGTGAGTGAGCTGCCAACACAACAGGCTTGAGTGACTCAGCTGCCAGCCCAAGAATCCATTCGGCCCACAATGTCCATACTAGCCCGCTGGAAACCAGTCCCTTCAGCCCATAACACCCATACTAGCGCTCCAGAAAGCCCCCTTCCCCACCCCCACTGCTGGCCATCAATATTGGAATTCATGGAGAGGTGGAATATTGCGTTGGGGGACCAGCCCTCCCGTGTGATGCTGGGACCCAACGGTCCCAGTTTATTATATGAGCGTGTTGCTATTAGTGATGAGGAGGTTGTTGATTGTTGGGTGGTCACCTATAGACTATAAGGTGAGTATGTATGTGCTTTGGATGTATTCTGATAACAATCTAATGGCCTCATAGCTGTAATTTACAATACCAAACTCTTATTTCTCATGATTTTTTAAATTAAATAAAAATGTTAAACTAGTTGAGGTGCAATTTGTTTGTTGTGATTTACATTGTTTATAGTGTGCCTTCACATTAAACGAATTGTGACTCTTTTGCAAGCAAAACATTGGATCTGGAGAGCTTTTGTAATAATTTTGAGATAGGAATATTAGGCCAGGTCACTGAGAATTCCTGCACCATATAAATTTAAGCGACAAATCGTATTGCCCTTTGATTGTACACCTGTGTTCACAAAGTGATGAGTTTTTTAAAATTAATTATGCTGTAATTACTCTGAGCATAGCCGTGCCTCCCCTTTCCCCAACCTTTTCCCACTTCTTCCCACAATTTGTAACTTTCAGCTCTTTAAGAACCAAAACTCCACATTCTTCCAACTTTTGGTTCTAGTCCATTCTCTTTCCTCTGCCCTATTAATGTTGATGCCATCAGCAGACTGGGCCAGTTTTTCTGACATGTTCTCACCAAACTGATCTGCCTTCCTGTGATGTTGAGTGGAGCAGGGATGCAGGGTTCAAAAATAGCCTGCTCATGTTATTTTTATATGTAGAAATATGGAACTGCAGATGCTGTTTTTTTGTTTTTGTTTATTTTATTAGAAGTTAATACAGTACAAAACAGCACAGTGGAACCTAATTTTAGGTGCCAACTATGTCATACCGTAATCCATTCTATGTACAACCTCTAGTTTTATGTTTTGAGAAGGAAGTAAGCAAGACAAGAAAAAGAAAACAATAGAAAGGGGAAAAAGAGGAAAAATAGATGGTAGAGAATAGAAAAACGTGAAGTGTGTATATAAAAAAAAAAAAGAAAAAGTGGAAAGTAGAAATAGGAGAGAAGGCCCCTTAATAGAGAAATTTTCAAATCTTTATTCGGAGATGTAGATCTATCCACGGCATGAACTGAAATCAGCAATCTTTACGGTACCGCTGCATCACATGATTTCAAAAAGTCGATGAAAGGAGACCAGCTCCTTAAGAATTGGTCATATTTACCTATTAGTCGCAGTCTCATTTCTTCAAGGCTATGTCCATCATATTCCTAATCCACATTTTAACAGTTGGTATGGTTGTATTTTTCCAAAATTTAAGTATCAATTTCTTTCCAATTATTAACCCATAATTAAAAAAAACGTTTTGGTCTTTATTTAAATTTATATCTTCTACTATTATTCCAAATATAATCCATTCCGTTTTAGGTTCTATTCTGGACTTGAAAAGCTTTGTAAATATATCGCTCCAAAATTTATTCAACTTTGTACATCCTACAAATGAATGTGTTATATTAGTGTTTTGAAACAAACATTTATCGCATCTGGGAGAGATGCTGTTTAACACACAAAAGGACATAAAGTGCTGGAGTAACTCAGTGGTTCAGGTATGGATAGTCTGAAGAAGGGCCTCGACCCAAGATTATGTCAATCCTGTTCTCCAGAGATCTGCCTGACCAGCTAGTTACTCCATTCTGTGTCCCTTTTTGTCTATTTTCTATGTCTACCTCCTTAGAGACGATCATAGTGGTTGGTATTAAGGAATGTTATTGGGTCTGTGATCTGGTTCCACTTTGTTTAGCTTGATATTTTTTTAATCAATGCTGTAATTAAGTGCTTTGAGATGTTTAACTACATATATATATGGAACAAACTCCCAGAAAAATGCAGGTCCGCTCCAACTCTCAGTTCTTTTAAATCGGGGCTGAAGACTTTTCTGTTTGACGATGCTTTTAATTACTTTTAATTTTAATTAAATTAAATTATTATTAATTTCTAACACTGCACTGTAAATTTTATTCTTGTATTTTAGACTTGTCTTATTCTATTTTAGCATGTTTTTATTTTCAATTATTTTTAGTGGCTGTTTTTAATTGCTTTTGATTGCTTTGAATGCTTTGTGTAAAGCACTTTGAATTGCTGAAATGTGCTTTATAAATAAACTTGCTTGCTTGCTAAAGATGCTAGAAAACTTGTAAAAGTTGAGAAAGATTATCTGGTACACCTTGTGTTAGGCCATATTTATTTGATATTGGATCACATGATTTTTAAAGTATATTAACAACAAATCACGGAGGTTGGGAAAGAGCCCTGAGATGGACATGGATTTTAAAGCATTTGCAGTACTACATAGCTCTATATAACCATCAAAATGTGTTTGTACAGTCAATGTTATATAGAAAATCCAATGCATACACAAGTAGCTCTCAACTGAGCAATGTGAAACATAACACTTTAAGCTGTTAATGTTGATGATTAATTAAATATCTGGGACTGCAGAGCAAACTCTTTTTGAGCATTTTTGTGTCTGATGGCGATTCCATGTCAAAAAGAAGCATCCCCGATATTGCCCCATTCATTCAGTAATGCACTAAAGTGTCGGTAACAAGATTATCTCTACTGCAATGAGACCTGATCCTCAGCTGCCTAACTCAGAAAGAAGTGTGCCATTAATCTGCAACTGATAGCTTAATATGGAATTCTGTGGTAATAACTAGATTGAATTTATAGAATTATGTTTAAGGAAATAACTTGAAATGTCAAATTTACTGCTATTGTAAGATTGTATTCAAGAATTGCTGAGAATCTAATTAATAAATAAAAAACATATTTTCCCATTGAAGAGATGTTGGGGATTTTGCTCATTATGGAAGCTTTCAGTTTATTTTTGTTTTTCAGGACTGGCAACCGCCTTTCGCTTGTGAAGTGAAAAACTTTCACTTCACACCACGAATTCAACGACTCAATGAGCTGGAGGTGAGAGGGGATTTGATTTCTGGGAATCCTGAATCGATTGCTATTATACCATGTCTCTTTCACTTAAACATGAATTTTGCCATACAGTTCCCATCCTGTGCATTCTATTGCAATTCAGCTCTGCTTTTCAAGGTCTATTTCAAAAAGCAGAGATGGGTGGTATGGGCGAGTGGCAAGGCGGAAGGAGAGTTGAATGAAAGAGTGAACGGGTAACATCAGCTTATGTAGGAATATTGAATGGTCAGTAGTTTAGTGGCAGTAGCAGTGAGTGCTAGTTCTCTTGGAGAAGATTAGTTTGCAGAGTGCTTGGGAACATGATAGAAGAGAACCAGTGTTTGGGACCAGGACTATGGGGAAACATTAGAAGTTTGACACAGTTGCTAAAAGGGGCAAAGAACAATGGAGCACAGATACAAGATATTTAGCCCAGATATTCTTTGCTGCCTATAGTACTCTCATAATGCTCCGACCTCTTTGTATCCAAAAATCTCATTATGTTCTCTTGTGCTCATCTTCCCTTCTCTTACCTCCCCACAGAAATAGAACTTTGGTAGTCAACTTAGTCTTGTGGCAACAGTTCCACGTTCTAACCACTAGTTGAAGTATAATTATGACAGGATTGGAGTTTATTTGGCCAATCTAGATCATGATCTAGATCTCTGCAGACCAATTCAGTGAATTCAATTTCTCCACTCTGTCCCCATGTCCTGACAAATTTACTTAACTTGAGTATATAACAATTACCTTTCATTAATCACCTGAGCCACGTCCATTTGCTGTGTATAATTAATTATTTTTTGCAACACTGTATGTCTCTTGCCCAGTACAGTGAAATGCTGCCAACTGTATCATCAACATTTTAATTCAGTTTTCAGGCTGTTCTTCTCCCCCCCCCTCCCCCCCCCCCCCCCTCTTCCGGCACCTCTTACTGCCTTTTAGAAGATGACAGAGAACTATCTTCTTGAACTGCTCGACCTTCTGCTAATGGATGCATCTTTGCTTAGTCAACTTTATCTCAGCCTGCCATAATCTCTGCACCTCTTATCAAAAATCATTCTCTCGTACAACTCGGCTTCTTCAACCTAAATCTCCTCTTGTACTGTCTCGAGGGCTTTTTCATAGTCACACGGGAAGCCTGGTCCCCCAACGCAACCCATTCCCCAATGCAATATTCCACCACTCGCCCATAGCCCCTAACTGCGCAGGCGTGGCTCATTTCCCCTCATCCCTGAGCACTCCCTCCCCCTCCTTTTCATGTGTGTGAGGGGAGGGAGGGAAGTGGGGTGTGTGGCGGGGGTGGGGTTGGAGGGGAGGTGGGGTGGGTGGTGAGGAGGTGTAGGAGGGGGGAGATGGTGATGTGGGAGGAGGGTGTGGCAGGGAGGAGGTATGTGTGGGGGCGGGGGGTGTTGTGGGCGTTTGGGGCAGGGGGGTTGTGGGAGTGGGGTGGGGAGGGGGGTGTGGGCGGGGGGAGTTGTGGGGCGAGTGACTGGGGTGGGGAGTTGTGGGGAGAGCGGAAGTTGTCAGGGAGCGGGGTGTGTGGGCGGGGGGAGTTAGCTCGGAGAAAAGACGGGGAAGAGGCATAGGTGAGAGGGAGGGGGGGGGGAGGACCCAGCGAGTGGGACCAGAGGGGTAGTGGCTGGAATTGGCATTGCGATGGGGACTCTCAGCGGTCGCTGGCCGTTCTCCTCCGCTGGGATCAGAGTCTCTGCTTTCCGTTTGGCGACATCTCCGACTCTGGGCTGGGTCTCTGACTCTGGGTTGGGCTGGGTCTCGGACGCTGGGGCTGCTTGTGGCTGGGCTGCTTCGGGTCCCTCCGAAAATTGTATCCGGTTGGAAACCTCCGCCAGCCATCCTCAGCTCCAGTAAAGACATGATGGCGCAGGAAGCGGCGGACCGTCCCGGTGAGTGACAGGAGAAGAGACTAATCCACACGCCGCTGAACAGCAGGGGAAGAGATCGATCTGCGCACACGCGATTTTAAAGATTTTTTAAACCTCGCTAACTTTTACACCATTCAACCGATCGGAACGAAACTTGGTGCAATCGCAGCATAGGAGAACGGTGTGTGAACATGGCGAAAAATTGTAGCGCTATCGTGAACTGTTTTTCCGCAAATAGAAAGACCGCACAAATGGGAAGATAACAAGATCACAGTTTTAGTTATGTAAAGATAGATGAAGCAGGTCAACGCAAGAATGTGCACTTAGGCCCACAATGTCTGCGTAGAACGCAATGCAAGACCAACACTTATCGGTCTATACATAATCCATAACCCTCCATTCCCTGCATATCCATGTGCCTATCCAAACATTTAATAAATGCCGCTATCGTTCCTGCCTCAACCACCATCCCCGACAGAGAATTCCAGTCTCACACAACCCTCCATGTAAAAATACTTGCCCCACGCATCTTCTTTAAACTTATGACCTATCACCTTAAAGTTATGCCCTCTAAGATTTGATTTTTCCACCCTGGGAAAACATTTCTGACTGTCTACCCTATCTATGCCTCTCATTGTTTGATATACTTCTATCAGGTCTCCCTGTAACCTCCAGTGTTCCAGAGAAAACAATCTAAATTTGTTCAACCTCTCCCTGTAGCTAATACCTTTTCCTCAACTCCAGTAACCAAACTGGGCATGATATACAAATTGTGGCTTGGCTGGAGGTTTCCAATGTTTCTGGGTAATTAATCTCTGAATACGATCCCAAACGCTTTAACTGCTTTATTTTTTTCCTGCAAACTTCAGAGATTAATGCACATGACCCTTTTATGCTCCCTTGGTGTTTTTAAATGTGTATTGCCCCTCTCTATCCATACTTCTGAAATACATCACCTTGCACTTCCCTGCTTTAAATTCTATCTACTAATTGTTTGCCTATTCTGTTATCGATTCTGTAGTCGATTGGTATTATCCTTGTAGTTTACCACACCTTCAAGTTTGGGATCATCAGAAATGTTTACTTAATTCCAAAATCCATCATTCATATTTAGTATGAAGAATACGCATTTATGAAGAGCCTTTAAAAACATTGTTGTGTGTTGTTATGCTGGAAAAAACCCCCCCATTTCTTGAGCAAAAACAATCCTGGAGGAACTCAGTGGGTCAGGCAACATCTATGGAAGGAATAGACAGATAGCGCTTTGGTCGGGATTCTGCTGACCCTTCTAGAATCATCTGCGGTCTCATTGTGTCTCCATTTACTGTTTCACATTCTTTGGATGGAAGCCAGTTTTGGTGGTTCTGTATAACTTCTCTGCTTTTATATTTATAGCTCGATTTATGCAACCTGAGATCTCATGCATTTTGGCTAACCACTGAGTTGATATACTTGTTAATTTCCATTTACTTGAATCTTCAGGTCCATGAAACTCAGCTTATTGTCCATCCTTTTAGGAATCTTTGTCAATCCTTTCATCACTACGTAAACTGTGTTTGCTACCATTCTTTCATCAACCTTTGATAAATGTGGTCTGCCTTTTACAAATCTTCGCATGCTCTCCTTAATTAGCTCATTACTCTCATTTAAAATGTTCCCTGTCTATTTGTTTGGGATCTTCATCCATTACTGTTTGCCAGCAGATGTTAAAAATATACTTGTACCCTTTCTTGAACAAGGACATCTTATTTGCTCCTCCTCCTCTGGAACCACAGAATACCGGAAGTTGGTGGCAAACCCTCCTGCTATCTCTGCTTGCGCTTTCCTATTATCCTGGGAGGCAACCCATTGGGCAAAGCAGCAAATTCGAGGCTTTCCAGTATATCTTACCATCATTTACATATCATCTGTTAGCTAAGCCTCTTTCCCACCACCTCCACCCATATCTTTCCAATAATGCAATGTGTTCCTCACTCAGTAATTTTATTTGATATCCCTCATTTTCTTCCATTTCTTTTATGAACATGGTATATCTGTGAATATGAAGCACCGAACCGTTGCCATTTTTGAGTCACGTTTCTATCATTGCCACTACCACAAATGACCACATGGCTATTTGTGCATTTAGCTCGATATACTTTGTGTGTTTTGTACATGTTTTCTAAGGTCTTTGTATTCTTTCTTATGTTTGCTGCTATTAAATATGTGCACCTGCTTTAGTATTATCTAGAATCCTCACTCTTTTGTGTACCTTCAGGGGAGTTTCCTAGGATTTATTATCTTATCTTTTTATTTCCCGTCGTTTTGTTTACTTCTCACTGTTAAGTATTTTTGTAATCGTACAAGCTTGTATAAGGTACCAGTGTTCTTTTCCTTTATTGGAGAATAGCCTATTTCCCCCGCACAATTAAAGCATGGAATAATCTCCACCCAACTATAGTTACCCAACCAGATGCAACTAAATTTAAAGTAGCTCTTTCTTCCCAATAACCCTTTCTGGCTTAAGTCCTCCCTCCACCACCTCCAGTTTAAATTCCATTTGGAATATTTTGGAAGACCAAGAAACCAAGAACCAAGAGCCTGTTCAACTAGTTCTGCCATATGGATTGTCTCAATTCTTTCTCACCCTTGTGAATGATTACATTTGCTCTAGTGTTCCATTCAAATTTAAAGTTGTTCTTAAAATGTATTCTGAAACCTTTCAATTTCCTTTTCAAAAATATCCTTGCGTGACTTTTGGTCTGATTTTAATGTTTATTCTGTTTAATTATGTTCCGCTTGATTTTGTTACATCTGGACGTTAAAACTTATATTTTTGTCATTCACTTTTCTCCCTCTGAGCAGTTATTCAAAGCTGGTTGGGCTATGAATCCATTCTATTTTCTATATAATGTAAGATAATTTAGCAGGATTATTTGTTCCCATTTCAATTGTGATTACGTTTTTCACTCCATTCTAATATCACACTCAATTCTTCAAAAATGTCTAACACAAGGCAACTATAAGTCTGCAACGTTAATCCAATTGCTGATCTCTAATTAAAAAAAAATAATACTCATTTGACTGTGAAGTCTCATACTCTCCACACAACCTCAGTGTCAAAATCTGTATCAAAATTGTTAATTCAGTCAAATTACTTTGCACCATGTTTTCTGTTCCAAATTCCTAGTTAAGCACTGTGCCTGGAAGATGGTGTTTTCCGTACTTGCTGCAGAGCAGTTGAGGGATTTTCCTCCTATTTTAACTGAACAGATCACATCACTAACATGCTATCTGATCCGAGAAGGAATCTTTGTCGCCTGATAATGATTGATTTTATAATTCTCCTTTAAAATCTCTTCAACCATCATCCAGCCGGGCTATTCATTTATGGAATATGGATGTTGGAAGTCCAGCATGTTCAGCCATCTGTCATTGCCATTAAGAAGATGGTAGTGAGACACTCTGTTGCAGGCCTTAAAGTGATGGTACATCTTGTTAGGTAGGCAGGTCCACAGTGATCAAGGAGTAATAGTTCCAAGTTAACATGTGTGCGACTTGGAGGGGAAATTCTGGATGGTAGTGTTTATGTGTTGTTGCACTTGTCTTACTTGGTCATGATTTTAGGAGATGTCAGTGAAGTCTAAGTGAGTAATTTTGTAGAACTGCATCATGCTATCCTTGTGGCAAAAAATGTTTCAAGTAAGGAATGGGTTACTAATGAGCACATACATTTTCCTGGATGCTGTTAAGCTTCATTGCTTTTGGAACTGGAGAGATTTTTTCCTCGCACTCTTGTCCCTTGTAGAATGTATGTAAAAAAAAAAAGAAATTATCAGGGGATGAGGTGCATGCTGGAGGATATCCAACCTTTCATCTACTTTTGTGGGCATAGTATTTGTGCCTGGTCCAATTATGTTCCAATACTTTATAACTCAAGGAAGTGCTTGACCCTTTGTTAGAGTATGGACCAGATTAATCTCACTTCCTACCTCTTAAAGAGCTCATCCAGATATTTCAATGTGATGAGAGTTTCTCCTTTCATAACGTTTTAATGCAACTGCTACTCATTAATTTAAAGATTTTCTCTACTGTCCTCTGATCATTCATTTTGAATCTGTCCTTTATTAAATGACCTTTGTTTTCCATTGGAAATAACTTTTACGGTAAAGGATTCATTGTATGGTGAATGAAAATGTCGAGTTTTTTCTCCTATGAAGAATCTACACCTACCTGGTGCCATTTTATCTATCAGGGTTTTGCCAGAGAATGAATGTTGCACTTGGTAATTGTAGATAACTTTCATCCTCTATGATATCATAGTATAATCTGCAAACTTATTAATCGTACTTTGTACATTTTCATCCAGATTGTTTCCATAAAGGACAAACATCAATAGTTCTATTTGGTTCTACTTGATGTTCTTTGACACCCGAAACGTCCTGCGTTTTGGCAACATTATCTAAAAATGGAGCATCAGTTTCTACATGAATGCGAATGTCACCAAGCTTTGCCTTGCCAGTGTTTCTTTTCACTATTCGAATGTCTCTGGAAGTTGTGAGATTTTCTTTGATACTCTGGACTGGATCAACAATCTTCCAATTAAATATTTAGAACCACAAACCATTGCTTTGAAATTCCATCTCAACCCTGCTCAGTGATGCTGACCTCGTATTTCCTGGTAGCTGTCTGAAACGGAACCAGACTACATAATCTTGGAGTGTCTTATCTGCCCCAAGTTAAATTTTAGAGTAGGTGTACATTATATTTCTACGATTGCTGTGGCTTTTTCATAGCTGAAACCTTCAACCATACTTTAGATTCCCTTTTTACAACTTGCTTTTAGTTGGTCACTTTTGTTCCCTGTAAACTTGAAGTTATCTTAAACACATATGTCCTAGCCTGAAGGTAGACAAAAATATGCTGGAGAAACTCAGCGGGTGAGCATCTATGGAGAGAAGGAATTGGCGATGTTTCGGGTCGTGACCCTTCAAGCCTGAACCAACTTTATTTGCTCCCATCATTCCAGTGCTATTTGATCAACCCCTATTTCACCAGTAGACAATGTTAGATAATAAAATGTTCACCTTTCTTACACAGCTAGAACATACAACAGTACGGTACAGGAACAGGACCTTCGGCCCACAACATCTGTGCCGAACATGATGGCAAGATAAACTCTTATCTGCCTGTATTTCTCCACTTTCATCACACTGCATCCTTTTAATCTACACCATCTATATAACCTGATCTTTCTACTCTCTATTCTTGAGCATTGCCAAATTTATTGATTCGCAATCGACAGCCGTACCCTCAAACTGTCAATGCCCAAAACACTGGGGGTCCTTTTCTTAACCTTCATCTCGACCTGTCCTCTCCTTTAAGATGCTCCTCAAAGTATTCTGCTTTGACTCTTTCTAATCTTTTACTTCTTTTCTAATATGTGGCTTGGTGTCAACTTTTTGCATACCATTCCTGTGATATATCTTGGGTTATTTTTATAATATTAAAAACATTAGAAGATAATAATTAGGGGGTAAAGGTGAAATTTCTGTAATGCTATCAAATAATTTAAGTTAAAATACATGAACACTTTTTAATGTGGCAATCATGCGTGTTAATGTATGAGCCCTTTTTATGAAAGGAACTTGGCATGTATTGGATTTTGCAATCGGCCAATGTGGAGTCCTGAATACCATGGGGAACTTTCCATGGTCCTAAAGCCCACTGCTGAAATTTGTTTTAAACTTGTGATCCTGATGTTTACCAATTAAACTTCTAAGTTTAAAAATGAACCTGATCCTAGTTATGTAAAATTTAGTACTGATTAAAACAATGCATGTGGGAATATTGCAAATGAATGAATAATTAAGGCCTTAAATGTGCTTATTGATTTTTTGCTGAAAAAAGTGCATTAATGAAAGGGTTTGTTGTGACGGTCAGTTGATGGAAAGGAACAAGCTGGGGAGGGTGCAATTCTCTTAACAAAGTTTGGTTTCTAAATCGGGATAGGTTAAAGATCCTTGGCAGGCTCTTTTTGTCACAAATTAACATTAGGCCTGTGACTCTAGACTATTTTTGCAATCGAGAGAAAGTGTCCTTGCATATTGGAGTTGTTGGGAAAAGTTTGTAACGGGAAAAGTGCTGTCACAATTATTCTTGTTATGGACCTTCTCACTGCAGCATCGACCCGTCAGTCAATAGCTAATTACCATTATTAAGATTAGTCCTATGAAGAAATTATGTTAGAGGCAATATTATTTTCAGTTTCACAACTGAAACACGCCATTAGACCGTGAAAATGTAACATACTCAAAATGGAGTTTGAGCAGGACACCCCAAAGAAGTCACGTTGTTGAGCATTGGTAGTGGGAAATAAAGGTGATGAGCAATGTACAGTGAGGCCTGACATTTCCCTTCACTGAACCAAGGACTGGGTCAATTCTCTGTTTGAATGTCTCGCCACTGGCTTGTGACATAATTTTGGACAGGTTTCCTAACGGGGATAGACAGTAGCTAATTCCACTCTGGATCTGAAGTTCTGCTTGAATCAGGATCTGATTTACAATAAAATTTTGCCATTTATACTGTCCTAAAATTGATTTTGGATTGGTCAACCCTAACCTAAGGCAAGGAGCAGATATGAGGCTAATAAATGCAAGTGGATTTGCATGCCGGTAATGTTATCATGGGCCAGATCAAAATGGCCATCTACTTTAACCAGGAACTAGAATTATTTTAATCGGGGAATACAATTACGTGTACCCCTAAATTATAATTAAAAACCGACACTGGATAATAAAACAAACAATTTTGAGTCCTGCAATAAACATGACTGACTTTTAAACCCAGAATGAATCCCAGTTAGGATGAAGGTTAAGACAATGAGAACATATAGTGGCTAATAAAAGCAAGTGGATTTGGACAAAGGTAATGCGCCAAATCAAAATGGCTGTCTCCAGTAAGATAGAATCTCCAGCAGTGAATATAGCAAGCATGAGGGATGATTAGCCCACTGGCCACAAATTGATAACCTAACCGTTATTTAATTGCGATTAAGACAAAATTATGATTAATTTTTAATGGCCAAATATATTGCTTCCCTCTATATTAAAGTTGTCAGTAGAAAATCAATATTAAAATACTGACCTTGACCTGTTGGTCTTAGTATGATATGATCCATCGCCCAAAAGCTGAGTATTTGTATTACGTTTTGCTTTGTGTTCGGAAAAATATTACCTTTTTTCCCCCCCATTCAACTGAGCTTCATGTCAAAAGTAATAATAATAAAAAATATCCAACAAATAATCTTGTCTCAATCTTTAAACTTAATGTTTTCTTTCTGGGTTATTATGTCTGTAAATTATGGTTAATGCTCATAACATCAGGATAAACGTGTTTTCTGGAAAATAATGTAATATTGTACACAATATGGTATTCAGATATTCAGCAATATTCCTTACTGAACTAGGTTGTGTTGTATGCTTTCAGGCACAGACCCGAGTGAAGTTGAACTTTCTAGATCACATTGCAAAATTCTGGGATCTGCAGGGATCCACGCTGAAAATCCCACATGTTGAGAGGAAAATGTTGGATTTGTACACACTCAGTAAGGTCAGGCATTCATCCCACTTCAAGGAAATAGCTCTATGTGTATTTTTTTTCTGTCTGCACGGGTTAAATGATTAGAGCAAAATGAAAACACTAAATTTTAATGCTCTGTAGCATCCCATTCATAGCTGTATTTATCCACAAATAACAAACTACTATTTATAGTCGGAGTTATCAGGACAGAAACTGGTCCTTTGGCATATGCTTGCATTTAACCCCCAAAACCCCTCTTATGCATGTACTTACCAAAATGTATTTTAAATGATCTTCTTGTACCTGCCCCCAACACTTTCTCTTATAGCTCGTTCCATATAAGCATCGTCCTTTGTGTGAAGGAATTGTCTGTCGGGTCCCTTTTTAAAAAAATCTTTCTCCTCTCAACTTAAACCAATGCCCCCTAGTTTTTGATGCCCCTTCTCCAGAGACTGGGGTACAATCCTGACTATGGGTGCTGTCTGTACAGAATTTGTACGTTCTCTCCTTGATCATGTGGGTTTTCTCCAGGATCGACAGTTTCCTCCCACATTGCAAATACGTACAAAATGGTAACAATTGTAAACTGTCCCTAATGTGTAGGATAGAGTTAATGTACGGGGATCATTTGTCGGCACAGACTTGGTGGGCCGAAGGTCCTGTTTCCATGCTATGTCTTTAAATTGAACTGAACAAAACAAGAAAATTGCACTTAGGAGAAAAGATTGGAAAACCTGGGGTTCTTTTCCTGGCAACCTGAGGCTGAGGGGAGAAGTTAATTGAAATGCAGCAAACTCGTAGCGGTACCTGTGAAGAGAGAAACATTACCTATCTTTCAGGTCAATTACTTCATTTGAACAGCAAAAGTAAACAAAATGTGTATTTTAAGTTGCAGAGAGAGGGGGAGGTGGCTAGGGGAAGGGAGATGTCTGTGATAGGGTAGTGCCCAATGTTACCAAAGTAACTTAACTTTTCAATGCCATCTCGTTAAAAGATGAATCAGGTCAGTTCGAGAGAGAGGCAAGCCACTTTGAACTGCTGCTGTTCTTGCGATTAATGTACTTTCACTGTATTGTAAGCCAGAGTTACAAGACTTTTCACAGATTTATTGCTTTTATTAAGGATTATTTTCCTAATAGGGAAGGTCAAGATTTGACCATGAGTGAGTGTTTGAATGGAGGAGTATGAAGAGCTTAATTAATTAATTTGTTTTTTGTAGAGCAAGCTTTACTGGCAAGGTTAGCATTTATTAAGTACCCTAACTTCAGAAAGTGGTGAAATTCCACCTTCTTGAATTGTTCTGGAACTCCTCTGAGGAGTGTCCCATGCACATCGCAGCTGGTGAGTGAGTTCCAGTATTTGTACCATGTGACAAAGAAGGTATTTGCATGAATGTGACCTGGAGAGGAATCTGCAGGTGGTGAATTTTCCCAAACATCTGCTGGGTTAGTATTTGTTGGTGGCAGTGTTCACAGATTTAATGCATGCTGCATTGTGTAACTTGAAAGTAGCTGAGGTAAGTAACTAGAAATGTGTTATAGCTGGCACATACCACTGCTGCAGTGTGATGTGGTAAATTGATGGCCTGTCTGCCATTTACAGTCGGGAAGCTATACAGCATGGAAACGTCCTTTGGACCAATTAATCCAAGATGCCACAAGCATTTGCTATCATTTTGGCACATATTTCTCCAAAACGTTCCTAACCAAGTATCTGTCCAAATGTCTTTTAAATCTTGTTATTGTACATGTCTCAACTACTTCCTCTGGCAGCTTGTTCTATATATGCATCCCATTCCGAGTGGAAATACAGTGCCCTCCATAATGTTTGGGACAAAGACCCATCACTTATTTATTTGCCTCTGTACTCCACAATTTGAGATTTGTAATAGAAAAAATCATGTGGTTAAAGTGCACATTGTCAGATTTTAATAAAGGCCATTTTCATACGTTTTGGTTTCACCATGTAGAAATTACAGTAGTGTTTATACATGTACTGTACATTTCCATCCATTGTTGCCATCAACAAACTTGGATACCTTGCACTCTGCCTCTTCCATCATTAGCATAGTTCTTATATAACCAAGGGCCAAAAACTGATCCTTTAGCAGAGATGGCACTTAATATTTTCAGTGTTACTGCCAGCATCAAAATTGGTGGAGGGGAATGAGGAGGAGATTTTCTTCCCCACCTTTGATTTGTGTCCAGGGATTTAATCGGGTGTGTGGTCCATGTTGAGCCTTCCAAGGCATACATCTTTCCTGCATGCCGTTGAACCACAGCCTCCTGTAGATTTGTCTTGCTGGTTAAATAGAAAATAGGAAAGGATTGTAACACAGTGTATGCAAGGCTTGATTATTAGGGCATATCAATCTCATTATTGAATAATGTGTGGGGCAGCTCATCTAAATCGGACATCGTTCTGGGATGTATATGAAATATAAAACGCACATTGGGCTGGGAGTGACCTTGCTAGCTTGGTCAGACAGGGGACATGGGCATATTCCCTCATCAGTGAACCAGATGGATTTCTGAGACAATTGGCTATTTTTGTATAGTCACCTTTACCAGGAGTAGTATTTTTTTAAAGATCACAGTTGATTAACTGCATTCAAATTTACATAGCATGGTGAGATTTGAGCATGTACTTCTAGATTGTTAATCTGCTCACTTAACCACTGTGCTGCCATCTTCTGGCAAATGAGTCAGTATGTGAACATCATAAAACAACCATCATTGAAGACAGATATGGACAATTGTGAACAAACCTTTTCACTCGTGTGACTGCTTAAAAACAAAGAAATATAGCAGGCATACTCCACCCAGCTCTGAGCCTGCACCCACTATTCATCATAATCATGGCTGATGATGTTTCACAGTGACATTTTCTAGGATTATCCTTGTACCTCCTTTAATGTCCTAATCTCTGTTTTGATTGAGCCCAACAACAGAGGTCCCACAGCTGTTCCAGTTAAATAATTCCAAAATATCACAGCCCACTCAGTGGAAAATATCTCAGTTACAATCCTAAACTACCTACCATTTATGATCAAACTGTTCCCCCTGATCCTAAATCCTTCCTCTAGGGGACACATCTTTCCAGCATCTGAAGAGGGTCCTGACCTGAAACATCGTCTGTCCGTTCCCATTACAGATGCTACTGAACCGCTGAGTTCCTCCAGCATTTTGTATTTTGTTAAAGATTCCAGCATCTGCAGTTTCTAATGCCTGAAGCTGATCTATATCCTGCTGTTTAGTTTTTGCTGGGATAGATCTGGGATAGATCCGATCAAGGTCTGGGGATTTATCCACCTTAATGCTCAGTCAAGAGCCCCAAAACTACCACCACCTTGATTTTGAGCTGTCCTGGCATGTTAGTATTCCCCACACTTGATATCATTGTCTTCCATGTCCTTCTTGGTGAATGCAGATGCAAAGTATTTAATTAATAGCTCACATACATCTTTGCCTACAAGCTCAAATCCCCTATTTATCCTTGAACAGTCCCATCTTCTTCCTCTTGTTTTTAATATATGTATGAAAAGGTGTGCAAATTTCTTTGATAAGAATCCCAATGATATTTCATGGCCTCGTTTGCTCCTTCTAATTGCCTGCTTGAGTTCTGTCAGTACACCAGCCCTTCAGATGTTAGAGATACAGCGTGGAAACAGGCCTTCGGCCTACTGAGTCCACACCGACCAGTGATCACCCCGTACACTACTTCTTGCATATGGCGGGCACAGCCTAAAGTTGCAGGACAACTTGTTCTATTTGATCTTATTTGATTGTGAACGTTGGGTTGATTGCATTAGTCGAAAACAGGGCGGACCACATGAAGGTTGCAATCTCCCACCCCACCCATGTACACCAACCCTATCCTACACACTGGGGACAATTTACAATTTTTACTGAAGCCAATTATGCTACAAACCTGTACGTTTTTCGAATGTGGGAGGAAACCAGAGCACCCGGAGAAAACCCACATGATCACAGGGAAAACTCACAAATCCGTACAGACAACCCCAATATGACATCACCGTCTTTTTTATAAGCTAGCATCCGCAGTTCATTGTTTCTACTCTTGAATTCTTTCTTGCTTGCTTTGTAGTTTTCAAAGGTCCCACCTAATTCTTTCTTTCGAAACCTTACATATGCTTCCTTTTCTTTTTTTATCCAAACTTACAAATTATTTGATCATTCAAGGTTCCCTTACCTTGCCATCCTTATCCTACTTCCTTTCTAAAACATAACAGTCCTGAACTTTATTCAACAGGCCTTTAAAGACTCACAGATGTAAGTTGTGGACTTGCCCATAACAACTATTCACTCATTACTCTCCCAAGCTCCTGCTTCATAATATTGTAGTCTGCCTCATACCACTTTAGTCCCTTCTGCCAAGGGGCAGACTTTAACTGGTTTAAAACTTAGGGAGTTGTGATCACAAATCCAAAAATACTTCCCACTGAAGCTCCGGTCACCTGGCCAACCTAAATTCCCAATAGATGGTCCAGTAATGTCACTTGTCGAGTTGAACTATCCATGTGCTGATCAGAAAATACTCTTGGATGTTTTTAACGAATTCTGCCCCATCTAAGCTTTTTGCACTGAGTAAGTCCCAGTCAATATTAGTGAAGTTAAAGTTGCCACTATGACAATCCTGTTGCTTTTGCATCTTTCTGTAATCTGTCTACATATCTGTTCCTACAGTGCCCTCCATAATGTTTGGGACAAAGACCCATCACTTATTTATTTGCCTCTGTACTCCACAATTTGAGATTTGTAATAGAAAAAAATGACATGTAGTTAAAGTGCACATTGTCAGATTTTATTAAAGGCCTTTTTTATACATTTTGGTTTCACCTTGTAGAAATTACAGCAGTGTTTATACATAGTCCCCCCATTTCAGGGCACCATCATGTTTGGGACACATGGCTTCACAGGTGTTTGTCATTGCTCAGGTGTGTTTAATTACCTCCTTAATGCAGGTATATGAAAGAGCTCAGCACCTAGTCTTTCCTCCAGTCTTTCCATCACCTTTGGAAACTTCCATTGCTGTTTATCAACATGAGGACAAAAGTTGTGCCAATGAAAGTCAAAGAAGCCATTATGAGTGAGAAACAAGAATAAAACTGTTAAGAAACATCAGCCAAACCTTAGGCTTACCAAAATCAACTGTTTGGAACATCATTAAGAAGAAAGAGAGCACTGGTGAGCTTACTAATTGCAAAGGGACTGGCAGGCCAAGGAAGACCTCCACAGCTGATAGAAGAATTCCCTCTATAATTCCCTCTATAAGGAAACCCCCCAAACACCTGTCTGACTGATCAGAAACACTTCAGGAGTCAGTTGTGGATTTGTCAATGGCCACTGTCCGCAGAAGACTTCATGAACAGAAATACAGAGGCTACACTGCAAGATGTAAACCACTGGTTAGCCGCAAAAATAGGATAGCTGGGTTACAGTTTGCCATTAATAGACAATAGGTGCAGGAGTAGGCCATTTGGCCCTTCGAGCCAGCACAGCCATTCAATGTGATCATGGCTGATCATCCCCAATCAGTACCCCGTTCCTGCCTTTTCCCCATATCCCCTGACTCCGCTATCTTTAAGAGCCCTATCTAGCTCTCTTGAAAGCATCCAGAGAACCTGCCTCCACCGAGGCAGAGTATTCCACAGACTCACCACTCTATGTGAGAAAAAGTGTTTCCTCGTCTCCGTTCTAAATGGCTTACTCCTTATTCTTAAACTGTGGCCCCTGGTTCTGGACTCCCCCAACATCGGGAACATGTTTCCTGCCTCTAGCGTGTCCAAGCCCTTAACAATCTTATATGTTTCAATGAGTTCCCTCTCATCCTTCTAAATTCCAGAATGTACAAGCCCAGCTGCTCCATTCTCTCAGCATATGACAGTCCCGCCATCCCGGGAATTAACCTTGTAAACCTACGCTGCACTCCCTCAATAGCAAGAATGTCCTTCCTCAAATTGGACCAAAACAGCACACAATACTCCAGGTGTGGTCTCACTAGGGCTCTGTACAACTGCAGAAGGACCTCTTTGCTCTTATATTCAATTCCTCTTGTTATAAAGGCCAACATGCCACTCACTTTCTTCACTGCCTGCTGTACCTGCATGCTTACTTTCATAGACTGATGTACAAGGACCCCCAGATCCCGTTGTACTTCCCCTTTTCCCAACTTGACGCCATTTAGATAGTAATTTGCCTTCCTGTTTTTGCTACCAAACTGGATAACCTCACATTTATCCGCATTAAACTTCATCTGCCATGCATCTGCCCACTCCCCCAACCTGTCCAAGTCACCCTGCATTCTCATAGCATCCTCCTCACAGTTCACACTGCCACCCAGCTGTGTCATCTGCAAATTTGCTAATGTTACTTTGAATCCCTTCATCCAAATCATTGATGTATATTGTACTTAAAAGAGCAACCACAGTTCTGGGAAAAGCTCTTGTGTACAGATGAGACGGAGATTAACATATTAGAGTGATGCAGAATTTGTCTTTTCACCTCTGGCCATTGTCTAACCATCTGCCTATCAAAATCCCCCCTCTACTGTATCTACTTATCACCAGGCTTTGTCCTACCCCTCCTCTCTTCCAGAACACCCCCCCCCCCCCC
Organism: Amblyraja radiata; assembly: GCF_010909765.2. Classification (NCBI taxonomy): domain Eukaryota; kingdom Metazoa; phylum Chordata; class Chondrichthyes; order Rajiformes; family Rajidae; genus Amblyraja; species Amblyraja radiata. The sequence continues at coordinate 18,230,087 of NC_045974.1, forward strand.
GGCAATCACAAACTGTCTGCAGAACAATCTCGATCTGAAACACCACCTATCCGTGTTCTTCAGAGATGCTGCTTGACCCGCTGAGTTACTCCAGCATTTTATCTTTTTTTGTAGACCAACATCTGCAGTTCCTTGTTTTGTCCACCTAACTATTCATGTGCAAAATTGGCCTTGGCTAGGATTAGAATATTCCGATTTTGCTGAATTTGGGATTTAATTAATGCACATAAGGTCTACAATTAATGGTAATTCTTGCCAAAGCAGTGATGTTATCTCGAATTTGATTGTGAAGGGTGCGTTGGAACCCGGGTTAACTAGGCACAAAACATGGATATAATTTGTTGACTTCCTGCTTCCTATGGTTTAGTAAACACATCACTAATGCATCAGGAACATGGCCGTTGCATTAATTAATATTAAATTAAATAGTCTTTGCATAAATGTATTAACTAAAGTTGTACTTCCTTCATCTAGGTCGTCGCAAGTGAGGGTGGATTTGAATTGGTGTGTAAAGAAAAGAAATGGTCCAAAGTGGCTAGTCGAATGAGTTATCCACAAGGAAAAGGCATTGGCTCACTTTTGCGATCCCACTACGAGAGAATTCTATATCCATATGAACTGTTTCAGTCAGGAGCCAGTCTCTTGGTAAGATCAATCAACATAAAAATTTTGCAGCACTTGGTGAGTTATTTTCACAGTGCTTGTGATGAGGGAGTTTTTAATGGAAGCTATCAAATCTTTATTAAATTCCAATTAATAGTACGATTTTTCAACCGTTCTTGAATGGTCTAATAGATTGTACCCGGACAATCATTTTTGAAGGTTAAAAAATGTTTTATCTTAATTTTTTCCAATGACATATTTTAATATTCTCATTGAATAAAATCCTATTGCATACTCACTCTTATCTCTTTGTTCTCTGATCTTTTAATGTTCAGATCTCTGCAATTCTTTTTACGTACCGCCAATTTTCTTTGCCTTACTATAAATGGTTGTAAGTTCCAAAAACATACGGCTCTTTTTATACTGACTGCTCCTTTTGCAAAATAAGAATAGTTATCCTTTTGGATGCTATATTGTATAAAGGGAGGGAAGTAACGGTCCTGGGAAGAGGAATGAGGAGCCAGGTAAGCATGTCGGCCAGTCTTCTTGCTTACATGTTGATAACCGATCCTGATCAAATTGAGTGAGAGTCTTTGCGGGGTAGAGGGAAATGAGGAAGGAATGTTTCAGAGTGAGAGGGGGGAAATAGAGGCGCAAGGGGATCAAAGGAGGCAAGGTGAAAGGGGCAGGAGTAATGGAATTAAAAGAAGGGAGCAAGGTTTAGAAAAGTGGCAAGTAAAGCTGTTTAAGAGGAGGAGTTGTTTGTGGGATGATTGAAGTTAGCCACAGTGATTTCCACCAGCCCCGGCATTATTACTGTGGTGGTGGAGTCAATGCTCTGACAATGTGGTGTTTGTGAATGTTGTACCATGGTAAAAAGATTTTCCAGCACGGTGTAATCCTGCCATTACAGAATCCAACAGAACTTCGATACTCTGCAAGAAATAATGTATGTAATGATTGTATTTGACGCCTGCTGCTGACAGAGAAGTCCTATTCATTCAGATGTGGGGTTGGATCTGTGCTGTGAGATCCAAGGCCCATGGCTTCTTCTGGCCCAGGAATGTTCTGCTGATATTGTCCAAAAGTTTATTTTTTCTTTTAATGTATTTTCCTTCCATTGGCATGTACAATTAATATTTTTTTAAATCAGTAGATTTGTATCCATTCTAATTATGCCCACCAATACATTAGTGCACAAGCTGAATGTGAAGCATTCTGTCACATGCAGTGTAGTTTCTGGTCAGTACCCGGAAGTCCTTAGATGCGGGGATCCCCTGATCAGCTGTTTCCTTTCTCTGCCACTTGCACCCCAGCAGCTCTCTGATATTCAACATGTTCACTTAAAAACTGTTGCTTGGGGTTGGTTTATTATTGTCATGTGTACCAAGATACAGTGAAAAGCTTTGTTTGTGTGCTATCTAGTCCAATCAAATCATACAATATGTAAGTACAACCAGACTATACACACGTACAAGAAACAATGCAAAGAGAAAAATACCAGAATGCAGAATATATGTTACAAGTACTGCAGTTACATAAAACACATCCAAGGATGGAAGATTGGGACTACACCCTAGCTTATTGCAGGACCATTCAGTGGTCTGATAACAGGAGGGAAGAAGCTATTACTGAATCTGGTGGAATGTGCTTTCAAGCCTTTGTATCTTCTGCCCAACAGGAGAGGGGAGGAGAGGAAATGAACGGGATGAAATAGGCTATTGATTAGGTTGGCTGCTTTCCTGAGGCAGCATGAAGTGTAGATCGTTGATTAAGGAAAGGTTGGTCTGTGATGGATTGGGCTACATCAGCAATTGTGGATTTTTTTACAGTTTGAGGCAGAGCTGTTGCCCAACCAAGCTGTTATGCATCTCTATGGGATGTTTTCTACGGTGCTTTTGTAGACGTTGGGAAGAGTCATTGGAGACATGATGAACTGCCTTGGTCTTCTGAGGAATTAAAGGTGTTGGTATAAAGGAAAGAACTGCAGATGCTGGTTTAAATTGAAGGTAGACACAAAATGCTGGAGCACCTTCTGGAGAGAATGAATGGGTGATGTTTCTGGTCGAGACCCTTCTTCAGACTCTTTGTGTTGGTGTACCTTTATTGGCCATAGATGCAATGTGGTTGGCCCAGGGCGTATTGTTGGCGATATTTATGCCAAGGAACTTGAAGCTCTTGACTAATTCCATTTTGGCTCCATTAATGCCAATTTGGGCGGATACTCCACCTCAGTACAAATCTGCAAATTTTGCTAGTTGTAGGCATCATTATAGTGAGTATCTCTATTGTTTGTATATTTCCAATTAGTTGTGCTATTATTTGTCTTGTTATAGACTTCTGGAAGTGCCTCTGTGCGTATCTTCCCTGACTCTGTGAAAAACTTGAATCAGGTAGGTGAAATACTTGATTGCATTACCTGTCCCCATAGAGTACTGGATTATTAAAGCACTTCTGGTCCTCCAGTCCAATCACTCGCAGGCATGCTTTAGAACCAAGACATTAGCTTAGTCCCTTTGTTTCTGTACCGAAAACCTGGTGTGCATCCCTGCCCTTTGTTCTTGTTTTAAACACTATGAATTTGCATGTCACAATTGTGCTGGAGCCACTCCAATATCCAGTGGTAATAAATACGCTGCTGATGTAGTCAAGCAATGAATCGCCCACAACCTGGTGGGATAATGCTTTGTTTGAAGGCTGGTGTTAGGTGAATTGAATTGAGTGGTGTAGCCACTCAGCTGCGAAGTGGGATTCAGGACTACACCTGGGCACTTAAGTACAGGCCATTTCTAAAATCTGACATGATCTGCTTCATGTGTTGACAAACTGTGTGGACTCTACACTCTCGTTACACCCTGTTGGCTCCAGACCATGAATTTCCTGATGGAAACCAGTTGAATGGTGCATGCTGGTCATTGTGTTTTAACCATTGAGAAATTTCCAAGGTACGGAGGTGCCGTCTAACAGATCGGAAGTCAGCAGTTTCTACTAACAGAAGGAGATGAGGGAGAGAACTTTGGATTTCTGTTGTCCACCAATTCAGATCCTCTCAGATCCCCAGTATTTGCCGTACTAACGATAGTGCCGCCTCAAGCCCCGCATCCAGGTGCTCAGTGACTGCACCACTTGTTCCATCTTTAGAGGCAGATTTTCCACACTAGGATGTGGATTGATGCATTGTTAGATTCTTGCTAGATTCACGAAAAGGTTAGCGAGAAATGCAAGGTTCCCTGCATGGCATCGGGAAGGACAAGAATTTGTACCCAGTTCCTGGCAGTGCTATTAGTTGTGCATTTCTGTATTAGAAAGCTATTTTAGAGTTAATTCCATTCATGTGCTCATTCTTGGTCATGCATCCTGTATGACCAAGAATGTTATGTTATGTTTCATATGTTGATATAGGCCATGTTTTGGAACTGTATTTTTTATAATGCCTCTCATTATAGAATATATCAATCCACTTTTCATTGTGGAGGAGGACACAAGCAGGTGGAAGTGTTAAATGATGAAACAAGTGTAGAACTGTTGCCTCGCAGCTTCAGTAACTTGGGTTGAATTCTCAGGTTAAGTTTGGTCTGTCTGTATGAAGTTTGTGTCTTCACTGTGACTTTGTGTGTTTCCTCTGATTTTCTGTCACATCCCAAAGATGTTGGATTGTCAGGTTAAGTGGTTACTTTGAATTGTTGCCAGTAGATCAGTGGTAGAATCTCGGAGGAGTTGATGAAAGTGGGGAGAATAAAATGGGATTAGTGTAAATGGGTGCATGATGTTCTGCTCGGGCTCAGTTACCGTGCAGTATGACTCTATGAATCTCTTAAAACTGTAGCTATTTCCCAGTCAGGAAAAGGTGGTTCTAACATAGGAGCAAAGAGTCTGTCAAGTGTAAATGCCATTATGAAATGCTGGAACATGAAATGGTGTTCAGGGAAGGAATTTTGTCCTCATTTTGTATATAAATGGTAGGGACAGAAAACAGTGTGGTTACTTCAAAACCATCCTCTAAAATTGGAAAATTCAATGTTCGTACCTAGGTTGCAGGCTACCCAAGTGGAAAACGATTGTGGTATTCTGGTTTTCATTTTGCTTCACCGTGGCAGTGGTGAAGTCGAGGACAGACTGGTCACAGTTGAATGGGAAGGGCAATTGAAATGGTTCATCTCGGGCAATATCCTGATTATCACCCTCTCCAGTGCATCATGTCCTTCCTGTGGTGTGGCTACCAAAGCTGTATTTAATATTCCTGCCTTGGTCTAAACAAATGTTTTTAAAGCTGACACGACAAATTTTCATGTCATCTGTCAATATTTTGCTAATTACCTGAAATCTGTGGGCATCTGGTCGTGCAGCTAATACATTTTACCAATTTACTTCATCAGAAATCTAATACTTATCACTACTCATATTCAACCTCTTAATCTTCGTTGGCGTGAGAATAGTTTCAGTTTTTCCAGGTTCTTTACAGATAAACATGAAAAATAAGAGTAGGTAGTGGACCTTTGAAGACCACTCCAACTTTTAATATAATCGTGGTGGATTCTCTATCACAATCACAGTATTCCACCATTCTTCCCATAGTCCGTGATGCCTTTTGTGCCTGGCAATTTATCTAATTACAAGATTTTGGCGACAGCCTCTCTACCCCTCTGAGATGCTGAATTCTACAAGATCGCCAGGCTCTGAAGAAATTCCTCCTGATCTCAGTCCTAAATCCCTTGAGATCCTAATCTGAGACTGTGGCCCATCATTCAAAATAACCTCCTTTCATTTTCTAAACTCTATTGAATATAAAACTAGTCACGTAATCTCGCCTGGAGGGCGTTACATAACTTCTGCTGCCTCAAACACAAGAAGAAGTAGAAGCCTCAATCCTGCCAACCCAGGATCTGATTCTTCGTCTTTTGTGCTTTTCGGGCTCCCTTCCTTTGTACTGTCTTCATATTCCTAAAGTATCTCATAATTGAACACATTTCTGCAGCTGGCACTAGTCAGAGTTCTGAAGATTTTGATAAATTCCTTGCATTTTAAAAGACAAAGAATTGTGTGTTTTTTGTTTTCCTTTACAGTCTTCTGTTACATTCAAAGATTTGTTCTATATCTCCCAAGCCATTTCGTTTATGTTGTTTCGATTGGTTTTCCTTTTAAAATCTCTGCATCAAATTTCACCTGCCACATCTAACCCATTTTGCGAGCTTCTGTGAGTAGTGGCTGTTGAACACCTCACTAGATCAGACAGTGTGGGGAAGTACCTATTTCCCTGCCAAGCTGCTGGCATGCCTCAAAGTAAAGTTTGGTAGGTTCTGGGATTGCTCTGTGAATGGGGAAAAACCCCATTAAATTTAGTTCAGCTACTTAAAAAAATATTGTGAAAGCTTGACAAGGCACAAATCTGGGGTTGGAGCTTTGCTGGTGGGCGCAGACATGCAAAGAAATTTTGTGGGTAGGGCTTATTCTTCCCATATTACTTCAATCCATTTTTTGTGGTTTAATTTTTGCTTGGACCTTGGTGCTTGAATCAAAATATTTTAAACCAGCATGATTATCTTTTGGTAGACACAAAATGCTGGAGTAACTCAGCGGGTGAGGCAGCATCTCTGGAGGGAAGGTATGGGCGACGTTTCGGTTACCTTTGATTTAAACCAGCATCCGCAGTTCTTTCTTACGCAGATTATCTTTCGGATCTTCTAATCCAAATTGCATCTGATTGCAGTTGTAATTAAGGGCCACAAGTCCTGCAATTTAAATCTGCGCTCGTGTTTCCAAGTTTGGAATTATTTTAATTGATAACATGCTGCATACTGTTTTTTATCGAAAGGACCAATGATCATATTATTGATGCTGAGGATAATGTTACATATTTTTCTCCAATCTGATGTGCATTGTACAATTTTTATTTATTTAGTATACATCCCTTTAATTTTGTCTTCAATCTTGCAGGTAAATCAGTTGAATATACTCCGAAAGTCCATGCATGCATCAGCTATACTGCTTTCCATACCCCAATTGTGTCATGTTGTCGACACCTGATTTTCTTTTATCAAGCATTTTTATTTCTCACCATTTAAATTTCACACCTTACAAAAAGTACTACTTTTCTTTTTCTCACCTCATTGCACTTGTCATCATCTCATGTATTCATTTAGTTTGTATTGTCAACATCAAAACTTTTGCCACCCAGTTTTGTTCTCTGCAGCTGCATTTTGCTTGATATTTCTGTTGTATTATAATTGAGACATTTACCTGGAGCATCCTTTTCCGTTTCCTTTGATCTAATTACCTTTGTGAACTGGCAGTTTTAGCCGGCCTGCCTTTTCTTCTCATTAGACCACATGTAGTCAGTATACTAATTATGTCCTCTTTGAAGGTTTCACCTGATGATCTCTATTTCCTTTTGACCTTGTCTGATTCTTCTGCAACTGCTCAAAACTAGCTGTCTTCTGGCTGAATATTTTGATAATTTCTCTGCCCAACTATCAAAACCTGTATGGGTATCTGTATCCAGTATGAAACCTGCTTTGGTAACTGTAGCTCACTAATTAGATTTTTCTTTTAATGGTTATAAAATGATCAAAAATTATTTTCTCTGCAGGGTGACTCTTCTGAAGATGATTTTGCCAGAAACACAGAATTGCGGAAGCTGCAGATCTTCGGTGCTGGTCCCAAAATGTTGGGTCTTGGTCTCAGGACAAAGGACAGAGAGGGTAAGGGGATGGGATGGGATGGAAGGGGAATGAGGTGGATGGGTTGGATGTAGGATCTCACAATATAGTTTAGTAACTGCATAATTTCAAAAGTATCACACGATAAATTGAAGTTTTGAATTGCTTTCAATCGAGCAGCTAATTGAACGTTTGAGTAACACAGTTACATGTCTTGCTCCTGAGTATTATACGTCATAATGCATTATTATCCTTTTGATTTGGCTTGTGATTGGGAAGCTCCTTTAGGAAATGGTTCAGCAGCATATTTAAAGACGTTTATGTATTTGCTGGAATTATGGTCAGTGTAGAAGGCCGTCAAAGTATACAGTGTTATATAGATAAACTACAGAAATTGGTGGAGAAATGGCAGATGGAGTTTAATCTGAGCAAGTGTGAGGTGTCAGCCTTTTGGGAGGTCGAATGTAAGGGGAGTATATAATTAATCGCTAGACACTTTAAGTCATACAGAAAGTCATGCAATGCTGGTCTGAGAAAATAGATTAGATCCTTCATGACTGTTTTGAGTCGGTGGACTAGTCTTTATTCAAGAACACTGTGGCTAACCTAGATGAATGTGCCACTGCTGTCACAGACTTCATCAGCGAGGATAGAGAGGGCCCTGTACCAAAGAAGACAATACACGTGTTTCCACAACCACGAGGTGCACTCCCAGGTGAAATCCAAGTCTGCTGCATTCAGGTCAAACGGTACAAGAAATCTATCTGCTACCTTTGCCGAGCTATGAAGAATGCCAAGGGTGAATTCTGGACCAAGCTGGAACCCAAGGTAATGATACAGACACCCATAGATTGTGGCAATGGTTGCACGATATAACTGGTTACAAAGCGAAGTCAGGCAATATCGATGGCAACAACGGTTCCCTCCCCAATGTTGCCTTCTTTGAATAGAAGGTCGGTGGAGGAACCCACCCTGCCAGTTTTGAGTGTGCCTATACCAACGGTTACTGTGACAGATGCAAGATGGGCTTTCCTGTGAGTGAATCCACAAAAGCAACTGGCCTGGTGGAATCCCTGGCCTTGTCCTCGGGACCTGTGTGGATCAGCTGGCAGAGGTATTCACTGACATCTTTGAGCTCTCACAACTCCAATCTGAGGTCCCCACCTACTTCAAGAAGACCCCAATCATCCTGGTGCCAAAGAAACGTAAGATAGTGTGCCTTAATTACTACCGTTTAGTGGCTCTGACATCCACTGTCATGAAGTGCTTCGAGCGACTGGTGCACATCCAGCCTCCCAGCTAGTTTTGATCCATCGCAGTTTGCTTACTGTCACAACAGGTCCATAGCAGATGCCATCACCCTGACCCTAAACTCATCTCTGTAACACAAAGACAGCATAAATTTTTATGTTAGACCGATTTATTTGCTTTATCTCTGCCTTCAACACCATAATCGTAGCCAAACCCATCTCAAATCTATTGGAATCACCACCTGCCTCTGCCACTGGATCCTGGACTTTGTGACCCACAGACTACATTCAGTGAAGATGGGTGACAACACCTACTCCACAATAATTCTCAACACTGATGCCTCACAAGTATGCATTCTCAGTCCCTGCTACACTCCCGATATACGCACGACTGTTTGGCCAAATTCAGCTCTAACTCCATTTATAAGTTTGCAGGTAATACCACTGTGATGGGCCAGATCACAAACAGTGATGAGACGGAGTATAGAAAGGAGGTAGAGAACATAGTAACATCGTATCCAGGCACCATTCATCAATGCCAGCAAGACAAAGGAGCTGGTTATCGACTTTATCATGACTCCATCACTTCTCCAATTACTCTTAAAAGTTCCTACAGATGCACCATAGAGAGCATCCTGTTGGGTTACATCGCCGCTCGGTTTAGGACCAGCTATGCCCAGGACCACAAGAAATTTCAGAGACTCTGGATGTAGCGGAGTGCACTACATTGATTCCTCACCGTTGATTCCATCTACACCATGCTGCCTTAGAAAAACAGCCAACATAATGAAAGACTTGTCCCACCCCGGTCATTCCGCCTTCAACCCGCTCCTATCGGGCAGAAGAGGGACTCAGGAACAACTTCTTCCTCTTTATTATCAGACATCTGAAAGATACTTCCATAAACCAGGATACTGCCAGAGTCACCTCAACCCCACTGCGGACATTGGACTGGAACTGGTGTGTACAGTGCCGAGACTATATTCTGCACTCTATTTTCCCCTTTGCTCTACCTATTGTACTTTAGTTTGGCTTGGTTGTATATTTTTTTCATTTGAGTCACTATAGTAATGAGAATGAACGTTGTTTATTCTGTTTGTCTTTTACGTACTGAGCTCTCAAAGATATCCAGGAGGGTTGTAGATGCAGTCCGATGTCATGTCAACCCAGTCTGCTATTATGACTGATAAGTAAATTAGAACATGTATAATGTTTACAGGTTCCTTACCTGCCCGTTGGCTCATGGAGCAGAGCAGTTATTTCCTTGCGTATCAATCCACCTTTGATTTATTTTAAGCTTGTCTAGTCTCAATTTGTGAGCCCTGATTGTTGCAATCAGCTTAACTGGTTTTGACCTTTAATTGTTTCGTTATTCACCGATGTTTGTGGGCTAGGTGGTAAAAAGATGGTTTATTATAATTATAGCAGCAATATGTTCATTTTTTTCTTTTTACTAATTTGCGATTTCCACAAAATGTTCCAACTCTGAGCCTATTCTACATTTAGGTTCATCATTGATTTGTATGCCAGCCTAATTTTACAAACATACATTGTGTAATTTGAGTAATGTTGTTCCCGAATCAGCTGCAGGATGTCATGATGTTAAATTTACAATGCCTGCCCTGCACTTTTTTTTCCTGCTCATGATTAAATTTTTTTAGCTGTCATTTTTAACTGTGATCAAGTGGCCAATAAAACAGGAGCTAAAACATTTGCTTCTTTTTTTTCACTTCACAAATTGTTGATTGACCGTCTGAGTATTTCCAACACTTTCTGTTTTTATATCATGAGCCAACCCATTCCAAATCAGCCCCATTCAGCCCAGAGGAAAGGTTTTGATCTGTGGCATTGACTGCTCCACAAAAACTGCTCCCGCAGTTTGTTTTTTGGTTCCAGCAGCTTTAAACCTTTATCTCCAATCACATTCTTGTCTGATGTATGCACACATTTGCATTGAGACACAGGTTTCTATTAGAGTTTATTTTAGAGTCACAACAAATATTATTGAAACACGCCCTTCAGCACACTGTGTCCATGTCGACCATCAAGTATCCTTCTATATGAATTCCATGTTTCATTGTTTGGGCTGTAACTGTTGTCCAGGAAAATTACCAGCACGATTCAGAAAACAAGTTTGTGGACCTGAACAGCTTTCATGTTGCATGTTGGGTGAATTTCTGTTTCAGATGAGGAATTTTCAGTAACCGTAAAGTCGATGGGACATAAGAAAAGTGCGGAATCACAATTCCCTCGCATGCAGATGAGACAGCGGAAAGGAGCATTGGCGGTAAACTTTGTAAGTTCTCAGTTGGATTGATAGATAATGTCCTCTCACAGTGTTGATATATTGTAAATCTGTTGTAACCATATAACAATTATAGCACGGAAACAGGCTATCTCGGCCCTTCTATTCCGTGCCGAACACTTACTCTCACCTAGTCCCATCTACCTGCACTCAGACCATAACCCTCCATTCCTTTCCCGTCCATATACCTATTACTGCAGTAAAAGTATGATAATCCTGTATCCAATTGCTCAGAAATTCTGATGCATCTGTCTCACTCGTTTGTCTCTAATGTAAGCCATGCGTCCAGTATGTAAGCCTGTTTTGCAGCTGGGGTCTGGAACAGAGGAAAACAGTAGATTAGTGGCCCGAGCCAGGGCCCAGAGTGCTTATTTATTCCCTGCTTTAAACTCACTGGGTTTACTCTAAAATGCATTATGCTGCCAGGTAACATGTGAGAAACAAAATTAGAATTACTGAATTAATATAGATCTGTAGTACAGATTGAAAACGTATTGGACCAGGTAGTTGCTGGTCCACAAAATGCTGGACCAAAGAATTTCAACATAATATAGGGAAGGAGAGAAAACTATTTAGTTTTATTTAGCAGAGGACAGGGTAGGATTGGATCAGCCAACGAGTATGTCTGATAGAATGAGGTTGAAGTTATAGACCAGCTACAGATTAAATAATTTGGTTCATAGATTATTGAGACTAGTATTGAGACTAGTATTACTGATACTGCCTGATCTACTGAGTGTTTCCAATGTTTTTGTTTTTATGTCGGGTATGCACACTTAATAATAATAATAATTAAAAAAATTTATGGGCACCTTTCAAGAGTCTCAAGGACACCGTACAAAAATTTAGCAGGTAGAGGAAAAACATGTAAGGGGAATTAAATAAATAGTAAAGACATGACTAGTACACAAAGTAAAGACAGAATACAATACAAAACACAATATGAGGCAATTAATGCACAGATGAAAAGGGAGGGGGACGTGGGGCTTAGGCAGAGGTGAAGAGATGGGTCTTGAGGTGGGACTGGAAGATGGTGAGGGACACAGAATTGCGGATCAGTTGGGGGAGGGAGTTCCAGAGCCTGGGAGCTGCCCTGGAGAAGGCTCTGTCCCCAAAACTGCGGAGGTTGGACTTGTGGATGGAGAGGAGACCGGCTGATGTGGATCTGAGGGACCGTGAGGGTTGGTAGTTGCAGTTTTTAGATGTTCAAATTTGGTCCTTTGACATCTACCCTTATTTTGTCCTATTCCTTGCACAGTTGGTGAGTTCATTGGCCTGTTTGACTACTGCTGATCTAGTTAAATAAGCCACATTGTTTATTATCTTCCAGATCTCTGCTTTGGAGAAATGAGTGTTAGAGAAATAATTTTAACAGTCGCCAGAAACTGAAAGACATGAATTGCATGACTAAAAATAAGTAAATACTGGTTCATGATGTTAAGTGTTCTGTTAAACACCAATATTTTTAGATCGCTGGAGTATGTTTGCTTTTAATTTTATAGTTCAGTGAAAATGCTTTGAGTAAATGTCATTTAATAATAACCTCTACATTTCTTGTATTCAAATACTTATTTGGCGATGCCCCTATCTCAATAGTCTAATCCTATTCCAAAATTGTGATATTTTTTTCTTCAAATTCTGCCATAGAACATAGTGCAGCACAATAACAAGTCCTTTAACCCACGATGTCTTCTCACGTTATGTATGCATTCCCTGCATATTCATATGCCTATTCAAAAGCTTTCTTCCACCATCTGTAGTACATCTTGCTCATCTGATTTCTTTTACTGCACCCTCCATCACTGCTTCCAAGAGGATCATCACAATATCGCCCGCCTATCGGATGTGTTTCTTGGATCACAACCAGATTCACCAACTCATCTTCATTATAACTGGCAAATGTGCTGCTTGCAGCAGCTGGACTGTACACATTTCATGAATGCTGATAGGCACAAAATGCTGGAATAACTCAGTAGCATCTCTGGTGAGAATGGGTGATATTTCCAGTCGAGACCCTTCTTCAGACTGATCTGAATGATCAGAATGCTGTTCATTTGTTGATTATAGATATTACCATGACAAGCGTGGGCAGCTATTTCCTGGTGGCCCTCAACATCATCAGCACGGTCTTTGCTTGGGTTATTTTGATCAGCCTGCAGAAGCTGGCAGAACGTGTCTATCCAGAATCACAGTGCGGCTTCCGAGTTGGAAGGTCAATAGTAGACATGGTCTTTTCCCTTCGCCAGCTTCAGGAGAAATGCAGAGAACGGCGGATGCTCCTGTATGTGGCTTTCATTGACTTCACCAAGGCGTTTGACCTCGTCAGCAGAGATGGCCAGTGCAATTCAGTGGCAGCTCTCGGAGCCCTTCGACATCTGCAGTGGCGTCAAACAAGGCTGCGTCCTCACTCTCACGCTCTTTGGAATTTTCTTCGATCTGCTCCTGAAGCATGCCTTCGGCACCGCAACAGAGGGGACCTACCTGCGTACTAGATCAGATGGCAGGATCTTCAATCTCACCCACATCAAACCCAGGACAAAAGTACGTGAAGCTCTCATCAGAGACGTGTTGTTTGTCGATGACGCAACAGTTGTGTCCCACACCCAGCAGGAACTACAGTCACTGATTGACCGCTTCTATCGTGCTTGCAAGGACTTCGGCTGGCCATCAGCCTGAAGAAGACGAACGTCCTGGGGCAGGATACAGAGGCACTGCCTGCCGTCACCATCGACGACTACGAACTCGATGCCATCCATCAGCTCGCGTACCTTGGCTCAGCCATCATCGGCAACCTCCCCTTGGACACAGAGATTGACAAGAGGATTGGGAAGGCAGCTACAACTCGCCCGCCACACAACTCGAGTGTGGACCAACCCAAAGCTGACAGTGAAGACAAAGATAGCAATCTGCAATGCCTGTATCAACAGCACGCTGCTGTACGGCACCGAGACATGGACTACATATGCCAGACTGGAGAGAAGACTCAACACCTTCCCCCTTAGAAGCATCCGCTGTATCCTGGCAAGACAGAGTGTCCAACGCCGAGATCCTGTCTCGCACTGGCCTTCCCAGTATTTACACTCTACTCAGGCAGCGCAGACTGCAGTGGCTGGGCCATGTTGACCGCATGGAGGATGGCCGTATTCCAAAAGCCATCCTCTAGGTGACATCTGAGAGGAGAACCATCGGCTGCCCCCAGCTACATTACAAGGATGTCTGCAAGAGAGATATGAAGGCGCTTGTCATCGATGTGGAGTCCTGGGAGAGCCTTGCAGCTGACCGCATGAGGTGGAAAGGTATTCTGAACCAACATCTCAAAATGGGGGAAGAGAAACTGATGAACACAGCGGCAGGCAGCGCAGAAAGGAGAGCAGCAACTTCAACAGACCAGAGACCGCACACAAATGTGACCTTTGCGACAGAAACTGTCCCTCCCGCAATGGTCTCTTCAGCCACAAGCGACGCTGCTCTAGCCGAGGTTTGGAGCAAGCGGCCAACAACTAGAATGCATCACCCATGGTCAGTCATGACCGAGGGGGGGGGGGCCATGTCCTTCCACTTTTCAAGCAATAGGATGCGCCGGGCTGGTTTAAACAGGATTTCTGTTGTAGAAAGATGCAAAAATAGAAAAGTTCAATGAATGAATCCTCTGAATGTGTGTGGCTCATAAATAGGTACTCACTTTCACTGAACTTATTCATCTCTTGCAGATTGACCTGTATGTTTGTCTTGTATGTGCACGTGGGGATGATGAAGAACGTTTACTTTTATGTGACGGATGCGATGACAGTTACCACACATTCTGTCTCATTCCTCCTCTTATGGATGTGCCAAAGGGAGATTGGAGATGTCCAAAGTGTGTGGCTGAGGTAAGACACTGTTGTGCTTTTATAAGTATTTATATTCCTGAGCCACTGGGTTGAAGTGATGATAAAGGACTCTGCTCTTGTTGGTTAGTTAAGGAAGCTATCTACTTTGTTCTTCATTTTTTAGTAAATGGAGCTCTCTGACAATGTCTGTTCCATCATGGGTGGCGCTATGTTTGGTTCAATACATGAATAAATCGCGTTGAGCAAATAATGTTTTAGTTTTAATGTTTTTTAGTTTTAGAGATATAACGTGGAAACTGGCCCATCGGCTCACCGAGTTGACGCCGACCAATGATCACCCATACGCTAGTTTTATCCTACACATAAGGGACAATTTACAGGGGCCAATTAAGCTACAAACCTGCAAGTGTTTAGAATGTGGGAGGATGCCCTAGCACCCAGAGAAAACCTAAGCGGTCACAGGAGAACGTACAAACTCTGCACAGGCAACACTGGTCGTCAGGATTGACCCGGCTATCTGGCGCTGTGAGGCAGTAATTCTACTGCTGCGCCACTGTGCTACCCATGGAGCTTGATTCATGGATCGACAAATAATTAATATAGTAGTACTAGGAATCATCAAATGGATTGGTAACACTTGGTGGAGCATCAGGGACAATATTTAAACATTATTCATAGGGGAAAACTCTGGACAGTTCAGAAATTATACTTTTGTAGCAGCACCAAACGTGGTGCATAAACAGTTGCTTTATTCAGACATAATAGGTTTGAAATACATACACATTTGGTCCTCTAACACAGTGGTTCTCAACCTTTTTTAGCTCATGGCCCCCTTGGGCTCTTTATTTTTTCTGTGCCCCCCCCCCTGACATTATTAGTGGAAAAAAGGTTAATTGAACCTGTGGCCCCCTAAATCCCCAAATTTTTCTATGGCCCCCCTGAGATTTGCCATGGCCCCAGGTTGGGAATCACTGCTCTAACATATTGTCATTGCTGCTGCAGCTGAGCGTGCGTATTGTCTCGAGCTCAGCTACCTGTCGACTCTTGATCTCCAGGTGAGATCTCCTTATGTAGCAGGACTCTCCCCTTAACCCAGGACGTCACGCGACAGCCCTCGTAACCACTGACGAGGGTTTGGTCGTAAGTGGTCTGACTATCAGCCCATGCCACAGGACCCCCCACCCCCCCAAAAAAAACCGGAAGAAGGGAATTGAGTAGGCCAACAAAACGTGGCAGCCAAAACTCGTAAACGCAAAGGTGAAAAGGAATAGAACGCGCTAACCTTCTACAAGAAGGTGTACAAGCACGGTCAAGGGCACATTTAAATAGGCGGGTTGCATGGAAGGTCATAAGGTCAAAGAGCGTGACGCATGGAGTCGCTCAAGCCTTCTGCAGTACCACACACGCAATGCATACATTCTTACCTGGTAAAAACCGCCAACATCATTGCTCATCACGGACAGAGAGGAGATAAAAATGGTTTTTATGACTGACTTGCAAAAGCACAGCGTGCCGGCGAATTTAGGGCAAGTCCCGGCCCACGACTGCCCGGGGCTGGAGGGTGACTGAACGGTCTGACCCCGAGCACCAAGGGACACTCAGACACCCGGTGTAAGCAGCGCAAAGAAGCAGATTCCTCGGGACAGCCCCTATTCCACCCCCGGGGTCAGCGCTGTCTGCCCACGGCCGTCCTCTGCCACGTCTCCCCCTGTGTGGCCGCACTGGGACGGGCTGTGGGTTGGCAGCGCCCACATATACGGGGCCGAGTGGAACGGGGCCACAACTCTGGGCAGTGGACACGGGGACAAAAACCCGGCAGCGTCCCCATCAGCTGCAGCAGGGTTGGGGACAGTCTGGTCCTTCCGCCCAGCCAGAGTCACTGACCGCGCTGCACCGGACCCCGACCCCGACCCCCACACTGGGGTGATTCACCACCTGGAGTCCCCGACCACCACACCAGGGGGTGATTTACCCCCACACCCACACAGGATGATTCATACCACTGACTCCCACACGGAGTGATTCACCCCATCCCCGGACCCCGACCCCCACATTATTTCACTGTGCCGAGGATCGGAGGGGGAAGAGGAGAGAGAAAGTGGTGAAATATTTCATTGGGGGAACAGACCCAATGGGTCTGCACTTGGTTTAGTATCCCTTATAACCCAGGCTTTCCTAATCTTACATTTGCTTCCTTTCACTCTTAAAGGAGCATCTTGGTTGTGAACTCTTATGGGGCTTTTTCACGGGGCGAGTTGACGCAAGGTGTCACCAGAGTGAAGAGGTCGTGGTCCAGCACGAGTCTCGCACGATATAACGGGGGTAGATAAAGAGTTCCCACGGTACTCGGCATTTCTGTTATTTGTGCGAGTGACTTGTCCGTTTCCCGAGCTTTCGCGTTAAATCTTGAATGAACATCGTGAACTACACGTGACACAAATGATGTAACTTTTTTTTTCACACACTATATATATCCTCCCTTGGTTGAATTGGCTCATTTGGAGACATATTTTACTGTGTATGTGGGAGACACAGATGGACTGAGCACAGTACCTCGGTCTTACTGTGTGTGGGAGAGGGGGAGAAAGAGACGTACACTCACAGAGGCAGAGTCTCTCAGCCTGTGTAAGAGGGAGGGAGAGAGAGAGAGGCACGCACAAGGTGGATGTGAAATCTCACCTGCCTGTTTCAGTGACAGACACCCGCCGCCAGTAAATGAAGACACCCCCATCTGTCTCCCCCTCCTCTCCCTCGACTCCCCCACCTTTCCCTCCCAACTCCAGTCCCGTCCCGACCCCCTGGGAAACTGAATAGAGCAACAATATAGATATAGAAACTGAAACAATATAGAAACTGAATAGCGCAACATGGCAAAAACATCTCTGACACGCTTTACCCCCCTTCTTTGAGATTTTCTGGGAGCCATCTCTGCAAGTGTTCCTGTTAAAAAGATTATCCAACAATGACAATTAGGTGGGACGTCCTCGAAGGACACATGTTCCCTTGTCGATATTTTTACTCACCTTCTGTCCTCTCTGTCCAGCTTCCGGGGTTTACCGTTCGCAGGAGTTCCCACGCGCTATATCTCTAAAATCTGAAGTTAGGTAATGTCTAAAGGAACTGCAGACGCTGGTTAATGCTGGTTAATACGCACAGAAGGACACAAAATGTTGGTGTAACTCAGCAGGTAAGTCAGATCTGGGAAGAAAAAAATAAAAAGCTGGAGTAAGTCAGCGGGTCAGGCAGCATCTCTGGAGAAAAAGAATAGGTGGCGATTCGAATCGGAACCCTTCTTCAGACAGCCTAATCGGAATTGAGTCTGAAGACGTGTCTCGTCCCGAAACATCAGCTTTTTTTCTCCAGAGATGCTGCTTGACTCGCTGAGTTACTCCAGCTTTCTGTGTCTGCGGTTTAAACCAGCATGTGCAGTTCATTCCTTACACGGGTCTCTGTACAACATTGATTGGTAGCGTTCCGGACCCCTGGACCCGAGGACTCCGACCTGTATCTCTCAAAGAAGTACATGTGAAAAAATTCTCACATACCATAAAAATGCATAACCTTTCAGTAAAGTCCCTTTTAAAGTCCTTTTTAAAGATTATAGTTATTTTCTTGAATCTCATTAACATAACTCATGAATAAGTTGATGTCCATATGCGGATGCAAATCTTTATTTTTATTTATTTTTAAAATTCAATCCCACAGAAGATAATTTTTACTCACCTTCTGTCCCCTCTGTCCAGCTTCCGGGTTCACCGTCCGCAGGAGTTCCCACGGTACCCGCAAGAGTTATTACGGATATCGCACTGGCCACTACGTTCATATAATGTTGCAATACTCAACCACAAGTGTACAAGTCAATCTTGGAGAAATTCAAACTTTCTTGAATTTTCTCCCGAGTGACCAAGTTACACGATGACCTGCCGTTAGCGCTACGGTGGTCCACGAATGCCGTACTGTTATCGCACGAGGTTCCCACGATGTTAAACTCCGGTTAACTCTTGCGTCAAGTCGCACCGTGAAAAGGCCGCTTTACGATCTGTCTGCTTTACCACAAACAGTTGTTGTCAATGGATCCCATCGGGTCCGTCTGAATTATTGTAATTAGCCTTCATCTTATTTCGGACCTTAACATCGATTTAATGGTTCAGTGAAAATGCTTTACATAACTACCTTGAAATTTGCAGAATTGTGATCACTGTCCTTCCCATCTTCCCCACTGTTACTTGACACAGAATCGTTTTTCTCCACTTCACTGATACCTTCCTGTGCCTTTCCCCTACCAGTTAATTGAAGCTCTTATCACCACCCTACTCCCAACCATAAGTTCTTGGCAGATTTTTAAATGGCTTCCCAGAATCTTTGTCTCAGCGTAACCCTGCCGCTTGACTCCTCTGAGAAATATTTATTTACTATGGTTTATTTATACCTGAACCAATATGGAATTACTTAATTTAGTTGCTTCTCCTTGCCTTTCCTGTTGAAACGTATCACAGTACATTTCTGCAGAAAAAAATGGTTGTTCATCTAGCTATTTAACTTAATTTTTCCAGTGTTGGTCACTGCCTTCCTTGATAATTATTTTAAAAATAAACATTATTTCCATATCCAAGTCCAGGTTATTACTTTATTAGAAATATTAGTGATACTTCCATCAACCTCTGGAGGACACTCCTGCACCTCCCCACTCTGCAAAACAATTATTTGTGTGAACAAACTATTGAATGCAATGCTGCTCCAGTCTTCCCACTCCTATTAACTATCTGACAACATTGTTCCTGCCAGTTGGCTTCCTTCACTGTTACGCTTGCAGTCCTCACTGTCTTTCCCATGTTGTGTTCCAGACGGCTCGTTCCCTGATGGTTTCTCAGATGCCGTTCCCATCAACTATCACCCATTTATTTTCATAAGTTCATTTTGTCAAATACACATCTCCATGAATTCAGCTGTATATACACTTTCAACCCTCCAATATCAACCCTCTCCAAAGACTGTCCTTTTTCTGCTCACTTTTTCTGCTACTTGTTTCTTGTTTTCTCAGTCATTTTCCTTTCACTTGTACTATCCTTTCTTTCACTTTACTCATGTCACTCATTCCACAGTCTTTACCTATTTACTGCTCTTTGGTAACACTCTTCTCTGCTGTTTTTTTTCCTTTTAGTCTGTCTCTTGCACATGTTGTTCCAATCTTTCTCACAGTCCTGACCGTATTGCCACCTGCAGCAGCACCTCACTGTCCCACTGTCTTTGACCCACTGTTTTCCTCTTTGTTTTAAACCCACCTCTTGCCTGCATCAGTCTGAAGAAAGGTCTCGACCCGAAACGTCACCCATTCCTTCTCTCCGGAGATGCTGCCTGTCATGCTGAGTTACTCCAGCATTTTGTGTCTTGCCTGCAAGCATTACTCTTTCGTACAATGAACCTGATCATGCTCCCTTCCAAAACTCTGCGCCTATTCTCCATATCTTGCTTTTGTTCCACAACGCCAGTCTGGCTATCCTCACTTAACAAACACCTGCACTGCAAAAAAATAAACTGCTGGAGAAATTCAACGGGTCAGGCAGTATCTGAGAAGGGAAGTAGATAGCAAATCAGGTGGAGGGTCCTTCTGGTCTGAAGAAGACCTCTGTCCTGAAACGTCATTGTCCATTTCCCACTACAGATGCTACCTGACCTGTTGAGGTTCTCCAGCAGTTTGTAGAAACAAGGAACCGCAGATGCGCGTTTACACTGAAAAAGACACTAAGTGCTGGAGTAGCTCAGCGCGTCGGGCAGCATCCCTGGAGAACATGGATAGGTGATATCTTGGATTTGGTCCTTCCTTCAGACAGATTGTGGGGGGAAGGGGGAAGAAAAGCTGTAAGAGGAGGGGCAGGGAGAAGCCTGACAGGGAATAGACGGATATGGGTGATGGGGTGTGGGTTTGATAGACGTATGGGGTAAAGTATAGAAATGAAAAGACAGGAGGTGTGAGGCAAAAAGATGGAAGAGTTGCAAATTTTGAATCCAGATGAGGGGGAGGGGAGAGATCGGTGGGGCACAGGGGAGAGAGTGGGGGGAGGGGTTTGGGGGAAGAAGGAGGATGGGGTTAGTTACTGAAAATTGTACAATTCAGTGTTCATACCATTGAACTGGTGGACTGAGTTCAAGTGTTTGACGAAATGGTCACGAAGCTACGCTTGGTCTTCACTAATGTACAGGAGGCCTCATCGGGAACACCTGATGCAGTAGATGAGGTTAAACGAGGTGGAATTCACACCTCCTGTCTTTTCATCTCTATACTTTGTCCACTCGTCCTAAAAGGACTGCTGGAGGTTTGCCCCCCCCTCCCCAAGTACTTTCCCCTGCAAACACCTACTAAAGCCTCTCTCGCCTGTATCCACCTATTACCTAGTGGGGCTTTGTTCTGCCCCTCCTCTCTTCCAACTTTCTTCCCCCTCAGAGATACTGCCTGACCTGCTGAGTTACTCCACCACTTTGTGTCTTTTTTTCCTTTAGTTTTGTGTGACGATTCCCATATCTGTGTTTCCAGGCACTGTGTGTCTTAGATAATTCCTTCTCACACATTCCAGCGACGTATTTCACAGCCTGAGGCAAATGCCCTAGTATGAAAGGAAAAGACGGCAAACCCTGGGTGTCAGAAATAAAACAAAAAACGTTGCAAATTTTCAGTAGAGAGACGGCATTTGTAAAGAGGACACTAACAGGCTACAAATGGGTCGAGGTCTTGGGTAAGTGAGCAAAGATCTGGCAAATAGAACTTAATATGGAGAGAAAGGAAATGACAAAGGACATTTATTGTCACACACACCAATTTGTGCAGTGAAATTTGAGTTACCATGCAGCACACAAATAAGATACGCAACACTATAGAATTTAACATAAAACATCCCCCACAGCGGATTCAATGTTTCCCACTGTGAGGGAAGGCAATAAAAGTTCTTCCACTTGTTCACCCGTGGTCGGGGCCTATTGAGGCCTCCACAGTCGCCGCTACGGACGGCCCGATGTTTCAGGCCCTCTCGCCGGATGATGGCACTCCGGCATCGGAAGAACACTATCAGCGGCTTGGAATTTCTGAATCGGACGCTTCCAACCGGAGACCACGGCTCCCGAAGTCCACAGGCCGAGCTGGGCAGAGCTCCAACACTGGCGACCTCGGCGAAAGATCCCGGGCCCCCGTGATGTTAAAGTCAGCGGCGCCCGCGGCTGGAAGCTCCGCAGACCACAGCTCCACGGTGTTAAAGTTGGCAGTCCCAGCGCTCCGGAGCTTCCAACGTGGCGACCCTCCGTGATGGTACTTCAATGCTGAAGCTCTGCCCCGTCTCCGGTAGGAAAGGCAGCGCCAATCCAGATGGTAGGCCGCGAGGAGGGGGCGAAGATGCGGCTCGGAGGAAAGAGGCATCCTCGACCCAGCTAGCGACTGTGGAAAACAGTTTCCCCCCCCCCCCCCTCCCTCACATATAAAGACTAAAAGACCTCCAAACCAAAACTTTTGACGGACTAAAAATAAAAAAAAGGATGAAAGTATGAACAGCTGCAGGTGAGGCTGCCACACTCGATGGCGCCACCACTCAAATGTTACCATTTTGGCAGGAAACATTATTTAAATGGTGAGTGATTTCAGAACTCTGAGATGCAGTGTTAAGTGTGTTCCAGTGCATGATTCAAAAAGATGGGAATGCACATAAATGGAGAAGGTAACAACATGTTATTATTTATTCTATGGTTAATTATTTATTCAATGGTTAATTAAAGACAAAAGTGGAGAAGTATTGCTTTAGTTATACAGGAGGCTGGTTAAGCCTCATCTGCAATGCTGTGGTGGTCCGGCACCTCGTTTAATGTGGACAATATCACAGGAGCGCTTGAAATCTCCCCGGACGTTCCCCCGAAAATGTGGTGCCTAGGCCGGGTGAGGTGTCCGATCTCGTCCGGTCTGTGCGCCAATCGGAGGGTCGAATTTGCCCCTTGCAGCAGGGTCTCTGGAACTCCGGCACAACCAGAGCCGATAGATCCATTCCCATAGCTGACTTCCACAGCCAATTGGCGGGTCTAATTTCCCCCCTGCGGCCAGGGTTCTGGATCTCCGGCCGGTCGGAGCTGGCAGATCTGTACCCATAGCCAACTTCCAAGCCCAACTTTGCGGGCCGGTGTCTCAGTGTCCTTTTGTGTGAAGCAACATCTGCAGTTCCTTGTTTCTAGATTTTATATCAATCTGTATTGACTCTGGATCCATCTGGGTTTCTTTTGGTGCAATTTGTCTGTGTGTTTATCCACATTCTTTCTCAAACGTTTAGCTCTCAGCCCTGGCTGGGCTAGATTTAGATTTTGAACTAACACTTTGTGCCCAAGTGTGCCAATTTTATAACAGACTGAACAGAGGTCATTGTCTGCTTGCAATGAATAAATTACCTGAACAGCTTCTGCTTAGCTCTGTCGTTTTCACACCTTACCCTTCCATATCTCTAGACTCCCTCTCCCCTTAATCTCAGTGTGAAGAAGGGTCTCGACCCAAAATTCACCCATTCCTTCTCTCCAGAGATGCTGCATGTCCCGCTGAGTTACTCCAGCTTTTTGTGTCTATCTTCGCCATAGTGTAGGTTTACAGGCGGCGATACATAGCATAATGTTTCTGTAAGTGTCGGACCCTGTTATTTTTTAGGATTCAAATGTAATTGATATTGATGTGAACTAGGCTCTGATATTTGTAATGTCGCAATTAAATTTGAGGGAGAGCTTTTGATGTGTCTTAATAGCAGGTATTATGTAAAAATAAAAATGTAATAGATATTACCTTTCACCTTCAAACACTGTATTGAGCCACGTTCCTAATTAATTATATCACTGGTGCTTTTCCTTTACCCTTCAGGATGTTTATTCCCCATTTATTTGAGTTCTCTACCATAGTGTATAGTTTTACTTTCAATTCTGACAATGGTCCAAGTTTCACAGACTCATTTCAACAAATACTTCTTCAATTTGGATCTCTATTGGAAGGATGCCATGTGGAAAGGAGCTGTGCTGCTGGTTTGCTTTCTGGAGATCATATTTCATGTAATAAGAAGTTTTTATTTCCTTTTCTACATTCTTAATCAGAAAAAAATGAGAAACAGAACAAAATATCTCCCCCACCAAATTCCTGCAATATCTCTCCCACACATTGCATCTGGGAAAATAAGAGATGGCTAGTATTATCAAATGTTGTGCCTCTCAGCTGCGTACAATGTCCCATGAGAAGAATGTGTTTGTGACTGAACTTAGGTTCTTGTATCTTGTTCAATAGAACATGTTAAGGCAACTCTATCCCCTGTGGATTACATGCCATTTAATAGAAACAGACATGGTGTCGAAAATTTTCAGTGGCTTTGTTTGGGTGCTATGTTTTAAACTACAAAGGGAAAAAAAGTAGTTTGAGATCCGATCATTACAAAGTGCTTTATGCGCCAGGCAAAGTTTTCGTAAGGGTTATTTCAGTATTATGAATTTATTTTTTTTTCAAACTGAACTGCAAATCTTTAAAGTTGGTGGTGAAGGACGGGGTGCTTTGTACCATTGTCAGATTTCTATGAGTGAGCAAAGTGATTTTAAGTAAGGTCGAGACCCTTCTTCAGACTTTAGACTATGCCTCTCTCATCTCAGTGACCTCAGAACACCACCATGAATTCTATTTCCACTGCTGTAATCTTTGATCTTCTGCCCCCTTTTGTGAAAGGCACTTCTTAAAGATTTGGAGATCTGCTCCATTTTTTATTTAATATCGGTTATAATTAAGCAATGCACACGTTATATTTTCACTGTTTATTACATAGTTTGCATGGATCTTGGCTTGACAATGGAGCACAATGAATATGTATGCAGGAAGGAATTGCTCTGAAGAAGGGTTTCGGCCCGAAACGTTGCCTATTTCCTTCGCTCCATAGATGCTGCCTCACTCGCTGAGTTTCTCCAGCACTTTAGTCTACCTTCGGTTTTCCAGCATCTGCAGTTCCTTCTTGAACATGCTCTCCACGTCCTGTAAGCTTGTTTCTTGACACTTGATGTTCACTACTGTATGTCCATAATGCCTCTACTTCTTACCTCTTTTACTTGCATTTCCCCATCAGCTCCATTTTCCATCAGCTCCTTGCTCCTATTATCACCTCCACATGTCCCATTGAATGACCACGTATCTCCGCCTCTGACTAGCACAAGCAGTGGTACCGATATCCTTACGCTTTTTTAGACTGCGCCTTCCCACCTGCCTTTCATTATCTTCCTATCGTTATATTGCCCCCCATATCCCAACCTCCTGCTGCTTTGTGTGGTGGCTAGGGCCAATTCTTAAAGTTTAAAACTCTAAATTAGCCACCCTGGTCATTAAGTGTCGTTGGCTTGCTTTGAATGAAAGGGAGATGAGGATAAGCTATTTAAAGTGTAGTGTTGACTCAACTGACGCCATAGCTTTGTTTAAGAAGGAACCGCAGATGCTGGAAAATCGAAGGTAGACAAAAATGCAGGAGAAACTCAGCAGATGAGGCAGCATCTATGAGCGAAGGAAATAGGCAACGTTTCAGGTCGAAACCCTTCTTCAGACACCTGAAGAAGGAGTCCTGAAGCCATATCTTTATTGTGATTTGGAAGAAGCCACTGACTTGATCTTTGTGAGATAGTGCAGGAAACCACTGGAGTGAAGAGCGTCATAGCTACGGTACTGTTGCATTGTCATTCTGCACAGGACAGAGATTAGTTTGTTTGCTCGGTATTGCCCAAGCAAATGGGGATAGGTGGTCATTCTAATTGATGCGAAAGTGGTGATATGAGGTTGGTAGATTAACTCAAAAGTTAAAAAAAATATCAAGGGGAGAAATCACCATTTGGGATTACTGTTATTGAGAGTACACTCACTAATTGGTCGTTAGGCTGTCAGTTTGCAACTATTTGATCAGGCATCCTGAGCAAGTACATCAGTTAAGAAAGTTGAGTATTTTGTTGTGATTTTTCTCAGCAGCTGTGATTATTTTTTGTCTTAATTATGAAGGTTGATACATGGTTGAACAAATCTAAAATTACAAGCAAGTCTGTCATGTACAAGCACAAAGTGCTGGAGGAACTCAGCAAGTCAGGCAGCATCTGGGGAGGGAATGGCCCTGTAATGGTTTGTAAAACTCAGTTACACAAACAGTAAAAAAGAAATGGGCAACCATTTATTTATAAAAATGTATCTGTTTTATGCAAAATCCACCTCTGCTGCGCAAGGCCCTGTGAAGTCCTGCAGGGATCTGTGCCGCCGAGACCTCTGTTGTTTCTGATATATATAAACTACCTGGATGTAAATGTAGATGGGTTAGTGAGTACGTTTGTAGACAGCACTGAAATTGGTGGAGTTGTGGACAGTAAGGAAGGCTGTCAAAGTATGCAGCGGGATATAGATCAGCTGTAGAAATGGGAGGTGAAGTTTACTCCAAACAACTGTTGGAAGTCAAACGTAAGGGAAAGGTATATAGTTAATGCAAGACCCATAACAGCGTTGATGTACAGAGGGACCTCGAGGTCCAAGTCTGTTGGTCTCTAAAAGTGGCAACACAAGTAGTTACGAAGGTGTATGCAATGCTTGCCTTCATCGATTTGGGCATTGAGTATGGGAGTCAGTGCAGTAAGCTCCGGAGCGCTGTGGCCGCCGACTCCCAACATCGCGGAGCTGGGGCTGCGGGCGTCAGGCCGCGGGCGGCGCTAGATTGGAGCTCCGCGCAGCCAGGGGTAGAGTTGCCGGGGTCAGAGCTACAACCGGCGCCGCCCGCGGCCGGACGCCCGCAGCCCCAGCTCCGCGATGTTGGGAATCGGCGGCCACAGCGCTCCGGAGCTTACTGCACAGCGACCCGGTAAGGCATTGCCCACTCCCCGCCTCTCCGACCGGGTAGGGGACTAAGAATTAAAGTTTCCCCCTTCACCCCCCACCCCCTTCACATAAAAGCCCTCCTAACTAACTGACTAACATTTAAGCAATGATTTACAGATGTTTAAGTGTCTCCCCGGTCTCCGGGGAGGAGGCAGCCGCAACAGTAGTACAGACCTGGGTTGACCGTGGGTCGTTTCGGGTCAAGTTTGGCGCCAAACGTGAGCTTTGGTGTGCAAACGACATCCTGGAAAAAATGTCCGGTTTTCGGAGCTTTTCGGTTTCCGGAATTTCGGATAAAAGGTTGTGCACCTGTACTATATCTTCTAAGGAATGTATTTCGTCCCTGAGAATGAACTCTAATCTAAGAGCTTGTATTCATTATTTCCCCTCCTGCAGTTAACATGTATTATTGTTAATTTAGACTTGAGTCTTCATTGCCAAGTTGCATGACCAAATACATTCAAATAAATGCTGTAAATTCATTATGTTAACGTGATTTAAAATTTTAGATTTAATCTTGTCACGTTGTGGGGTTTTGTATATTTTTTTTTTAATCGGGAGTCCAGAGCATTGTTTTGAGTTTGGATCTCCTCTCCCTTTACCCACAATAACTGGTCTATCCTGGTCCTTGGACATGCTTGACCTCGTGACCCAGGGCTGCCACCAGCTTTGTAATGGTATGCAAGTTTCCATATCCAAAAGTAAAATTGGATTTCTCGTATGATGTTGGATGCTGGGACCAGGAACTCCCAGTCTTTAAAAAGAGCATCTTGTGTTCCCATGTGGCAGAGGCAATTTAATAGTGACTGAGTGGGTGTGGGCTGGAGACGAGGACACAACCAAGGGCAGACCAGGAATGCACTTGTTTTAACAGCTACAGTAGATCCAAATTGGACAGGCTGGCACTAGGAACCCAAGGTTAGAGACCTAAGAATTGTGTTGGGCACATTCTGATATTTTGTGCCAATGCCCATATCCTGGTAAGAATCCTGGTCTAGATCCAGCAGCATTATATTGAAGGCACAGGCTTGTCACTGTGATGGGCATACAATACTTGCTGGCACTGCAGTTTGCAAAGCTCTTTTAAAAACTGTTAAAAACACGTGGCCTAGTAAGAATAAATCACCCTTCCTGTTATGGCCTCTATCATAGATTTAAATTAATTGAAAACGGCTTCATCCACTGGAACGTCTGAAATTGGTTTGGTCCGTGAGGGTTGACTTGGAGGGAATGTATTTGGCTTCAGTGAACAGTGTAACAATGTTCATCCTCTGTAAGGAAGTTGTGAACACTTGGCTTTTTGTCTGTATTTTTTGACTGGCATTTAATGTTGCCTCCTCGAGTTGATTTCTGCATCTAATAGCACAAACTTTAATCGTAATCTTTTTTTTAAATAACCCGCATTTAGGAGTGAACTGGAAGATACTGCATTAAATGTTGTTTTTCACAATATGAAATCCATGGTTATAAGAGACATTTTGGCTCATTGAGATGTTTTTCACATGGTATCTTGTGTTATACACCAGGACATGATGGGAGGAAGGAGGTTTCAAGGGGATTAAGACAAGCTCCGTCTGTGGGCGAATGGTAGAAAACCTGTGGAAGAGTGAGGTGCTCCACTTGGGTGCATAAAACAAAAAACAGATTTTTTAAAAATATTAAAGGGTCCCAAGTCCACACAAGGCACTGAAAAAGAATAAAATAATTTGAAAGGAAAATAGTTTGCTCATTATTATAAAGGATCTTGATAAGATTGCAGTGAGAGTATTATGCACAGTTTCGGTCTCCTAACTTAATTGATGTACAAGCCATAGTGGGAGTACAGTGAAGATTTACTATACATACAGTTCCAAATGTGGCAAACCTGCTGAACGAAGAAAGATTATGGAGACTAGGTTTGTATTTTCTGGAGTTCAGGAGAGTGAGAGGCGATCTCATTGAAACTTATAAAATTCTTACAGGCGAGATATAGGGAAGATGTTTACCCGGCTGAGGAGTCTTGAACTAAGGCCATAACTTGGAATAAGGGTCAATCAGAACTAAAATGAGGAGATCTTGTAAATCTTTGAAATTCTCTGCCCTGGAGGACATTTAATTAATTCAAAACAGAGGTTCCTATTAATCATGGAAAATGGGAGATAAGACTTTGAATGGAGATCAACTTTGATCTGACGAACTGTAGAGCACATTGAAAGGATGGATTCGCTCAGTTTTATGCCTTTGACCTAAACAAGATTAATCCACAATGTCCTGCCCACATCTGCTCCCTTGTTGGGGTACTTTCCATACAGTTACTTTGAAGGTTTGGGGTTGTGAGGAATTGGCACCCCAGTGTTAGGTCTAATCTTCAGAGGCCTCAACATTGATCTTCCCTGTGTTGTCCGTCTTTGAGCATTCCTCGCCACAACCACCCTGCAGTCTGTATTGCAGGAGCAATATCACCAACCAAATCTGTCCACTGAATTACATAATTTAATTTAAGGGCAGCTTGTGCACTTGCAATATAATTTTTTGAATCACTTAAAAGCTTTACTGTTTTTGCATGCAATTATTTACTTGTTACCTAAATTAGATTAAATTTAGTTTGACATATATTTAACTTGCAACTTAATTCTTAGAATTCTAGCCTATAATTTAATCCTCCAATAATCTCCAATGTACTTAGTTGGTAAATTTATTCACTTGTCACTCTATAGTCGGATTTCTTTGTGCAGATTTAGAGAGGGAGTTCTAGAAAAAGAATTGGGTGTAGGGGAAAATGTATCCGGAGTGAATATGAATTGTCTTTTAATGTTTTATTGATTTTCTCCCCCCCCCACCCCACCCCACCCCACTCCCACCCCTCTTTCCGTAAACACAGGCTTGCAGCAAGCCCCCGGAGGCATTTGGTTTTGAGCAGGCAGTCAGGGAGTACACTCTCCAGAGCTTCGGTGAGATGGCAGATAACTTCAAGTCAGATTATTTCAACATGCCAGTACATGTAAGTATGTTTGATGCCTAACTGCTGCTTATGTGGAATCATTCCAACCAGAGCAGGATTATTTGTGTGTTGTGAAGCAGTTCAAAATCTTCCCACAGAAGTTTGCAGTTAACTGAAGCTTACTCAAATCAGATAATTATGATCGGTTTATCCAAAACTAACTGCAAACCAGTACATGGGGTTAGAAATATAAACTTTAATGCCAGTATATAAACAAAATGTTTGTTGCAGACAAATGAACAATTCCCTTGTTAGACAAAAGTGCTGGAGAAACTCAGCGGGTGCGGCAGCATCTATGGAGCGAAGGAAATAGGCAACATTTTGGGCCGAAACCCTGCTTCAGATTTTTTTTGTTATTCTCTTTATTAGTGCAAACTTATTAATACTTCCAAGTCAGCACCATTGTATATTTGAGCAATGTTTTGTGGGTAAATAGCCTATGAATGAATCATTTGTTATCTTCCCCAGATTTTACCAGATATGATGGCAATTGTATGGGATATCTTGTGGCAACTGTATGCCCTGAAGTTTTGGGCATTAACGCAGCCGTGTAGTACTATTAACTCGTGCACAACTATAAATGCTGAAACAGAAATGAAATTACGAGCAAAAACTGTTCAAATTTCTTTGAATTTTAGTATAGAATTTTGGTTTCCCAAACTTTGAGTTGTTTTTATGATTTGCACACATACTTTATGCCACAGAGTGGAGCACATTCACAGGAATGGACTGTGTCAGGGTGAAGGAGTGTTTTGAGCATTGGGGTTTTCATCTTAAATGAGAAAGCATAAAATGCAAGTTTGTGACGTGTTGTTACAGCTAGTGAGAAATTGATTGGCTCAACATTAGGAAGAAAATAGTTCCGACAATGCAAGTTCTCTAATAAAAGACTGAAAATCCTGGAAATACCAAGTCGTCTGTGGAGAGATGATGTTTCATTAATTCTGATGGAAGTCATTGATCTGACGTGAATTTGGCTTTATACAAATTCTGTGAATCCGCTGAATATTTCTAGCAGTTTTCTGTTTTATTTTCTGTTTGCAGCAATTACAGTGTTATGCATTCATTTTCTCTGGAATTCTGATTTGTATTACACTTGACACAGAGGAATTGGAGATAGAGAAAGAGAGTAGTTGGGGTCTTAGAGAGACTAGGTGGGAAATGAGGTAGAGTTACAAGTTGCAATAAGGTTGAAATTAAACCAGTAAGGGATGAATAAAGATTAAAAAGTTGGCTACTTTTCCAAACACATGTTCAGGCTCTTGAGTGGTGTCAACATGAACACGACTTTCAGAGGAGATCCCAATTTCTTAGATTTGCTGGTTGGATGTTAACAGGCTGTACTTTCTAGTTTTGAACTGAATGATTCAAAGATGTCATCATCAAAGATTTTCTTATTATGAACATTGAAAATGGGCAAAGAAATAATCAGTCAAAGATCCTTCATTACAAAGTAATTGCCAAAAAGAACAGTATCTGATATATGTGCTCCATGATAGAATGTTTTATGTTACTTTTGGACTGATTTTAACGGACCGAGGAACAAAGTCAGCTTATCAAAATGAAGGTTCCTTGGGACTTTCAATTACACAGTAAATCATCGTTATAATGGATCATTGGGGGAGGGGCGGGGGGGAGATAGGGGAGGAATTATGTCAGTTATAACTGAGTAAGGGGCTATATACTAACTTGTTTAATCCAAGGCCGTATGTCTGCATCCAACTCTGAGAAACCTCACTTTGTTGCAGCGGCTGCAAACC
This sequence comes from Amblyraja radiata, assembly GCF_010909765.2. Classification (NCBI taxonomy): domain Eukaryota; kingdom Metazoa; phylum Chordata; class Chondrichthyes; order Rajiformes; family Rajidae; genus Amblyraja; species Amblyraja radiata. The sequence continues at coordinate 18,261,349 of NC_045974.1, forward strand.
CGTGCCCAGTGCAATCTTCTTCTTGAGACTTTGATCTCTCCCCAGCCACCACCTTTCCGCTGCGCTGTGTGCAGCCCATCAGCCACCTCCATTAATGCATGCCTCAGTCCAAACATCTTTATAAACATAGTGCTGGGTAAAATATTAACCCCTTAACATAGTATTGTTACTAATGTTCTTTTTCTTCTCATCTCTTTCTCTGTTGTTCCCTCTTCTTTCTCTATCATTCCCGCCTTTTCCGCTTCTCGTTGTCCTCTTGCATGTGTTGCACTTGTTTTCTCTTGGTCCCTCATTCTGGCACACGCACACCTTTGCTCTGGCTCTCACTGGTCTGTTCTATTTTCCAACCTATGCACTGATTCTGCTCTTTAACTCTGACCCAAACGCTATCTTCCTCTCGTTTGCTTGCTTTCTTTCACTTTGGCATATACCAATGATGGTCTCCTCCCTATTTCTCTCTGTGGCCTGCTCATTGCCATGTCCTCTCGATCGTTGCTTCTCTCTCTCTACCTTTACTTCCTTCACATATAGATGGTCCCAACGGAGCTGGTGGAGAAGGAATTCTGGCGACTTGTCAGTAGCATTGAGGAGGATGTTATTGTGGAGTATGGTGCTGACATCACATCAAAGGAATTTGGCAGTGGATTCCCAATCAAAGAGAACAGAAGGAGGCTGTTACCTGAAGAGGAGGTAAGAGTTTATTGTTAAGTCTTTCCATATTCTCCACCTTAGCGCCAACTTCCCAACTGGAAAAAGAGTACTGAGGAATTAAATTGAATTGTTCTCATTTCTTCAGTGCTGTATTGGAAAATTAACTCAGCTTGGAGTGCATTGGAGTTGTAGCCATTTGCAGATTGCACCGTATCAAATCGCAAAATCTTCAGAGCATTTGACATTTATCAGAATCAGAAGTACACATGATTAATTCAGAAGGTTATATTGTTTGCTTGCATTGCCAACATAAATCTCCCAGGTGCTTCAAATAACCTGGCTATATAACTAGTTGATGCTCTGATGATGACTAATTTGTATGACTTTCTGACTCCCAGTAGGCCAGGCACACCTGTGGAGAGAAAATGAGTTAACATACACGATCTGTCATCAGTATGAGAAAGATTGCAAAGAAGCATATATTAAATAGCAGAACAGGAAGTGGAATGACAAGAACAAAAGAAAAGTGAGGGTGGAGATAAAGAGAAACAGAGAAAGGAATGAAAGCTTGTTATTAATAATTTAGCTGCCTTCGAGGAAGTGTCATTTGGGGAAAATGAATGAGAATAGAGGGGAAAAATAAATAATACTGCCAGATAGGAACAGCTAGAAATCTGAACACTGGCAGGTCGGGCAGCATCAGTGGAAAGTAAAGGACTGAGTTACCATTACAGGTTGATGACCTTGCATCAAGCAATGATTTCCCGTGACAGTTGCAATTTTCCCATCCTGTCAGCCTCCTAGTAAATCACAACAGATCAAGCAGTTTTTGTGGTAAGAGAAAAAGATTGATGACCTATCATCAGCACAAGAACATTAAATCAGTACCTCTCTGTACAGATGCTGTCTGACTGCTTTATATGTACAACATAAATATTTTTGCTTCAGATTTTCGACATCAGTGTCTTGCTGTTTGACTATTATAAATTCCATCTGCATCCTCTCATTTTACATTCTTCCTTCAGTTTGGTGACCAGAAATGTATGCAGAGCTTAAGTTGTCTAATTTGTATTGTATATTGTTCCATCATAGGCCCACTGCTTTTATGTGCCTCGGTTAATGAAGGGAAAAATCAGTTTTCCTTTTTAATCACCTTATTCATCTGCCAGGCTGCATTTACGAGTCTGTCGACATATAATCCGTTTAATTCTCTATAATATTGAGGATCTTACCATTTATTGCGCAATCTGTTGCCTTGTTGCACCTGGTCACATACATCATCTCACACTTGACAGGATTAAAGTCCATTTGCCATTTTTATGCTCGGATGACCAGATTATCATCTTCACCTTGCTTGCTAGTCATGGAGAACAGTTCTTGTGTTGTCTTAGGCATGTTTGTCATACTTCCTACATTAATTCCACATGATTAAAACAAAGCAGCAAAAGGCAAGCTCTGTGAGCCCTGTGGTAATAGCTATTCAGTCACAAAGATATCTATCATTCATTACCCATAGCTTCCTGCCACGCTTCAGTTTTGGATCCAATTTTCCATTATTCCTTTGATCCAATGAACATAATAATTTAACCAGACAGCCATATGGGCCGATCTTATAAGCCTAACTAATCCATTTTCAATCAATGTTTTTCATTCTTTCTAATCAAGCTATTCAATTGTTAAGCATGATCTTCCATTAAAAAATACCCTGATTAATCTGTGCGTTTATGAATTAAAGTTTATGGCGTTCTTTGAAATGGATTCCATTAATTTCCCTTCATTGAAGTTAAACTAATAGACCCATGATTACTTGGCTTATCCCAGTCTCCATTTTTAAAGAGCATTGCAATGTTGGGTGTTCTCTAATCCCTTGGCAACGTTACTGTATCCAGAGATGATCATCAAATATCTGTCAGTGCCTCTTCACTTTGACGCACTCGGACACATATGATTTCATTTATTTATAGATATTGTTTATGACACTTTATAAATATTTTTGTTTTGTTTTTTGTATGCTGTTTCACATTTGCTTTTTATTCTTTTATTCTGTTTGAAATAAATAATAAATAAATAATAATAAATAAACTTTCCTCCCTTGTTGCTATTAATGGATGGAATGTATCTTGCCTGGGTGTGGAAATATATCAATTTTCACATGTACCAAGATAGTTAGACGGATGTTAGCATGTTTATATCATCCAATGTTTTGCATTGTTCTTCATTAATCACACCAGTTTGGTTTCTCTATTTGGGGAAGGTGGTGCCATTTCATTGATAGACACAAAGTACCTGAGTAACATAGTGGGTCAGGCAGAATCTTTCGAGAAAAAGGATGGGTGACATTTTGGGTCGATACCCTTCTTCAGATTGAAAGGTGGTGGTGGGTGGTGAAGAGCTCAAGACGAGAAAAGACCAAGACCAATCAGAGCCTTTCCTAAATGGCCTTAGGCAGGGCATTGCCTGGTAAGCCCATTGTTGACCAGGGAAGGTGTCATCTCAAGAGGAAAACAATGTCTCAATGATCTCAAGAGGAAAACATACTAGTACTATGAAGTACATAGACATAGCGTCATATAGCATGGAAACAGACCTTTTGGCCTGACTCGTCCATTCTGACCAAGATTTCCCATCTAAGCTGCTCCCATTTGCCAGAGTTTGGCCCATGTTCCTCTAAACTGTTGCTATCCACGTACCTCTTTAAGAGTCTTTCAAATGCAGATGTAGAGCCTGTCTCTAACTCCTCTGGCAAATTGTTCTATTGAAAAAGTTGCCCCATGGGTTCCTATTAAATCTTGCCGCTCTCACCTTATACCTATATGCTATGGTTCTGGATTTGCTTACCCTGGGTAAAAGTCTATGCATTCAACCTATCTATTCCCCTCATGATTTGATACACCTCTATGAGATCCTTAAACCCTATCTGACATCAAACGTATTGTCTTTTTGACGCCAAGTAGGCTCAACATGTTGTTTTGTTCGTTATACAGTCATGAAACAATTTGCATTCTTTGATTTTACATGCTAGTAATTTTTAATCCCTATTTTGCCTTTCCAATTTCCATCCAATATATTGTCCATTTTGTAGCTTTTCTACTGTAGTAAATGCTCGATGCTTAACATGAAATTAATTTTGACCTATCTTACCACCTGTAGTCATCTTGAATGTCTCCCAATCCTCTGAGTCTAATTTATTTTCCAGTTACTGCTTCCAGTCCAATTTAGGCAAATTCAGAATGTCCTCTTCTCATGGCTTGCTGTATACTGGTTGAGAAAGTTCTCCTGAAAGCAGAGGGGAATTTCTGTGCCCTCATTACCATACACTGATTCTCTCGCTTTTTACGAGGGTGTTGCCAGGACTTGAGGGTCCGAGCTAGAGCGCAAGCTAGGATTTTATTTCCTGGAGCGCAGGAGTGTAAGAGTTGATCTTATAGAGGTGTATAAAATCATGAGGGGAATTAATATGATGAATGAAAAGGGACTTTTACCCAGGATAGGAGAATCGGGAACTAGAGGACTAAGATTCCTCCCTCCTAGCAGCACAATGAGGATTTGGCTAGTCAGAAGGTCGATGATGCTGGCTCTGTCTCTCCATCCCTTCATGACATTAAGAGAGTTAGTGCTGGCACTTCATAGCTGTAATGAAGTTCCAAGATGGCGGCGCTGGCTTAACAGCTGCGGCCCACCTGCAGTCCGTCTGTTTTTTTTTTTTTCTTTCGTTTTGTTCATTGTCATGTTTTAGTTAATTTTGTTTTATTAAGTTGTGTATGTGTGTGGGTGGGGTGGGAGAAACATGTTTTGGTCTCTTCCTTCAGGGGATGCGACTTTTTCATCGGTCGTATTCCCCGTCTCCGTCTGCACCGAGGCCTAATGGCGGAGCTGGCGGCATCGGAGCTGTAGCAGCAACAGCAGCAGCAGTGGAGACCTGACTCGGCCCCGAAGCTGTAGCGGCGGCAGCAGCAGCAGCGGAGACCCGGCTTGGCCCTGGAGCTGTAGCAGCAACAGCAGCAGCAGCGGAGACCTGACTCGGCCCCGAAGCTGTAGCAGCAGCAGCAGCAGCAGCGGAGACCCGGCTCGGCCCTGGAGCTGTAGCAGCAACAGCAGCAGCAGCGGAGACCCGGCTCGGCCCTGGAGCGGTGGCGGCGGCAGCAGCAGCAGCAGAGACCCGGCTCGGCCCTGGAGCTGTGGCGGCGGCAGCAGCAGCAGCGGAGACCCGGCTCGGCCCTGGAGCTGTAGCAGCAACAGTAGCAGCAGCGGAGACCTGACTCGGCCCCGAAGCTGTAGCGGCGGCAGCAGCAGCAGCGGAGACCCGGCTCGGCACAGAAGCTGTGGCGGCGGCAGCAGCAGCGGCGGAGACCCGACTCGGCCCTGGAGTTGTGGCGGAGGCAGCAACCACCCGCGGAGTTTGAACCGTCCCCTCGGCGCAGAGGGAGAACAAAGGGGGAAGAGACAGAGACTTTAAGATTTTGCCTTCCACCACAGTGAGGAGGTGTTTGGTGAACTCACTGTGGTGGATGTTAAATTTGCGTTGATTGTGTGTTTTTGCCATTTTTTAAATTATATGTATGACTGCAGGGAAACAAAATTTCGTTCAGACCGAAAGGTCTGAATGACAATAAAACGAATCTAATCTAATCTAATCTATCTAATCTAATTGTTGGTCAGCAGGTTGGATGTTTGATTTCAAATACACAATAAACTTCAGTTCCTAGGTGCTGCACAGACGACAAACTGTATGTAAGTCCATGGTTTATTTATCTGGTTGAAGTTGACCCTGGGACTTCTAAGTCTACTGCAACATTCATTACATCTTGAAATTATGAAAAGAGACTTGCGTTGATAATAGAGAACAACTTGGATAAATAATTTTAGTTCACGTGTTCTTAGGTTTCTGGTCTTTGTCTTTTATTCTTGAAATATTTGTACTGTAGATTGATACTAGTTAAATAAATCTATGCAGCCGGAATGTAAACATATCCATATGTCATTGGAAAAGAATTAACAAATGTTACTGTTTTTTCCCCCCCACTCGTGTTCACTCTTTGTCTGCCCACCACTGTAATCATCCCCACTTCTCTCTCACCTTCCACCCTGTTCCCATTCCTTCCCTCTGGCCTCTCCACACTATCTGCCCCCTCTCCCTGTTGGATTTCCCATGCTGGCTATCTAAGGAATATGCTAATTCGGGGTGGAATTTGAACAACATGCCGGTCTTGGAGCAGTCTGTATTGACTCACATCAACGCTGACATCTCTGGAATGAAGGTTCCTTGGCTTTACGTGGGAATGTGCTTCTCTTCCTTCTGCTGGCATATTGAAGACCACTGGAGCTACTCCATTAACTTTCTGCACTGGTTCGTAAATATATTGACCTATTGCATAATATTGCTTTCTTCCAATTAGTCCTGAATGTATTAAATTTAAGTGTGGTCATTAAAGAATAACATCAAGATAATATGTGGGTGAGGAATATCTTTTAAAATATACTTCTTGTTGGGTTGTGATACACATTCAAGTGTTGTATTCATTAAGCCTAAATTAATGTTGTGCAAGTTTTGTTATTAATAATAGCTTTGGAGTTTGTCACATCACAATGTTATGTCATAAGACCATAAGTGATAGGAGTAAAATCAAGTCTATTCCGCCACTTAATCATGGCTGATCTATCTCTCCCTCCCAACACCATTCTCCTGCCTTCTTCCCATAATTCTGACACCTGTCCTGATGCAGGGTCTCAACCTAAAACATTGACCATCCCTCTACCTCCACAGTTGCTATCTAATGTGCTAGGATCCACCAGCAGCTCAATTTTTGTTCCAGATTCCAGAAACTAGTCGCACTTTGTCTGTGTCTCTTCTTTCTCTCTTTCTCGTCCATAATGTCTGACTGCCTCTGTCAGTCCTCTTTCTCTCTCCGTTTCCCCTTGTTAATGTCTGTCTGTCTCCCCCTTTCTTCATCCAGCCTCTCCCACTTCTCTCTATCTCACACTTTGCCTCCCTCTTTGCCTCCCACTTTGCCACACTTTGATTCTCCCTCTATTCAATCTCACTCATTGACAGCCAAGCATATCTGTTGTTATATAGATTTCCCCTGTGGTAATCCCGTCCTTGTACCTGGATCTCTGGGTGGTCCCCCGTCCCAGTACTGCGGTGGAGCTCTGCAGCAGTTACCTGTCCTTGTCACATTACAACAGTTGTCAGGCAATTGCACCGTCTTATCACTGACTAGAGAGCGGTTCTATCATACCATCTACCTCATTGGAGACCCTCTGATTATCTTTAATCGACTTTACTGGACTTTATCTTGCACTAAATGTTATTCCCTTTATCCTGTATCTGTACACTGTGGGCAGCTTGTTTGTAATCATATATAGTCTTTCCGCTACCTGGATAGCACACAACAAAAAGCTTTTCACTATACCTCGGTACACGCTACAATAATAAACTAAACTAAATTTAACTAAACTAAGTATTCTGGACTCAAGATTGGAGAATCTGTTGTTGAGATGTGGATTCTTGCTGGATGGACACTTTGGAAGAAATCAAGTAAACCAATTCCAAATAAAGTAATGCATTCAGGTCATAGAGCACTTCACACTGGATTTCTGCTCATTGTGTCTTTTTAACTACATTTTTAGCTTTGGGGTTCTATTGATGTCTTATAGGTTGTAAAAAGGAAAAGGTTAGTGAAGATGAATGTAGGTCCCTTACAGTCATCTCTGCTGTGCGATTAAAAGGTCCATTGATCTTCTCCTATAACTCATTTTGAAACACACCTTGTTCATATGATCATTTACCAATCTCTACCAATTCTAGATCCTGGCAACCTTTCTAAAGTGTACTCCTTGTAATTGTATACAATGGAGACAGGGGTGACACCTGAATGGTCTTTAGATTTTTGTATTTTTGCTTGTTAAAAAGCAAAGGATTTTATGCTCTTTTTAACGATTTGTCCTCCCGCTGTCAGAGATCAGTTTGCAGAAATCTCTAGGCGTTCTTCCATTCCCTTTAAAATTGTACCGTTTTGATTTTTATTGCCAATTTGAATTCTTCTTACTGATTTGTTTGTAAATGATAGTAAAAATTATGTGAAGATATATGTTGGTTTGATGTAATAACCTTACTTTTCCATTGAACTACATAATTAAAAGCAATTAAAATACTATATATTTTTTTTTCCCCCAAAGGCATTGTGCTTTTGTAGATGTGTATTGAGTTTTAGAAACAAAGAACTAAAGATGCTGGTTAATTGGTCAAAGTACACAAGGTTCTGGAGTAACTCAGGAGGTCAGGCAGCATCTCTGGAGAAGATGAATAGGTGACGTTTTGGGTCGAGTCCCTTCTCAACCCAAAACTTCAGCCATCCATGTTCTCCAGAGATGCTGCCTGGCCTGCAGAGTTACTCCAGCATTTTGTGTATTGAGGGTATTGCTAAAACTGTGCAAGTTGCCTTTGTAATTAAGTTTCATTTTTCATGCTGTGAAACTGGAAGGATGAACATGCATTTTGTGACTGCATTCACAGGGGCGAACCGAAGACGTGGTATGGGGTGCCGGGATATGCTGCTGAACAACTTGAACTTGTAATGCGGAAGCTGGCTCCAGAGCTCTTCCATTCTCAACCAGACCTGCTGCATCAACTGGTGACCATCATGAATCCTAATATTCTTATGGAGCACGGGGTTCCGGTATGTTCTTCCATTTCTCTCTCTTATATACTCAGCTGCCAAAACTGAGGCCTAAGTCATACAGCGTGGAAATTTGCCCAACATGTCCAAGCTACATTAGTCCCACGTTCCTGCGTTTGGCTCATATCCCTCCAAACCTGTCCTACCCATGTACCTGTTTCTTTAATGTTGGGATAGTCCCTGCCTCAACTACCTTATCTAGCAGCTCGTTCCATACACCCACCACTCTTTGTGTGAAAAAATTACCCTTCAGATTCCTATTAAATCTTTTCCCCTACACTTATATCCTCTGGTCCTCGATTCCCATACTCTGGGCAAGAGACTGTGTATCTACCCTCTCATGATTTTATATACCTCTATAAGATCGCTCCCCATCCTCCTATGCTTTAAGGAATAGAGTCCTAGCCTACTCGACCTCTCCCTTTACCTCATGTCCTGGCAACATCCTCGTAAATCTTCTCTGTACCCTTTCCAGCTTGACAACATCTTTCCTATAACATGGTGCCCAGAACTAAACACAATACTCTAAATGCGACCTCACCAACGTCTTGTATAACTGCAGCAGAACTTCCCAACTGCAAGAAATTATAAATGTTGTGGGTTACATGTTCTTCTCTGTAGCCTGGATAAGCTATTCTTAATAGAAATTCAATTTATTTTTGCATTCACCCATTTTATTCTTTTAAACTTAATAGTTTATGGTAGTGAAATTCTCACAGCAAAGTTGAATAAGAAAATTAGCCTTTACAAGAATGATGTGGTTTAATTCAAATAATCATCCCTCAGTTCAGTTTATCCTGTGAGAATTTGGGGTTTGTTGGACACTTCACTTCTGTGAGCCTTGTCTGAAACTTGCAAACATCGTAACCATACCTGTCCATTTCTTGGCGATCGCTTCGCCCAACACCTCCGCTCGGTTCGCAATAACCAACCCGATCTCCCGGTGTCTCAGCACTTCAACTCCCCCTCCCATTCCGAATCCGACCTTTCTGTCCTGGGCCTCCTCCATTGCCAGAATGAAGCCCACCATAAATTGGAGGAGCAGCACCTCATATTTTGCTTGGGTAGTTTACACGCCAGCGGTATGAACATTGACATCTCCAGTTTCAGGTAGTCCCTGCTTTCTCCTTCTTTCCCCTCCCCTTCCCAGCTCTCCCAAAGCCCACTGTCTCCGCCTCTTCCTTTCTTCTTCCTGCGCCCCCCCCACCCCCCCACCCCCACATCGGTCTGAAGAAGGGTTTCGACCCGAAACGTCACCTATTTCTTTCGCTCCATAGATGCTGCCTCACCCGCTGAGTTTCTCCAGCATTTTTGTCTACCTTATTTTTTAGATAAAGTCACCAAAACTTAACACCAGGTGCAGTCTCATCAAGCCTCTGTGTAATTGCCTTAAGACAGCTTTGTTCATAATTCCCAAATTCTTTTATCATGAAGGCCAATGCACCATTTCCTTTCCAATAATCCCTTGATGCAACTGTATGTTGCCTCTCACTGCCCTGTCCGTATTGATGTTTTGCTCTCTAGTTGAGGAAAATGAACATCTTCAATCATATACATTTTTTTTAAACTAATTCTCAGGTGTTCCGAACAAATCAATGTGCTGGTGAGTTTGTGGTTACTTTCCCGAGAGCTTATCACAGTGGATTCAACCAGGGATACAACTTTGCAGAAGCAGTGAATTTCTGTACTGCAGATTGGGTATGTCTTGTCACTTATCAAAAAATATTTTTAATGAAACAACATTTCAAATTGTGTATCTATTTTGTGTGGTATTTGCCACATGTTATGCTCATAGAAAATGTACGTATTCAGTTGAATCTATCAAAGTTGACAGATTGCTGTGGGATCGGCAATCTCAAGATTTAGACAGAATAACCACCAAGAATAGTAATGTATTTCCAAACGTTTGGTGATATGGATGTGAACTTGCAAATTGTTCTCTGGCATCTATTACCTAGTTCACCTTTGTGGTCTTAGGCCTGATTTAGAAGATGCTATCCAAGATGCTTAGATGTTGCATATTGTAGATGGAGCACACAATAACCATAGTGAAGGGAATGAATAATTGTGTATTGGATGCCAACGAAACGCATCTTGGTCCTGGGTAATGTCAATTATCTTGAATGTTGCTGGAGCTATGCTCATCCAGAAGTGAATGCCATCACCATGCTTTCATGACTTGCAGATGACAGATAATACTTGTTTAAGTTGAGATGCACTGGGATGGGTTATAGGCAGTGCAGTTATTGGGCAAGTTGCAGAATGCATTGTACGCTTATTTCGTATTCTGGGAAAGGGTGGCGTGTGCTATAATGATGGTGTGTAATGAGATAAGGAGCCTTTTAAGATGGATCTGCAGGTGATCTGTTTACCTCAGTGAATATTTTCCACAGTCTCCATCTAAACACAGGAGGAGATTCCCAATTACCCTATTTGACCCTCTTGTCCTTTGAGCAGTATTCCATAAGAAGCTCTAATGCCAGCACTCTCCCAGCGCTTTGCAGGCTAAAGGTTGGGAAGGATGAAGAAGATTATGCTGTCCTATTGGACTCGTGGTTGGCACACCACTAGCGGTTACAGCAGGGTGCAAGATGCTTGAGAAAATCCCCAGTTAAGCCACCCGCCGATGTCAGCCTGGCCATTTACTTGTTATACCATTACAGTTGGCAGGTTCAATGAGGAATGCAAAAGGGTGTGTTGGGAGTGGTGAATATGCTAAAAAATATGATGCCACTCTGCCAATGCACGGACATCAAAAACAAAACTCAATAGTACTAAGCAATTTCACAGTCCATGTAATGTGTCAATGCTTAGTATCAACCTTTCTTTGCCATTTGTCTTGGTCTGCACCCCCTCTCCTGTCGCTGCCTTACACAAATGGGAATCTGCACATGCATCATGCTATAAGTGAGGTGCAGCAATGAAGGAATAGAAGAGGGGGTGCATGTCTCACCTTGAAGGATATGCTACAACGTTTCTAGAGGCAGTGGATTTGTTCCAAATTTATTTTTCCCAAATACCACTCTTTCATAAATGATCTAAATGGCATTATGATTATGTATTATCACATTAGTTATCCAAGTATCTAAGGTGCTTGCTCTTTTGGATTGTTATACCTGTAAATGGTATACTTACTTTTAAGCTGGGAACATTTTAATGTTATGGTGGACTGTCACTTTCAGGAATATATTCTGTGGTTTCAATTGATTTCAGCTCCCCATGGGTCGGCAGTGTGTCAGCCATTATCGGCGCCTGCACCGATACTGCGTGTTTTCACATGAAGAACTGATCTGCAAAATGGCAGCTGATCCAGAGGGTTTGGATGTTGAGTTAGCAGCTGCTGTCTACAAAGAGATGCTGACGATGATTGAGGAGGAGAGGCAACTGAGGAAGACAGTCTTCCAGATGGTATGCACAAATTCGTAGAATAAACCTGCGGTAATGGTCCATTTGGCGATCGTGCTTGTTCTGGCTCTTCTAAAGATGTCTGATTGATCGTGATTTTCACTGCAAATCCCAGCAGTACTAGCAGTTACATAATCGTAAATGGTTTCCTGATGAGTTTGTTGATCCTATTGGCGTCCGTATCCTTCGCCCTGCTGCCCCAGCACATGGCAGCGAAGAAGATGGCCACCGATTGGTAGAGCATCTGTAGAATCTTACTGCAGACATCAAAATGTACAGCCAGCTCTGCCCGTTCTTGTACAGGGCCTCAGCGTTCTGGACCAGTCCAGTTTACTGTCCAGGTACACTCCAAGGTAAATGGCACATCCACACTACTGATGGAGACGGGGGACAGGGGTGTTCCTCTCCTCCTAAAGTCCACCACCAACTGCTTCGTATTGTCGGTGTTGAGCTGCAGGTGATTCAGCCCACACCATTCAACAAAGTCGTTGACTACACCTCTGTATTCAGTTTCCCTCCCCTCACTGATGCAGCCCACAATTGCAGTCGTCTGAAAACTTCTGCAGGTGGCAGGAGACGGAGTTATATCTGAAGTCCGAGATGTAGATGGTAAACAGGAAGTGAGAGAGGACCGTCCCCTGTGTGGCCCCAGTGTTGCTCATCACCATGTCTGAGACACAGGAAAATTGAAGAGAATGAACTCAATGGAACATGTAAAAACTGTGATATGGAGGTCATAGTTGAAGGAAATGAAGAGCAGATCAGATGGTCATAGAAAAAGTCAGATATTTGTACAGCATAGAAAAAGGCCTTTCAGCTCAACACGTCCACACCGACTGATGCCTATTAATGCTGATGACATTTCCCCACATTAGGCAGATATCCCTCTATTCCTTTCCTCGTCCAAATGCATTTTAAACACTAATTGTATCTGTATTTTCCACTTCTACTGGCATTTCATTCCATATAATAAATTTCTCCCTTCGATCTTCATTGTTAGTGGGGGGGGAAAACAGAACCAATATTCCAGTTAGATTAACCTGCAGCAAAACTGGACCATTAAATAATCAAACCATGTAAAAGTGCATGTTAAAGTGGCATTTGCACTCTTGGCAACACATAATTTAAAAAATAAGTAGCATATAAATCAGAAAACTGGTAAGGGAGCAAGATTATACGAACAGGCTAATCAAATTAACACAGGTTGAAATTTGGAAGAAAGAATGCTGTGTGGTGTTATAAATCAAATGGTGTATTTAAAGGTAATGCAACATCAGGGACCTGGGGCTTTACATCTATGAGTCTATGACCAGTATACATTGATAAGACTTAAGAAACCCAAGTGGTTTTTTGGCTTGATATATAAATATATAGTGTGAATGAATGAGGGAATGTACATTTTATTTTTGAATCTTCATAATTAATTTGTTTTATTATCTCATTTGGAGTGTTTTGTCTAATTCATAAGATATAGGCATGTCAGGACTTGCACCAGGACTAAAATTGCACAGTGAAGAAAAGCTGGTATACTTGTCGCCAAAACAGAATGTTTAGGGTTTGATAGAGTATTACTACAAATTATGTTAAGGTGCTTTGGTACCTGACAAAAGTACCATTGCAGTGATGTCTTAAATGCTGATCTGAAATATATTACCTTGTGGAAAGGAAATTGGATTTAAATCTGTAAAGGTAGACAACTGCGGGGTTAGGGGAACACGAGTAGGATAGTGGGACTGATTGGTTATTTTTGTCAAAAGCTGCGCTGAGCCAAATGGCCATCAACTGTGGATAATTGAATTTCATAGCTGGCATAGTTAGTACTTTGGTAAGTTTATGAATGCTGTCCACAAAGATTTGATTATCTCGAACCCAAAATGGAGAATGAGATCTTATTCTCACTGTTTTTATGAACTCGGCTGCTAAGTTTAAGAAAATTTTTTTTTAAATTTATTTGCAGGGTATAATTGATTCTGAACAGGAGGCATTCGAGTTGTTACCAGATGATGAGCGGCAGTGCGAGACATGTAAGACGACATGCTTCCTGTCTGCTGTTACATGCATCTGTGACCCCAGTAGGCTGGTGTGCCTTTATCACGTTAAAGATCTTTGCAGCTGTCCAGTGAAAAAACGTTGTCTCAGGTAAAAAGGATGATTTTAACATATCTTGTGTCATTCTGAACTAATACATATTCCAACGTGTAAGGCAGCAACTCTACCCCAGCGCCGCCGTGGATTTAAAGAATATAAGTTGTAAAGATTGTGTACGTGAGTGTACAAGAATAGATTCTTGGAGGCTCTTTACAAGATTCCCGTTGTGTGGTTTAATAAATGGCGAAACACAGAAAGAAAGTCGTTAAACAGGAAACAAGTGAATTACCAATTATCGCTTGAAAGTCCATTCGGACAATGGGAACTCCCCAATTATGCTGACTGACTGCTAAGTATTTCCAAACTTTTTTGTTTCGGGTTACCAACGCTAGCTGATAGCGTGTGAAAAATTCAGGCATAAAACTAATTTTGTTAAAAAATTTGAACAGCAAAGCATAACTAAATAAAAAATGTACACCTCAAATTCCCTTCCTTGACAAATTCCACTCCTTACACTTTTCTAAAAGTTGCATTTGACTAAATGCAAAGCATTATGGAATGTATCAGAAGAGAATCATTCAGCTTACCAGATGTGGCACACTGTTTTGAAGAGCAATCTTATAAATTATACTTGCTGTTTCTTCATTTATTTGCAATTATTTTGTAGTTATTTTTGAAGGTTAATCTCTAACTACTCGAAGGTGCTGCACCTCATCCACACTGCTTGTTCCACATATTCATTTTTTTTCCTTCATGTCACTACCACTTTTTGTCAGTCCCTGTAACTGTCACTTCTACCAATTAACGGGTCACCTATTAGTAGGATTAGTTTTCCTGTAAAATTAACGAAAAACATAGCTGAAGTAAAGCATTAAGTCTGTTTTGTTTGCCTTGGTCTTGCGGAAGGAGAACACCACACATTCTCCAGTCTACTCAAACATTACAATTCCTCCACTTTGGAGCAAATATCGTCAGTACTGTCTGTGATGGTTCTGGTTAATGGGTGTTTCTCAGAATTGGAAACAGTTTGAATTAGTGTAACCCGAGATCTGCACTTTGCCCACATTAGTTTTGGATAAACAGAGCAAGTCTTGGGAATAAAGGCTAGTTGGCTATTGACCTGGCCCAGTAGGTGAAAGATGTAATTTGCTTAGGAAAGAACTGCAGATGCTGGTTTAAATCGAACATAGACACAAAATGCTGGAGTAACTCAGCGGAACAGGCAGCATCTCTGGAGAGAAGGAATGGGTGACGTTTCAGGTCGAAGAAGGGTCTCGACCCGAAACGTCACCCATTCCTTCTCTCCAGAAATGCTGCTTCTCCTGCTGAGTTACTCCAGCATTTTGTGTCTATCTCAGATGTCATTTGCTGTTTGACATGATGTATTTCAGGAATAAAGATGTTTGAGAATGTGCACACTGTGTTACAGATTACTAAAAGGTTTTTTTCTCTCACCGAAACTAGGTACCGTTATACACTGGATGAGCTACCATCTATGCTTTATGGGGTGAAAGAACGAGCCCAGTCGTATGACACCTGGGTGAGTAAAGTGGGAGAAGCCTTGGAAGCGGAACTTAATCACAAGAAAGGTGTGTATTTTTAACCAGGTTTACCATTTATTTTTCCCACCCTTCCCATCTCTACCACATACACTGTCTCCTGATCAAGTGGTGCACTGTATATTTATTGTCCACGACAAACTTACATCAGCCATTCGTCAGGTAAAATTTGACCAATATGGCATTTCTCAAATATGGATAACCTTTAGCAAAATAAGCAGTGATTAAAAGTCTACAATGGGCTAAAGTGATCAAAATAAATGCATCCTCAAAATAAATAGTTTTATCCAAGAATGCAGACAAGAAAGGTATTTGCAAAACACTTTATGATAATAATGGTTACATGACACTAACTGGGCCAGTGCTATGGTGCCATAAGATTACGGTAATAATGCTTCAAACACAGGAAGTTAACAATGATCAAAAAAGCAACCTGCCAACTCTTTAAGCTTCAATACCATGTTATGACTTCAATTATTGGAAGTGAACTTGAGGATCAATGGTGAACTATTTACTCTGGATTCAGTGATTAGAAGGGATGGACATGCTTGACCAGCCTTCTTATTCACTGTGGTTCAACCACTGACCCTGACAACTTTGTACCACCCTCCAGCTTGAACAATACCATTACTTTGAATTGTTGTTTTTCACTTGCTTGCTAACTTGTTTTGTGCACAAGGCCATAGAGAACAACTCATTTGAAATCTCTCTTCATTTAAATCGAAGTCTGCTTTTTGGATCATCTTGCCTACATTGAACATAATTTACAAATCACTCACTCACTACCTACCGCGTCCAAATTTCCACATTGCAACATGCCCTCCTACCTATTTTTATGTAATCAACAATCGTGGATACGAGCACTCTGCCTGCTCCAGGTCATTAATATTGAAAATAAATATTTGAAGGATAAAGACTATTACGGTGCATTCCACCAGTTCAAACTCCAGTCTGAAGAAGACATATTTCAACTCACTGCTTCTATATGATAAGCAGTCTTCATTCCGTCCCAACACACTCCTCCCAATACCACCAGGCCTTGTTTTGTTCACTAGCCTTTTATCTGGAACCTTATCGAATGCCTTTTGGAAATCCAGGTCGACATCCACAGAGTTACCCTCATCCAATTCGGCTTGTTATATTCTTGAAGAATTCCAAATAATTATTTAAACATAATTTTTCTTTCATAAAACTCTGAAGTGGTTTTAGTGCATCAACCGTTTCAAAGTGGGTCTTTCTTATTTGATTATGTACTCCAGCTATCTCTCAGCAACAGTTGTTAAGCTGTTTCCCAATTTTTGTGTTCTCCTTTGAAAAGGGCATCACATCTGCTGTTTCAAGAACTTCAACCAATGACTCTACAACTGTATTGTTTAAAATCATTAAACAATACAGTCCCATTAATGTCCCATAAGTA
Source organism: Amblyraja radiata (assembly GCF_010909765.2). Classification (NCBI taxonomy): domain Eukaryota; kingdom Metazoa; phylum Chordata; class Chondrichthyes; order Rajiformes; family Rajidae; genus Amblyraja; species Amblyraja radiata. Next base: position 18,278,148 of record NC_045974.1, read on the forward strand.
CTAAATTACAGCACTTTTGCTTGAAAATTATTCATTTAAAAGCAGAATATTTTTGCTTGGCAGCACTCAAGAAGATCAATAGTTTAAAAAACCATTCCTTCCAGAATCTGACCAGCTAACAATCAGGATCGGAAAAATTAATAAATAATGAACATATCTGCAAATGGTGTTAACACAGCAACCTCACAGGTGCATGTTAATGGGATGTGACCATCTATTATGATTGCACAGGATTTATTTGTATCCAGATGCATTGCTAGTTAAATGCCATAGATCACCTTACAAGATCCATAAAAGGCACCAATGTGACTCACGGGCACCTTACAGAGACACTAAAGGATAAGATGTTGCTGTGAGGTGTTCCCAACCACCAGCTTAATCAGCTCGAAAAGCATCTCAAGGAATTCTATGTATTTAAAACTCTGTCACAAGTTTCTTGGTAGGAGAATCATTTATGTCCCTTTGTGGAATTGTTGCCCGTGATGTCAGCTGACAACATACAGTACACCCATTGATTTTTATTCATCTCCTTTCATAGCAATGATAACATTATTCCTACAACTCCAATTGATCTCTGGGATAAGCAAGAAAACATTTACTCACTCTGGGTGGGTTGTTATATAGAACAACTCTGAGATGCTGCACTGTTTCTGTGCATTTGTAAGATAGGAATACAACTAATACTTATGAACCTATATTTTTAAATAGTGAGTCAAGAATATTTAGTTGTCATATGTACTGACAATGAAATTCGTCCTTGCAGCAGCTTAACAGGATGTAAATACAATAAACACAGATGATAATCAAAAAATTGCAATAACCACAATACTGGTGCAAAAGAACCCCAAAGTCCTGAATACAACTGAAGCAAGGCCATAGAAGTTCATAGTTGAGGTTAATATTGTGTGGTGTTCAAGAGCCTGATGGTTGTTGGGAAGAAGCTGTTCTTGAATCTGGTGGTGAATTGTGTGTGGTTTCATACTTATTTTAATATCCCAGTGAGGAATAGGAACATAGAACATAGAAAATAGGTGCAGGAATAGGCCATTCGGCCCCCTCGAGCCAGCACCGCCATTCAATGTAATCATGGCTGATCATCCAAAATCAGGACCCCATTCCTGCTTTCTCCCCATATCCATTGATTCCGTTAGCCCTAAGAGCTAAATCTAACTCTGTCTTGAAAACATCTAGTAAATTGGCCTCCACTGCCTTCCGTGGCAGAAAATTCCACAGATTCACAATGATAGGCACTGGAAGTTAATGATTTACAGTTTCTGCGGATTTGGAGTGGTGATGTATTATCTTGCTCCTGACCAGATCTTTGTGAACTGAAAACTCGGTTGGATGAGGCGGAAGACAAGAAATTCCCTGAGAATGACCTGCTGCGACAGCTGCGAACTGCTGTGAAAGAGGCAGAAACCTGCGCGTCCATCGCCCAACTGCTGGTCAGCAGAAAGCAGCGTACCAGGTATGTAGTTTGAAACAAATGTAGTTATTAATTGAGTCAAGCAACAAAAGTTTGGTGTCATTAAACTCCAAAATTTAACAAACTTCGAGAAGTTCCCTCATGTTAGGCTGGTCCAAAGATAAAGTCATATAGGATTCTCCGTGAGTTGGCAAGTTGGATGCAGAATTGGCTTAGTTCTAGAAGATGGAGGGTTGTGGTGTATGCGTGTGTTTGTGACTGGAGATCTGTGATCAGGGGTGTTCTGCAAGAATCAGTGTGGGGACAGGAAAGAAAGTGTATCGGTTTATTATTTCCCCATGAACCAAAATACAGTGAAAAGCTGCTTTGCATGCCATCCAGACAGATCACACCCTGCACAGGTTACACAACATGTTGTTGCAGCAACAGAGAAAGTACAGGTAAAAAGAGTGCAAGGGCCGCAACGGGGTAGATTGGGAGATCGAGGTTATGGGAGATCTTGATTGGTTATCAAGAGCCTGATAACAGCGGGGAAGAAGCTGTTTTTGAATTTGATGGAACATGCTTTCAAGGTTTTGTACCTTCTGCCTGACAAGAGGGGAGACAAGATAATAATCGGGTTGTGAATGGTCCTTGATTTTGTTGACAGACTGCTTTGCTGAGGCAAAGATGGAGTCAAAGTGGGAGGCTGGTTTGCGTGATGAACTGTGCTGAGTTCATAATTCGCTGCCGTTTCCTGCAGTGATAGGCGGAGCAGTTGCCATCCCAAGCTACATTGCAGGGTGCACTCTATTTTGCATCTGTAAGAGTGACTTGATAGTAACATATAAACATTATGGGAGGCATAGATAAGGTAGATAGCCAGAGTATTTTCCCCGGGGGGAAATGAAAAAACCTTGTCGGCATAGGTTTCAAATAAAAAAGAGGGGAAATGTTTAAAGGAGATTTGTGGGCCACATTTGTTCTGCACAGATAATGATAGATAGCTGCCAGAGGTGCACATTGGCAGGTGCGGGCAACACAGTGGTGCAGCAGTAGAATTGCTGCCTTACAGCACTGGAGACCCAGGTTCGGTGCTGTCTACGGGTGCTGTCTGTATGGAGTTTGTACAATCTCCCTGTGACCAAGTGGGTTTTCGACGGGTGTTCTAGTTTCCTCTCACACTCCAAAGACGTACAAATTTGTAGGTTAATTGGCTTCTGTGAATTGTCCTTAAAGTGTAGAATATTGCTAGTTTACGTGGTTATCACTGGTTGGCGCAGACTTGGTGGGACGTAGGACCTGTTTGCATGCTGTATCTAAAGTCTAATACGTAGTGGTAAAAGTGGATATTATAGCATTGTTTAAGAGCCATTATGTTTGGTGCAGACATGATGGGCTGAAGGGCTTGTTTTTTTTTTTTGTTTTTTTTTTTTTCTTTATTTATATAGCACATTTTTAGTCAACTTGCATTGACCCCAAAGTGCTTCACATAATTACATCCACACACACAGGCAAAGGTGGGTGAAGTGTCTTGCCCAAGGACACACACATCGTAACACAGTTCTTGTACTGCACATTTTTATTTTCAGTTTGACAGTTTTGGGAATGCCTGGTCACTAGATGAAATGACTAAAAAAAAGCCTGTTAAAGTACAAATAACTTGTTGACGAATGGAACATTATCTGGTTGCTTGATCAAAGGAATGCTTTGATATGATTAGATACTGAATCAAGACTATAAATAAATAATGATCTCCTTTTCTTTTTTTTTTCTTTTCTTTTCTCTATTCTCTCTCTCAACTTTCTTCATTTACTCGTTTTCTTTTTTCACACACTATATATTTCACATCTTTCTATCCTTTACTATCTAACTTCTTTTTCTTATTCTAATCTTTTTTCAGTGTAATAAAAAAAAAAAAAAAAAAGTTGTACATAAAATGTATTATGAAAATATATATTAGGCACTTTGGTGCCATATGACTGTACTTACTTCTAATAAAATAAAATATTTAAAAAAAAAAAAAGATACTGAATCATGTCATGAACCTCTTGTCAGGTTGGTCATAAAGTATTGGATAAAGATTTATAGGATTGGTAAGGAAAATGCTTATCCGTTATGTGCACTTTGCAAATGTATGATGCAGGTCACAATAATGCTTAGTGTGTCAAAATCATTGTACGAATTGCAGCTTTTAAGTCATCCTGGAACTATCTCAATTACTTCCTTGCATATGCTCGAATAAATAGACAAACAAAGGGGCTTAACTTTCAACTGGTAGTTGTGGTGGTTGAAGTCAGACAATGCTCCTCAATCTTCCGATGGACATTCTTCATTTGATGAAAGCATTAGTTGACGTGATTTCCACACATTCATTGAGAAGATGGTCCTGTCTTCATTCCAAGGTTCCACTCCTCTGTGTTTTGTGGCACAAGCATTGTGCTGAGTGGTACTGGTTCAGGATAAATGTAAAACAGAAAATACATGTCAAGCCACACTCATGGGAAGTGAAACTGAATTAACTTTTCTGATTAATGACCTCTCATCGAAATTATCAACAGCTTAAAATGTTAACACTGCTTTTCTTTCTACTGTTGCTGTGTGGCCTGTTAAATATTTTTCAGCATTTTCGGTGATTGACGTTTTTCTTCTTTTAATGTATTTTAGATCAAAACCAGAGAGTGGAAAAACTCGCACAAAGCTAACTGTCCATGAGTTGAAAGCATTTGTGCAGCAATTGTACAGCCTGCCTTGTCTCATTAGCCAAACTCGACTGGTTAAGGTAAGCATTTAATGAAGACGTGTGTGTGTGTGTGTGTGTGTGTATCACCTCTATCTTTAGGGGTAATTGAATAAAAGATCAATTGAGAATAACATGCCACAAAATACAAACCCTACCCCAATTTACTGAGCTTCCCTTCAGATAACCCAATCAAGTATTTCTTAGAATCATAAAATTAATGAGTTGAATTGCGGTTTTTTTTGTCCCATAATGTATGTTGGCCAAAGTATACTTAAAAAAATAATCTCCTGTTCATAAAATATAAAGATTTTTTGTGAACATTCAACAAGTTTAATGACATGTTCTCAAGCAATTTGTGTATAAACCTAATTTGTCTCTTTCCAATTAAAAACTAGGTTATTGAAGTGATTACCATTTAATCCATGATTTGAGAAATGTTGCTCATTCAGATTAATTGGATAACACTCAAGTACCATTACCTGTCTTTTGTATTGTTAGCTTTTTGTACTAGTTGCGCGATGGCCAAATGCTAAACACTTCAGCAGCACAAATCTCCAGGCAGTTCCTCGTGCAGGAGTGCGGTTCTTGTGGTTTGCACTATGTAATATATTAGAGTTTACTATGATTTGAACATTAAGAACATGGGAGAGGGTCAGTCGTGCTGGCACTTGAAAGAAAACTTTTAATTCAAGCAGCTTCTGTTTCTGACTTGCAGCTAAAAATCAATCCCTGTTGAATATTCTATCAGATCAACTCTCTTCACTATTCTGTTCCCTCTCACTGAAGCCCACTTTGCTGGACTCTATTGGTTGCAGTTTCTCACCTTGGTTCTTAATCTTGGATAATTTCGAAGTGATTTCCCTGCACCCTCAATCTTCTATTTCCTGACTTTATATAGCCACAAATCATCAGCTTACCAAGTTGACAAATCTATGATCTGACTGCTATATTCAATTGCTTTTCACTCCTTGCTATTTTCTAGCTTAACGCCTTCTTGGCACTCTGCTTCTCTTTGTGTCTGTAAGGCTATCTGTTATGCAGCCGAGCTTGTCAGGTTCTCAGCAACAACTTAATCCAATAATTCCAACATGGGAAAATACCCGAAGGCTGATGAATGAGGAATAACAGTTGTAGAGCCAAAGGAATAGCAATTTGCTAAGATGAACAAAAGTTCAGTCAATATAGTTAAGGAGGACTGTAATGAAAGTGGGAGCACCAGACAGATACAAGGAAGGATTTTTAAAACATGGCGGTTGATGACACAAAGAATAAATGACCAGGAACAAGATGAAGTGAGTTTTCATAGACAAGAGGTTGTTGCAGATGCAGATGGTAAAGATATGGAGGAGTCTATGTACTTCAATGTGAAAATCAAATTAAAAATGTTAGGGAGCACGCTTATTATGAATAATCAGATGGATGGGTGGGAATAATGTGGCTGGAATTGTTTAAGGAAGGCACCATTGAATAATAGTTCAGTCGTTTCTAGTTGTTACAAATTTGTTTCTTAATTTAAAAAAATTGTTTCAAATCAGCATGAGAAAGTGTCTTGGGGGAGGGGGGGGGGAAGAGAGGGGAGGTAGATCATCAGATCAATTTAGTTTGTCATGTGTACTGAGGTACACTGAAAAGCTTTTATTGCCTGATATTCAGTCAGCAAAAATGCAATACATGATTACATCGAGGCATTTACAGTATATAAATACATTGTCATTGAATAACGTTTAGTGCAAGCTAAAGCCAGTAAATTCCGATCAAAGATAGTCTGAGGGTCACCAATGAGGTAGATAATAGTTCAGGACTGCTCTCTAGTTGTGGTAGGAAGATACAGTTGCCTGATAACAGCTGGGAATAAACTGTCCTTGAATATGGAGATGTGTGTTTTCACCTTTTGCCTGATGGGAGAGGGGAGAAGAGGGAGTGGCCAGGGTTCAACTCATCATTGATTAAGCTGCTGGCCTTTCAAAGGCAGCGTGTGGTATAAATTGAGTCAATGGATGGAAGGTTGGTTTGTGTGATGGTCTGGGCTGCGTCCACAATTCGCTGCAATTTCTTGCGGTCTTGGAAGGAGCTGTATCCAAACCAAGCTGTGATGCATCCCGATAAAATTCTTTCTATGGCGCATCTGTAGAAGTTGGTGAGACTTGTTGGGGACTTGTCGAACTTCCTAAGCTTTCTAAGGAAGTTGAGGTGTTCGTGTGCTTTCTTGGTTGTTACTTCAATATGGGTGGTCCAGGGTAAGTTGTTGGTAATATTGACTCCTAGTAATTTGAAGTTTTCAACCATCTCTACTTCAGCGCCATCAATGCAAACTGGGGATGTGTATCGCTTTGCTTACTGAGGTCGATCACTATTTCCTTCGTCTTGCTGACATTGAAAGAAAGGTTGTTGTCTCGACACTAGGACACAAAGTTCTCAATCTCCTTCCTTTCCTCCGTCTCATCATTATTTGATATCCGAATCATGACGAGTTAGAGTTGCAAAGGGGGGAAGATAATGCTTTGGCTGAGGTGGCCTAATGGGTAAGAGTCGAATTTCTTCCCCATTGTGTCTTTAAACAGCCCAAAGTATGTTAGATATTGAATAAACTAGCACAATCCAATCAAATTCATCAAAAGCAGTTGCAATATTAGAGGCGCAATGTGACTGTCCCTGAAACACACCTCTAGTGGTCGTCACCTGATCACTCATTCCCATTGTTCCCTCCATCCTGTCCTTTTTCTCCGCAAATTAAAACAAGCTTGATTTCTATGTTTATTCAGTTTTAATGAAAGATCAATAACCTATAATCTTGACAGTGTTCCTCTCTCCTGAGGAATTGTCTCATCTGCCAAGTATTTCCAGCATTTTTGTTTCGGGTTTTTAAATTGTAAAACACCTTCCCTCGATGCACTGAATTGTAATTGGCTGGTGTCACTTACCAAACAGTGTGGAACTTGGAGGACATGAGTAGTTTCTATGATGAACCTCGTTCGGATAGCATGCTTACCAAGGCGGGCAATGAATAATCCTCATTTTTCAATGGGCTACTCTTGGTTTTGATATGTCTAGACGGCAATCTGTGGGACAGTTGACTGCTTAACCATTTTGGATCAATGACCCATGGATGAAAACAAATTTATGGATGATGAAAGAAATGAAATATTAAGAGAATCCTGTCATTTCCATTTCATGTTAGGAGCTGCTGGACAGCGTCGAAGAATTCAATGAACGTGGCAAAGAGGCTTTGTCTGATAAGATTCCTGATTCGTCTAAGTTGCAATTATTAATAGAACTGGGGTCTGAGTTGGATGTGGAGTTGCAAGAACTGCCCAAACTGAAACAGCATCTCCAGCAGGCTCGCTGGCTTGATGAAGTTAACCTCACCCTCTCAGACCCTGACAGAGTTATGTTGGACACGATGAAGAAACTTATAGACTCTGGTATTGCCCTGGCACCACATCCTGCAGTGGAAAAAGCAATGGCTGATTTACAGGAGCTCTTGACTGTATCTGAACGATGGGAAGAAAAGGCCAAAGTTTGTCTACAAGCCAGGTATGAAAAATAATTGTATAGATTTCTTGAAATGCTTGAATTTAAACATGCTATAGAGCTTAGTGTCCTTGCTTTCGAGTTGGGCACAAGGCAATAATGAAGCAGAAGAGAAGGCTGAGGTGAATACAGAAGTCTATGATAGCAAATTCAATTTGAGCATTCAATTGGGGCATGAGCATTGGCAGGTTGGTGATGCAAGTTTAGTTTAAACTGCATTGATTTCAATGCATGAGGCCCGACAGATAAGGCAGATACATGGGTCTAGAATATTTTAGCAATAGCAGAAATGTGGCTGAGTGAGGGACAGGACTGGCAGCTCAGAGTTCTGGAATACAAAGAGGTAAGAGGGGAGGAAGTTGCATTTTTGATCAGGCTCAGTCATATGGCATCGAAACAGGCTCTTGTCCCATTTGTCCATACCTGTGCCCATATCTCTCAAAATCTTTCCGACCACGTACATATGCACACTAGTTTTTGATTCCCCTTCTCTTTTAAAAGGATTCTGTGCATTCACCTGATATATTCCCCTCATTATTTCATACATACCTCTATAAGATCATTTCTCAGCCTCCCGTGCTCCAAGGAATAAAGTTCTAACCTTCCCAACTTCTCCCTTTAGCTCAGATTCTCGAGTACTGGCAACATAATCATAAATCTTCACTGCACCCTTTTTGTTTTAATGCGTATTTCCTATAGCAGGGTGACCAAAATTGAACAGAATATTCCAAGTGCAGCCTCGCCAACTTTTGTACAATTGTACCATAACGTCCCATCTTTTATACTCCATTCCCTGACTAATAAAGGTCAACATGCTAAAATCCTCCTTCATCACAATATTTGCCTGTAATGCCACTTTCGGGGAACTATGTACTTGTACTCCTAGATCCCTCTGCTCTATAACACTCCCCAGGGCCATACTGTTTATTGTGAAGGTCCTGCCCTGGTTTGATTTCCAAAATGCAATACTGAATTCAACCGGCACTTGCCATTCTTTGGCCCACTTTCCCAGCTGATAAAGATACTGCTGTATTTTTTAATAACCATCTTTACTGTGTACAATACACTTATTTTAATGTAATCTACAAATTTCCTAATCATGGCTTGTACAATCTTATCTAAATCACTGGTATAACTAACAAAGAGCAATGAGTTTAGCACTGATACTTGAGACGCACCACTTGTCCAGGCCTCCAGTCCAAAAAACGATCTTCCACCACCACCCTCTGTTTCCTACCATTAAGCCAATTATTTATCCAGTTAGCTAGCTCTCTCTGGATCCTATGTGAGAACACCAACGCAACACTTAGAAAGGATATTCCTGGGGGTTTATCCAGTGAGGCCATCTGAGTGCTATTGAGAAATAGGAAGAGGGTGATCACTTTGATGGGGTTGTACTACAGGCCTCTCAATAGTCAATGGGAATTAGAGGGGGAATTATGTAGAGAGATCACAGAATGAATACAAATGTGGTTGTAATATTGAATAAGAAGAGTGAAGAATTGGAATAATACGGTTGTAATATTGATTGGGATTGTTATAGTACAAAGGGCTTGGATGAATAGAATTTGTTTAATGTGTTAAGGAAAATTTTCAGTCAATATGTAGATTGATTGCCCTTCTGTGGCTAACCTCAACATTCTCTTGGGAAATAAACTGGGGCAAGTGGCTACAGTGTTAATGGGGGAGCACTTTGGGATCAGTGACTATAAATGTTATTAGTTTTAAAGTAGTTACAGAAAAAGAAAGAGGCTTAAATTGAATTAAGGCTAATTTTGATGGTATTAGCCAGGAGCTTTCACAAGTTGATTGAGAGAGGTTGTTTGAAGGCAAAGTGACATCTGGTAAGTGGGAGTATTTTAAATGTGAGATAGCTCTAGTTCAGGCCAAGCACACTTCTGTTAGCGAAAGGGCAAGGCCGGCAGGAGTAGTGAACCTTGGATGAGGAGATATAGAGACTGACTCAGAGAAAGAAGGCGGGAAAGGCAGCTGGGGTCAAGTGAATCCCTTACGAAGTACGTAAAAGAGGGAAAACAGGAGGGCAAAAAGGAGGCATGAGATAGCTTTGCAGATAAGGTGAAGGAGAATGCAAAGAGATTCTACAAAGATATTATGGGCAAAAAATTAACTAGGGAGAGGAAAGAACCCCATAAAGATCTACAAGTTTTTCCATGTGTCAAGTCACAGGAAATAGAAGTTTCATTTTGTTGCTTGTATTTACCATGGAGAAAGAAATGGATGCTGGGGAACTCGGGGAAATTTCCACGGCTGTGGCGGTCTTAAACACATTTAGATAGATAAATCCCTGGGACTGATCAAATATATCCTCGGACATAGTGGGAAGGCAGGGAAGAAATTGCATGGCCTCTGACAGAGATATTTGTATATATATAATTGATAGCCATGGCTGATATGCCATTTAAGAAAGGCTGCAAGGAAAAGCATCGGAACTACAGACGGGTGAGCCTAATATCAGTGGTGTTTAAGTTATTAGAGTGGATGATGTGAGGCAGGATCACCGTGCATATTGAAAGGCAAGGACTAGTTTGGGATAGTCAGCATGGCTTTGTGTGGGAAATGTTTCTTATTAGTTTGAGTTTGTTTGACAAGGTGAGCAAGATGATTGAGTGCCATGCAGCAGATGATAGGTATATGGGCTGCAGCAGAGCTTTTGACAAGATAGTCATGGTAGGCTGGTCCAGAAGGTTACATCACATGATAAAAGGTAAGCTAGCTAATTGAATACGAAGTTTGCTTGTTTAGAGGAACCAGAGGGTGGTGGTAGAGGGTTGTTTTTCAGACTCGAGGCTTGTAACAACTGGTGCACCAGAGGGATCGGTACTGGGTCCACTATTGCTTGTTACGTATATTACTGATTTGGCTGTGATAGTAGGTGGTATAGTTAGTAAGTCTATGGGTGACACTAAAATTAATGGCATACTGCAGGGTTAAGAAGGCAATCTACAATTATAACAGGATCTTGATCAACTGAGGAATGGCAGATGGAGCTTAATTTAGATGAATGCAATTTTTTACATTTTGGTAAGATAAATCGGGGCAGGATGAATAAAATTGACTTTGACTTTTGACTTGCACGCTAAATTGTAGGGTCCTGGGAATGTTATAAAACAGAGAGACCAAGGGGTGCAGGGAGATGATTTCCTGAAGGTAACGACACAGATAGATAGTGTGGTGAAGAAGGCAATGGGTATGCTTGTCTTCATCAGTTAGGGAACTGAGTGCAGGAATTGGGATGTAATGTTATAGCTGTCCAAGATGTGAATAAGATCACCTTTGGAATACATTGTACATACTAGTCGAATTGCTCCAGGAAGATGTTATTAAACTGGAAAGCATGCATTAAAGACTCATGGACTCTAGAGGCCTTTAGATACCTGGGCACAGAGATTGACACCCGCCTGTCCTTCTCCCAGCACACAGACTCTGTGTACAAGAAGGCACAGCAACGCCTGTTCCTGCTGAGGAAACTCAGGAGCTTTGATGTCAGACAGGACATTTTAACAGCTGTCTATAAATCACTTATAGAATCTGTACTCACCTTTAACATCACATCCTGGTTCACCCTCACCTCTGTCAGAGACCAATCAAAGCTTTCCCGGATCATTAATCAAGCAAGCAAAATAACTGGCAAAACTCAAAATCAATTATCAGTACTCCACACCCAGGCAGTTAAAAGGAAAGCCAACCTCATTACACAGGATCCCACCCACCCCCTGCACAAGTCCTTCCAACTTCTGCCATCAGGCCGCTGATATAAAGTCCCCCTATCCAAGAAAAACATCCACAAAAACTCATTCATACCCATTGCCATAAACAGTTTAAATAAAAAATGAACAAGGGACAAATTAACCCTGACGCACTGTCACTTTACACGTATCCACAACTTTTATCTTGTCTATATTTACAGTTTTTAATCTTTATACTTGCTTTTAAGATCTATACACACTGTGTGTGCTCGCAGAAATCTGTGTTGTATGACTGCTTATCAGTACATTGTCCTGGTTGTATGTTGAGCCACGTCAAAGAAGATTTTCTGTTACGACAGACAATAACGTTTTCTGAATCTGAATCTGAATACTCGATCTGGAAGGTTTGAGTAATATGGAGAGGCTGAAAGGCCTCTTTTTTTCCTTTCCTTTTCCTGGTGTCTAGGAGGCTGGGGGTTGACCTTGCAGAGGTATATAAAATCATGAGGGGCATAGATGAGGTGGATGGTCACAGTCTATTCTCGAGGATAGGGAAGCCGAAACCTAGAGGGCATAAGGTTGGGGTGGTGGGATTAAATGAGGGGCAAATTTTAAAATGGAGGATAGTGTAGAGGTGGATATGATTATGATATTTAAGAGACATTTGGACAGTACATGAATAGGAAAGGTTTTGAGAGATATGGACCAGGTGTAAGCAAATGTTTCAGTGCTGTACATTCTGTTTAATTCCCTTTTTCATGGTACTTTATGAAAGACCTTCTGGCATTCCAAATACAGAACATCCACTATTATTCCATGTTATTCCTATTCTGCTAGTATAGTCTCAAAAAAACGTCTTAATTGATTTGCCAAATATGTTTACAGTACATATATTTGTTGAATTTGCCATGTGTACTACTATTTTCGAAGTGTCTCGTCACAATTTCTAAATAATACTTTTTTATAATGCCTGTTTTCTTTGTCTCTCCTGCCTAAAATAATGGGGTGAGATTTGCCAGTTGGTAGGAGTTACACTAGAATCTATTGAAATTTGCAAGATGGCAACCAATACAGTCACCATTTCTGTAACCATGAGGCTAGGTCATCAGGCCATGGGAATTAACCAGCTTTCAGTTCCATTAATTTTTCCAATTATTCTTTACTTTTTTTGGCTTCCCATTCTCTCTGGATCTGTTGTTCTCGATTACAACAAAGTACTTTTGTGTCTTTGGTGAATACAAACACAAAAAATATTTTTCTGTTTCATTTCCCAATATATTTTTCTTCTATCTCTGCTGATTTTTTTCCTTGTGGTCTCATTTTGCTTTCCCGTAATAATTTCTTGGTCAGCTTTTCCAGAAATTTCTGGCATTTACTTAAGCTTCGAGTGACTGCACATATTTTTAGGGTTATGAAACTTCTCCTTTGCTCTTATTAGTCACAGTGGCTTAGGTTTATGAGATCATTCACATCAGTTTTGATTTTGATGTATTTTGCACTGGTGGGTAAATAACGTAATTTTTATCCTGCCTTTGGTAACATCTATTTTGTTTGTAGGCCAAGGCATGGTATGGTGACGCTGGATGGTATTATCAACGAGGCGAAGAACATTCCCGCATACCTGCCTAATGTCCTGGTTCTTAAGGAAGCTCTGCAGAAAGCCAAAGACTGGATGGCCAAAGTGGAAGTAATTCAGGTAGTTTTTAGGAATTTGAATTAGTAGAAATTGTCCATGTCATGTACACAGGCTTTAGCCGCTTTAATGAAAGTTCTCCTCCTCCCATTTTCCCTGGACTAACAAGGATTGAAAGTCCATGAATCTGCACTGTTCCCCTGATCCACCATCTTTCATGTGCAACTAAATTGTTACCATGCCCTGAATAATCTGCTTTGAATTAACTTTGTGTTGCCTGTCTTTGAACATGTATTTGTCCCCATTTGCTGCTGAACATTCAATGTGCTAGGATATACAGACTTGAAATTGTTAGGAAACAATTTTTTTTCTCATTGACCAGTTTGAAATATACAAAGTTTTTAAGGTTATATATTTTACAATCTGAGCAACGGCTGTGAAATTACATCTTTTGCTGGTACCTCTATGTTTATGTTATTTAAGTAGGATAAGTGAAATGTAATTAAGTGCTACACCTAAATTTAAATGTCACATTTTAAATGGCAAAAAAAAATGTCCATTCCCGGTGCCTTTGTATCTATTGAGCTGTTATTCAGGTGGAACCTTTATCCAACTTCTCTGGTCCACTATAATAACTGTAGTCATGTCTTGTAAACAGAGGAATAGCCTCATGAAATGTTGTCTTTCTTTGATATTTTTGGTGCAGAAGGGATCATGCAATGCATATCTGGATCAACTGGAAAGTCTGTTAGCAAAAGGTCGCCCTATCCCAGTACGGCTTGATCCACTTCCACAAGTGGAGTCCCAGGTGACCGCAGCTCGAGCATGGAGAGAGCGAACTGGTCGAACCTTTCTGAAGAAGAACTCCACCTGCACGCTGTTACAGGTAAAACTTTGTGAAAACAATATTCCTCCTCTTTGGAATTAGTAAAAAAGTTTTTACAAATCTTTGGATCGGGTATACCTAAACAATGGCTTGCAGACCAAAATTGGTACGATGCCATCTCAGCTTAAACAACAGATTGAAGGGTCTCAACTCAAAACGTCATCCATTCCTCCCATCCAGAGATGCTGCCTGTCCTGCTGAGTTACTCCATAATTTTTGTGTCTGTCGCAGGTCGACAAAAATGCTGGAGAAACTCAGCGGGTGAGGCAGCATCGATGGAGCGAAGGAAATAGGCAAAGTTTTGGGTCAAAACCCTTCTTTAGGGTTCAGGTGTCTGTCTCTGTTTTTATGATGGATTACGCCAAAAGGCTTGGATGGGGTGGAGGTCAAAATTGTTTGCCAGAAGAGAGGCGAAATCGGAGAGAGGATCATCAGGAAGTTGGGAGAATATTGGGATCATCAGCATGGAGATTGGAGAGAGGATCATTGAATAAATTATTGCAAGTCTAGCTTCGAAAGAGAGAGTAATTTGTGTTGGGTTTAAAGTACTCCACTGGACCATAAATTGCTTGGCTCATTATAACATCATCATGTTCATCTTCTATTACCTTCCTTTCTGTTGGGCAGTTTTAACCCTGCACTTCCCTTTTTCACAATTGCATGCTGTCACTTGGCAAATAATCAGTTTTCACATGGTGGCACCCAAATTTTGCTTCAACCCACAGCATCCCCTTCAACACCTGTTTGTCATCAGCCATGATGTTCACACTTGTTCGGATTATACTCCCTGCCAGTTCTTGAACTTTTGAAGCTAATCTATATCCCGCGTATCCAATGACAGCCTTACTTGCTGTCCACAATTCCTCGAATGTTGCTGTTGTCTGCAAACTTTCTCACCAATCCATCTATATTTACTTCCAAATAATTTTTATATATCACAAACAACAGAGGTCCCAATACAGATCCCTGTGGAACTTCACTTGTCAGAATAACATCCTTCCACCACTACCGTCTGTCTTCTTGGTTACCTCTTCAAAAAAGTTAAGTTTTAGTTTAGCGATACAGCGCGGAAACAAGCCCTTCAGTCCACCGAGTGCGTGCCGAACAATTAACCCCGTACACTGACACTATCCTACACACAAGGAAAATTTACAATTTTACCGAAGCCAAGTTTAGGAAGAAACCGGAGCACCCGGAGAAAACCCAAGCAGGTCTTGGAGAACGTACAAAGTCCGTACAAACAGCACCAATAGTCAGGATCGAACCCAGGACTTTGGCGCTGTAAGGCAGCAACTTTACCGCTGTGCCACTGTGCCGCCCAAGTTAATAGGACGTGATCCGCCATGCACAACACTATGCTGACTGTTCCTAATTAACCCATGCAAGAAAATCCTGTCCCAAACAATCCTCTCCAATAACTTCCCTATCAGTAATGTGTGGCTCACCGGCTTATAATTTTCTGGATTATCACTTTATCCCTTCTTAAACATAATTGGCTATTTTCCTGTTCAATGGAACTTTGTCAGTCCCTGGAGAGGATATGGAGTTCTTGTTCAAGGCTCTTGCAGTCTCCTCTCTTGTCTCTCTCAGCGACTTGGGATAGATCCAATCCGGCCCTGGAAATGTATCCACCTAAATGCTCTTCAAGAGCCCGATCACCACCACTTTGTACATGCCCCTGCATATTAGTATTACCCTACACTGATCTCACTATCCAAAATGTCTTTCTCTTTGGTAAATACAGATGCAAAGTACTGTGTTGGTACCGCCCACATCCTCTGACTCAACACATAAATTCTCTCCTTTACCCTCGAGCTTCTCCTTGGTTAACCTCGTTTTTAAATATGCATAGACATTCCTGAGATTTTCTTTCTGACTTGCCAATTATATTTTGTGGCCCATTTTGGCCGTTCTAACTGCCTGCTTGAGTTTTATCCTGCTTTCTTTATATTCCTCAAAAGTCCTGTGTTTTTAATATAGAGAGATGCCTAGATCTATAGATAGATAGATATCTAGATCTATATCTTTGTCACAAAACATATCCTTTAATATGGAGGGAGTGGAGGTTAACTGTTGTACATGAGGCATTCAGCCACTCAGAGAAGGCTGGTGGGAGCTGGTTGGGTGAGTCTGTTCTTAGGAAAAAATAGGGACGTGTGCTGGGGAGCCTATTGAGGAAATGTAGATCGATTGAATGTTCATTGTTTAAAAAATGAAAATAGCACTGTCCAGAAAACAACTTTAACGATTTCCTCTTTTTGCGCAGTGCAAGCAATCAAATGCCTGTGGTGAAATGCAGACCAATTAATCAAATGCCTGTGGTCGTCCTGACTTTATTTAACTGCACTTTAGAAACACCAAAACCTAAGCCTGGTTTGAAGCATTGGAGATCAGTATATTGATCAAAAATATACAGGAACCATTTGACAGATAAATAGTGAACTATTGTTATAATAGAATAAATTATGTAAATATATGTAAATATTTTAAAACATCCCTCCTATGATTGAATAATAGATTGGAAGTGTGAATCTTTTATATCAGAATGTAATTGCCAATGTAGGTGCTGAGTCCCAGGACAAATATTGGAATATACAGCAGTGGAAAGAATAAACGGAAAAAACTGAAAGAATTAATGAAAGACCGAGAGCTAGATTTGGAGAGCGTAAGTGACTTAGAAGAGCTGGTTGAAGAATCCAGTGATCCAAATGCAGTTGTGAGTATTAAACATTTTCATTTGCAGACCTTTCAGATTGCATTTAAACAATTTCAATCTGTAACTCATTTCCATGTATCTCTAATGAAATATATAAATTCTCAGTTTCCAGTCTATAATTCATTTGTTGATGCCTGTTCTATACTTCTAAATGCAACCATACATGCCCATTTGAACCCACAGCTTACTTCTGCTTACTTCTGTTTGATTTTTAGAATAGCAGATGATGGTTAATAGACAAAAGGACACAAAGTGGCTGGAGTAATTCAGCGAGTCAACGTCTCTGGAGAACATGGATAGATGACATCGGGACCATTCTTCAGACTGATTCAGTCTGCTGCATTACTCCAGCACTTTGTGTCGTTTCACTTTAAAACTAGGCACTGATGGCGCTGGTTCGCACCAATGAGCCCTTCTTCACCAGTTCACACAATGGTTGTTGCGGCTCATGTTGTAGCCCCCGACAACGTGCCTTCTTCAGGCTGCTGCCAATGACAAGACACGCTCGATCACAGTGGGACTCTCCCCTCCCACCTGCTGTCGCTTCCAAGGTGGAATATGTCGGCAACTCTGGGGGAGAAGAAGGAAGTGACGGGGAGGGGGGGGGGGTGAGAGAGAGTTTGAACAGAGAAGCGGGCAGATGCGGTTGAATAGGGGAGTGGACAAAGCCACTGCTGTCAGCAAGAAACACAACAGGTGAGAGGGGAGGGAGCCCCATGGTAACCGAGCGTATTCTGTCGTTGGCAGCAACCTGAAGAAAGCGCTGTCCCCAGGGGCTACAACGTGAGAGGCAACAACACCAGACTGTGGTGGGTGAAGAAGGGATCGTCGGTGCACCTTGCAAGTCGGGAGTTGGGTTGGAAGCCGGGGCTCGACGCGACCGGGGAGAAGGTGTGAGTCGGGAATGTGTTGACCGGTCACTCCATTCGCATTCAGTTTACATTTTATATTTGTTTTATTTAAGTTTCCGGCACTCCATGGTGCTTTAGAGACACGGGAGGGGTGTCATTAGCGGGCTAGGGGTGTATTGTCGCTTCATTATCACGTGACCTCTGTTAGTCTGGAAAAACGGATAATCCAGAAAGGCTGTGGAACTGAGGGTGCAAGAAAATCAGTGTTCAATCTGGATCATGTTTTATTTTAAATAGTTCATATTTTAAAACTTATATCATGTTCATGCTCACCAGGCTGTGAACATAACAACACTGTGGACAGAAACATTCTATGAATTATTTTTTTTACATGACAGAAAGAACATTTTAGCAGGTCAAAGTATTTAAAGTTTCTTAACTACTGGGTTAAAATTCAGTTTCAAATCCTTCCATGTATACGCATTGTAAAACCTTGAAGTTATGTTTGAAGCTGCAATTTAATTCTTAATGTTGTTTTCAGAGTTTGGACATCAGCATGTTGATCATTTCACATTAGTATCCATCCATGTACATTTAAATGCCAATTGCTATTTGCCCCTATAGTTCCTGTTCATGATTGTAAGTTATGTGCCGTATAATTTGATCTGTTTTCTTATGTCTTCAGATTGCAAGCTTCCGAGTAATGGAACAGAAAGAATGTGAAGCCATGCATGCTCTGAGGGCAGCAAATTTAGCTAAAATGGCATTGGTGGAGCGTATTGAAGAGGTAAAGTTTTGTATATGCCGGAAGATAGCCAGTGGGTTTATGCTTCAGTGTGAACTTTGTAAAGACTGGTTTCACAGCACTTGTGTTCCGCTTCCAAAAACTGGCACACAGAAGAAAGGACTGGGTTGGCAAACTAAAGAAGTGAAATTCTTGTGCCCATTGTGCATGCGTTCCCGACGACCACGACTAGAGACCATTCTCTCGCTCCTCGTCTCGCTTCAGAAGCTTTCAGTCCGTTTGCCAGAAGGAGATGCCTTGCAATGCTTGACAGAGAGAGCAATGAGTTG
This sequence comes from Amblyraja radiata, assembly GCF_010909765.2. Lineage (NCBI taxonomy): Eukaryota > Metazoa > Chordata > Chondrichthyes > Rajiformes > Rajidae > Amblyraja > Amblyraja radiata. The sequence continues at coordinate 18,296,694 of NC_045974.1, forward strand.
GCAAGATCGAGCTAGGCAAGCCTTAGCTACAGATGAACTGTCTTCTGCACTTGCCAAGTTGTCTGTTCTAAGCCAACGAATGGTGGAACAGGCAGCAAGAGAAAAGACAGAGAAGATTATTAGTGCTGAACTGCAGAAGGCGGCAGCCAATCCAGATTTACAGGTAAGATCGTCACCAAAACATTGACTATTTTAGTCAACTCTCTCTTCATAGACACTATATTTATGTTAGTTTTCTGATTCTAATTTTTAACCCAGGTTTATCTTTCTCATATAGAATGTGGGATTCTTCCCCAAAGAATGCTTGACTATGTAATCAACAAATTCATGCTAATTCCAATTGACAATTCCTTTCCTTATATTTAGATCCTTCCACTGCTCTCCCACCCTCAACTCTGTAACTCAGTGAACCCTAAAACTTCACTTCTTCAACTCCAGTTGTATCATCTCTTTGTTGGTTGCTGTACCGCCAGCATCCAAAGCTTTATCAGTTGAAGCATCTCAATTGCTATCTTTCTCGATTCGATTGCAACATTCCATAAGATCAAACTTTTGGATCAAACTTTTCCCATCAGTACAAAGTTGTCATTTTAATCAGTGTGACGTTTTATCTATTACTATCTTTTGAAGTATTTTGGGATATTTTTTTCTGTGAAAAGGCTTAGATAAAGACAAGTGATTAATCAGTATATGATGAAAGGGGCAATCCAGATATTTTCTGTAAGGTAATATTTGATTAAAGGTGTAGATTTTAATCTCTTTACAGGAGCATTTACAGAGTGTTCAGCAGTCGGCCTTCAGCAGAGCCATGGGGAGTTTGGCTCCCTCACCCAGAAAATCTCTCGAGTTAGATGAGGAGGAAACAGATTCTGATGATGATGTCAGAGAAGCATATCGCTATGAGAAAAAAGTAAGTTTTATGCAGGTGATCTTTTGTTTAGAGACTAGTTGCAAGTGTTTCTCGTGGACAATAGACAATAGGTGCAGGAGCAGGCCATTTGGCCCTTCGAGCCAGCACCGGCATTCAATGTGATCACGGCTGATCATCCCCAATGTGGATGAATAAGGCCTGCTCGCTCTCCCAGATTTTAACCATTTTAACTCCCCAGCCCTTTCTGTCCTGAGCCTCCGCTGTTGCCAGAGTGAGACCACAAGCAAACTGGAGGAACAGCCCCTCATATTCTGCTTGGGTACCTCACAACCCAATGGCGTGAACATTGAATTCTCCAGTTGTAGGTAATATCCCTCCCTATTTCTCTCCCTCGTCCCTTTCTTGTGCCTCCTCCCCCAACCCCCCACGTGCAACACACAGACACACACGTAGTGTGTTCTTCATATAGTTCTATTGCAACAGCGTTAAACCAATCTCGAAAGGAACTAGCTTCGGTGGAATGGTAACAAAGATTATTGAATGAAAAAGTAATGACCAACAAAACTCTATAAAGACAATTTGAAAACAACTAGACATAGACTTATGAGGCCCTTAAGGAAGATATCTGATGCTGGGTGTCTGAATGATTCAAGATAATAATATACAGTTAAAAATTCTTAAATATTAGCAGGAGAACTCATTTAATCAATATATATAGTAAACTGTAAGGATGCATACTTCAGAACTAAAGTTCTGGAATGAAACTGGCCATTGAGGAGAGTATTTTACCTGTTGTAAGCATAGTTGAACTCATAACTTCAGCTGCAGCACTATCTTCAGCTAATTCGCTCATTTTAAAAACAGTAGAGAGATTAAACCATTCAACTCTGGAGCCTGTTCTGCCATTCAATTGCATGGTGAATGATGAGACTTCACGTAACATGGTTCGGTAAACCTTTGCTTGCTTTCAATTGACCCATCTTTAACAGCTTTTGAGAGTAAAGGGCCTGTCCCACTTACGCGACCTTGGCTCGCAAATTACACGACCTCGTGGTTGCTTGAGGCGTACAGGCACCGAACGGCCGCGCGGGGCCGGTCCCACTTAGAAGCGCGGAGTTGTGCGGGGCTGGTCCCGACATCGCGCGGGGCTCAGAAATTCTGGCAGTGGCCGAAATCTTTGCGCGCCAACGGCCTGTCGGCACGCAGGCGCATTGCGGTCGTACGCAGCATCTTGACGGCGTACGCCTAGCGAATGGCGTTGCGCGATGACGTCACCGCCCGGCGTGGCGTTGCGTGATGACGTCGCCGTGTGACGCCCAAATTCAGTCGGCCCGCCTCCTGCCCAGCTGATTGGTAAGCATGACGCAAATGAAGTCATGCGCGAACTTCACGTGAACTCTGCTTCCTTTTGGTCACGCCAAACGCACGCAATCACATACAAATGGCACAGGCCCTTCAGTTCCAGACTTGCACTCCTTTTAATGCTTCCCACCAGTAGCCCTGAATGGCATTGCTTGAGTTCTGGTATGATCCTTTGCTCTGGATGCACCGATTCAGTGTAGATAGATTCTTTCTAATATCCTATTAAATCTAATAACTGTCCTTAGCACCTCAAAAATACAAATGCACCGAGGGAAACAGAAGCCTTAGCTTTGAAATCTTTGCTCATGCTTTAATGCATTTTGTTCTGGTAACATTAAGAATCTAAGACAAGTGGTAGGTTATGGGCTCTTGTGTCTGCTGCACCACTCAGTGAGTTCACAATGATCCAATTCTGGCCACGGCTTCACTTTACTATCTGTTGCTTACAACCCTCAATCACATATAGTCCAAACCAGCACTGTAATCAACAATCATTCTGATGAATCTGCACTAGCTGGCAGATGATAATGACAATGTTTATGATTAAATGATAATGTTTATTTTCCACAGTGCTGTTCCATAATGTAAATTTAGTTGGCAATTTATTACATTTTAAGTTGCTCATTGGTACTGTTTGTTATATTTTTGGAGTACTGTACATAAGCCACTCTACACTTCCAATTTAAAATCACTTGCAGCATGCATTTTACTCATACTAACATCTGTTATATTCATGCTTCATTTGTATTATATTCTTCGTTCCACACTGCAATGCGCTAAGACAATTATATGAATTTGTTGCTTCCATGATTTCTGGTTATTAACTATTATGCTTTTTAGCCCCATTGAATTGTGAATTAGCCTTGTGACTAGATGTTTTATTTGGGATGCATTGATCTCAAACGGAAAGTTTTCTTTGTTTGCCAGGATGGTGCAAGCAGTGTCTCCTCTGGTAGCATGGAGCCAAACCTGTTCTGTGATGAAGAGATTCCAATAAAAGCAGAGGAAGTGGTGTCACACGTTTGGCCAGCTGCTCCTTCTTTCTGTGCAGAACATGCATATTCTTCAGCGTCAAAATCTTTTTCACAAGGTTAGTCTGGTGGTTCCATGCAGCGCCCTGTCTCACCTTTCTTGACAGTTTGGGGTGGTGCCTTTGTAGTGGAACTGTCAAAGATATACCCTGTTGTCCCACTGCCTTAATCTTTCTCTAGTCTACCCATTTATTTTCCATTTTAAAACTATGCTTAAACATTTTGAAAGTTATTAGTCAATATACTTTCATTATCTTTTTGGATAGTAGATTCCAGATTATAACTCAGAATACAGAGCATGGAACTTTTAAGCCAGGAAAGATGGCTATTCAAAGGCAATTACTAGCAAAAAAAAATTGTTTTAAGTGCTGGAAATATTCAGCAGGTCAGACAGTATCTGTAAGGAAAGAAACAGAATTAACAATCAGGTCATCGGTACAGACAGAAGCAAGACGCAAGCAACTGCAGATGCTGGAATTCCAAATATCCCTTTTATTTTGACTCCGTTGCTTTGTCTACCCTGAGGCTTCCTGCTACATTGAGCTCTGTCTCACGTGAGCTTCTGTTTTGCATTGTCTTGCACTGCACCTAGTCGTCTGGTGCCTCCAGATTGGTGTTCTCTCTGTGAACATATTTCCCCTGGCCTCTCTGACATTCCTTCCATCATTAGGAGTTAGGAGTGTTAGCTAAAGATTGCACAGTGTTCCATTTTCAATTTTTCATCAAACGAAGCAGTCCATGCCTACACGCAGCAAGATCTAGAAAGTATTCGGACACAGGCTAATAAACATTCATGTTCCAAAAATGTCGTATTGACAATTAAATGAGAGCGGATCTGATCATGTACTGTGGTAAGTTTTAAAGCGAGTGTAGGAACAAAGGGGCAGTTTTAAAGGGGGCAGAGGAACTAGACCCCTAATGAGCCAGGTGCAGAACCAATAATTCTAAATAGTAGAATAGTGAATTGTCAAAGAGTTTTGCTATAAATAGGAAGGTAAAGGTGCAGCCAACTGCACATTATGAGAGGTTAATGGGTTAACTTGTCGTTGTTGAGGTGCTTGTGGGCAGGATCTCAAACATGCAAAGGCCAGGATTTTGGGAATAATGCGATGGTGGTGGGCATGAACAGGAAGTTGGTTCCTGCAGTTTCTGATTTGTTTATCAAACAGTTCTGAAGATTTTGTTTATTGAGTTGGGTAGCAGCTCTTTACTGTTGCTATGTTTGAAATTAAATCAAAGTAACTTTCATGGTAATATGCAGCTCTTCGACTATGGGTCTGATAATAACCTCCTTATTCTCCAGGTTCAGGAACTCCTCGGAAGCAACCCCGTAAGACACCATTAGTGCCACGCAGCTTGGAGCCTCCTGTTCTGGAGTTGTCACACAGTGCAAAAGTTCAGCTCGAGGAGTTAATGATGGTGGGAGATCTTCTGGAAGTGTCCCTTGATGAGACGCAGCATATTTGGAGAATACTCCAGGCTACGCACCTTCCTGCCGAAGACAGATTTCTGCAGATACTGGAGGTATCCTGTATATCATTTCTGATTCCTATTCTCTGCCAAATCTTCCAATCTTTTACCGTCTGGAAAGATGGGCATCATTATTTTACAACTGGAGAGAAATCACCCAGCCTTTAAGAAGATATAATACAAGTAGTGAGAAGATAGAATACAAACTGAAGCATTGACACCATCATCAGCTCCATTGTCCTAACACCAAAGAGTATACTCTCTGGTAACCTGATGAAAATGCTTTGAGAATAGCAGGAAAAATGCATCTATTTCAATAATTTAATTACCAGCCCAGCTTGAGTAAGGGAAATTGTTGTCTGTCTTCTAGTTCCTGCGGTGAACTTTTTTTCATTTATCCTTCTGATAAATTGCTTTATTTCAGGATGATGGCCCAGAGGAGAAAGCTTTCCGAATTAAAGTCAAGGATTCTTCTGACAAAAAACGAAAGCGAAAACTGGAAAAAAATGAACTGTTCTTGGGAGAGAGCAAGAAGCTAAAGGAGCTGAGAAAGTTTGACAAGCCGAAAAAGAAAAAGCTAAAACTGAACCTTGAGAAAATAAAAGAACAGAGCAAACTAGTGAAAAAATTAGGCAAAGAGGATAAAGACAGAGAGAAGAAGAGGAAAGAGAAATCCAAAGAGAATGCTGAGAAAATGTTGGAAAAGAAAGAAAAGAAACTGATGTTACCGGCTCGGGAAGATTGGTCTGCAACAGAGGACTCGGAGGATGAAAATGCTGTTTGTGCTGCATTGAATTGTCAGCGTCCCTGTGGAGAAGAGGTTAGCAGTTATGATATTGCACTAATGGTGTTGATTGGGAATGGGAGCTTTGTTGTTCACAGTGAATAGATAAATAGGTTAATGAGAGTGAATATGGTTAATTATAAGACTTGCTGTAATTCATTTTTAGTCTAAAAAAAAAAAAGATAGGTAATCACATATTGATTTTAAATTATCTTTAATTTAGTCAGACGTTACCATAATTGTCAGATTCTTACATTTACATCCCATACAGCAGTGGTTGGGAAACTACTGGTGAAAATTCATAGGGACAGGATTTGCTTGCATTTGAAAAAGCATGGACATATTAGAGAAAGTCAGCATGGCTTTGTGTCGAGGAGGTTCGGTCTTAGAAAAAGAGCTGAATCATCATAACAGTAATTGGACAAGTTTGGCTTAAAGGAGCTCATTGGAAAACCTGTCAGTATCATCAAGGGGGTTCTAGTGGCTAGAACTTGGACAAAGGTGGTTATATGTAGTTTTCAGTCAACCAATTCCCCTCAAGCACATCATTACAGGGCTTCTTCATTGTTCTGGGCTGAACCATCTTCAGCTGCTTCCTTCCATCTTAAGGTCAGAAGTAGCAATGTTTGCACAATGTTCAATTCACTCTGAAGCTCCTGTGTAAGTGAACGAGTAGGGCTCAGAGAAGGAGTAGCAGAACCCAGACAGCCTGATGTGTGATAAATGATTACAAAAGAGCGCAGGAAACTGAGCCCTGGGAGGAAAAGGAATACAGGAAACAAAGAATCAGTCAATGTTTAGTTGAGACAAAAAGCTGGGGAATTGACAAAAGTAAATTTAGATGAAGTAAAAGAGTGACTAATTGTGCCAGGTTGTAAATGTGAATGAAAACCAAGCTGATTGTGGAAAGTTCGGAGGAAGATTAACATTAAAAGAAATTAGGGGAAAAAAAGGGAAAGTCAATTAGCAAATCTAAAAAGGAATCCAAAAATATATTGTAGGTATGTAAACAGGAAAAGTATGTAAGAGAAGAGGTGTGACCGGTCAGAGACCAGAAAGGGAATCTAATGAGGGCAGAGGATATTCTGCGTCACCCTTAGTAAACAGGATGTTTACTAAGGGAGAAAATGCTGCAGGAGTCTCAGCACATGAAGATATAGATTGCAATTTGTATTGGATAGAACTTGATAGAGGTAATACTTAAACTGGATAAACTATCTGGTTTAGATGGCATGCGTCGTATGTTGTTAAAGGAAATAAAGGTGGAAACAGCAGGGGCCTTGGCTGTAATCTTTCCAATATCCATAGATTCAGGGTGGTGCATATATCCATCGTAGGCTGCTCAGGGAAGTAAGACTGGAAACATCGGAGGCATTGTCTGTCATCTTCCCAGCATTCATAGATTCAGGGTGGTGCTGAGGACTAGAAAATTACAAATAATAGACCCTTATTTAAACAAAAAACCCAGATAAACCCAGTAATTACAGATTAATTTGTTTAACCTTGGTGATGGGAAGTTCTAGAAAAAAAGAATTATAATGGAATAGCAGTCACGTGGCCGATTTAGATTTTTTAAGGCAGTTTGTCTAACTTGAAAGTCAGATTCATACAGCAGGGAAACACACATATAACATATATAACATATAACAATTACAGCACGGAAACAGGCCATCTCGACCTTTCTAGTCCGTGCCGAACACGTATTCTCCCCTAGTCCCATATACCTGCGCTCAGACCATAACCCTCCATTCCTTTCCCGTCCCGTCCATATAACTATCCAATTCACCACCTTCCCTGGAAGCTCATTCCACACAGCCATCACTCTCTGAGTAAAGAAGTTCCCCCTCATGTTACCCCTAAACTTCTGTCCCTTAATTCTCAAGTCATGTCCCCTTGTTTGAATCTTCCCTACTCTCAGTGGGAAAAGCTTATCCACGTCAACTCTGTCTATCCCTCTCATCATTTTAAAGACCTCTATCAAGTCCCCCCTTAACCTTCTGCGCTCCAAAGAATAAAGCCCTAACTTGTTCAACCTTTCTCTGTAACTTAGTTGCTGAAACCCAGGCAACATTCTAGTAAATCTCCTCTGTACTCTCTCTATTTTGTTGACATCCTTCCTATAATTAGGCGACCAAAATTGTACCCCATACTCCAGAATTGGCCTCACCAATGCCTTGTACAATTTTAACATTACATCCCAACTTCTATACTCAATGCTTTGATTTATAAAGGCCAGCACACCAAAAACTTTCTTTACCACCCTATCTACATGAGATTCCACTTTCAGGGAACTGTGCACAGTTATTCCCAGATCCCTCTGTTCACCTGCATTCTTCAATTCCCTACCATTTACCATGTACATCCTATTTTGATTTGTCCTGCCAAGATGTAGCACCTCACACTTATCAGCATTAAACTCCATCTGCCATCTTTCAGCCCACTCTTCCAACTGGCATAAATCTCTCTGTAGACTTTGAAAATCTACTTCATTATCCACAACCCCACCTATCTTAGTATCATCTGCATACTTACTAATCCAATTTACCACACCATCATCCAGATCATTGATGTACATGACAAACAACAGTGGACCCAACACAGATCCCTGTGGAACCCCACTAGTCACTGGCGTCCAACCTGACAAACAACCATCCACCATTACTCTCTGGCATCTCCCATTCAGCCACTGTTGAATCCATCTTGCTACTCCACCATTAATACCCAACCATTGAACCTTCTTAACCAACCTTCCATGAGGAACCTTGTCAAAGGCCTTACTGAAGTCCATATATACAACATCCACTGCTTTACCCTCATCAATTTCCCGAGTAACCTCTTCAAAAAATTCAAGAAGATTAGTCAAACATGACCTTCCAGGCACAAATCCATGTTGACTGTTCCTAATCAGACCCTGTTTATTCAGATGTTTATATATATTATCTCTAAGTATCCTTTCCATTAATTTGCCCACCACTGACGTCAAACTAACAGGTCTATAATTGCTAGGTTTACTCTTAGACCCCTTTTTAAACAATGGAACAACATGCGCAGTACGCCAATCCTCCGGTACTATTCCCGTTTCTAATGACATTTGAAATATTTCTGTCATAGCCCCTGCTATTTCTACACTAACTTCCCTCAATGTCCTAGGGAATATCCTGTCCGGACCTGGAGACTTATCCACTTTTATATTTCTCAAAAGTGTCAGTACTTCATCTTCTTTGAATCTCATAGTTTCCATAGCTACTCTATTTGTTTCCCTTACCTCACATAATTCAATATCCTTCTCCTTGGTGAATACCGAAGAAAAGAAATTGTTCAATATCTCCCCCATCTCTTTTGGCTCTGCAGATAGCTGTCCACTCTGACTCTCTAATGGACCAATTTTATCCCTCGTTATCCTTTTGCTATTAATATAGCTGTAGAAACCCTTTGGATTTACTTTCACCTTACTTGCCAAAGCAACCTCATATCTTCTTTTAGCTTTTCTAATTTCTTTCTTAAGAGTCTATTTACATTCTTTATACTCCTCAAGCACCTCATTTACTCCATGCTGCCTATAATTATTGTAGATCTCCCTCTTTTTCCGAACCAAGTGTCCAATTTCCCTTGAAAACCATGGCTCTTTCCAATTTTTACTATTTCCTTTCAACCGAACAGGGACATAAAGATTCTGTACTCTTAAAATTTCACCTTTAAATGTACTCCATTTCTCTTCCACATCTTTCCCATAAAACAAAATGTCCCAATTTACTCCTTTTAAATCCTTTCGCATCTCCTCAAAGTTAGCCTTTCTCCAATCAAAAATCACAACCCTAGGTCCGGTTCTGACCCTCTCCATAATTATATTGAAACTAATGGTATTGTGATCACTGGTCCCGAACTGTTCCCCAACGCATACCTCTGCCACCTGACCCATCTCATTTCCTAACAGGAGGTCCAGCACCGCCCCTTCTCTAGTAGGTACTTCTATGTATTGCTGCAAAAAATTATCCTGCACACATTTTACAAACTCCAACCCATCCAGCCCATTTACATCTGTGCCAAACATCAAGCACCCATTTGCACTCACCCATTTTTTTACTCTCGCATCCTCAGTAGTGTCTATTGACCTTTGGCCCTTGAATCTACTCCCTCCCAACCACACATTTTACACCGGTCATTTAATCTCCCACTCCACACGTGTGTGGAACATGGGAGGAAACTGGTGCACCCAGAGGTTGAACACTGATCCTCCGGCGCGCTCTGTTCCAGAACCTTTCTGGATTATCCGTTTTTCCAGACGAACAGAGGTCAATATACCCGTCCCGCTAATTACACCCCTCCCGCGTCTAAAGCGCTGTGGATGCCAGAAACTTTAAAAAAAGTCAACCCAGCCACAAGCCCAGATTAACGACCCCACTCCCGACTCACAAGGTGCATCAGTGAGCCCCTCTCACCGGCTGCTGTTTCCTGCTTTATATGCTCCCCGCTCGACCACCACTTGTCCCCTCACTCTGTCCAGTCGGTCTCTTCCCCTCCCCTCCCCTCCTCCCCCTCCCCCCCCACTGCCACTTCCGCCACCTCCTCCTGCTCACCACCTGAAGAAAACGCTGTCCCCACATGAGCCTCAACAAAGCCGTGTGAACCGGTGAAGAAGGGCTCGCTGGTGCAGGCCAGCGGCATTAGCACTTAGCATTGGCACAAAGTGTCGGGGTAACTCAGCCGATTAAATCAGTTTGAGGAAGGGTCCCAATGTCACCATCCGTGTTCTGCAGAGATCCTGACCTGCTGAATTACTCCAGCACTTTGTGTCCTTTTGTCTATTAACCACCATCTGAAGTCATCGGCAATAACGGACACCACTCCCTCCGTTTTGGCCCGTTTACCGTAAACCCTCGTTATAATGGACCATAGCAGAGGGAATGCTGTCCGTTATTGCCACAATCTTTTTTTCAGGGTAAGGAGGCAAATATTAGAAGACTTAGGCTTATGGTGAATGGGGAAAGATTTAAAAAAGGGACCTGCAGGGCAACTTTTCACACAGAAGGCAGTGCGTGCTTGGAACAAGTTGCCAGAGAAGTGGTAGATGCAGGTACAATGATGATCCTCACAGTTCTCAATTATTTTGGACCTCAGGACAGTCCTTAAGGAGGGGACCTCTACTCACCTTATGGTTGGTAGTTGATGGGTGGTCTGTGAGGAAATGTAATAGATGAATTATTTTTGGAAGGTCCTTGATAGCTTCAGAATTTTCTTGTGGTGATGTTTCTCTTCACTGTTATAATCTACCCTGACAGTCTAATTATATTCTAATTCTCCACCTGCTCCATTGCAACACTTACATTTACTTAAACAATGCAGTACAGAAAATGTCCGATTTTAGTTCCACCAAATTTCCCCAGTACTTATTCCTTGCTGATCTTTAATCTTCCACAATTTCTGTGATTTGTCTCCTACTGTGTCTGCAAATATTTGTTCCATATTCCACACTATAATTTATTTTATCTCTGCCTCTAAAGGTATCATTATTTACTTTTTTTGTGAAATCTCTTTAAAAATCTGATCTTCTATTTGTTAGTCTACTCTCATTTTGTTTATTTTGAACGATTCCTTTAAATGTGTAACATTGGTCATTTTGTATCATGTAATTTGTTTAATTTCCTCGTATACCTTAGCCAGCCTGCCTCCTTACATTCTAATTGACCTTGCTTAAGGTTCTCGTTTCACAGTCATGCTATTAAATTTGGTGTGCAATTCATCACACTGATCACACTTTCCCAGAGAATATCTCGCTGCTAGATTACCAATTACTCCCGTTTCATTATGCCTACTACTTGACTAGTAATATGTCACCTTGAATGCATTTTAAGAACCTCTGGAAGCCACAGTTGCCAATCAAATGTGCCGTATTTTTATGGTGTTTCTTCACCTTTGGTGTATGTGTCCTTACTTTCTACTTCATTACTTCTCCACCAAGTTCACCTCCAAATCATGCACCATCCGGACTTAGAAATAAATTGCTGGTTATTAATTGTCACTGAGTCTAAAGCTTAAACTTCACTCCTCTGCAACAAGGTGGGAGGATCTTCACCAAAGCAACTGCAGCAGTTCAAGAAGGTGGCTTGCCTCAGCAAAAGCTCAGCATACTACAGACCCCAAATGTTGACTGGTACTCTTGCCACAGATGTGGCCTAATCTGCAGTGCTTTCTTTTTGTATATGCCAATAATGACCAGATCCCCAAAAATGAAGAAATAACTTCTCCGAAAGTAGTACACAGACTGGAAGGAGGCATTTGTCTGCAATGTGAGCTTCTGTAAAGAGCAGTCATTCAAAGGCTGAGCTTGTGTCCTGGCAGAGCCTGCCCTGAAATGGGTATTGGTTTATTATTCCATCACTGTATCAAGATACAATGAAAATCTTTGTTTGTGTGCTATCCAGTCACATCATTATTTTGATTCTATCTGGTTTAAACCAGCATCTTCAGTCCCTTCATACACACGTCAGATACCAGACTTGTGTACCATCAAGCCATACACAAGTACAACTAGTAGTACAAGTCATCCTGCCAGGAACATCCGCTGTAGTGCTGGAGGATCTGTTATGTTAGAATAGACATCCTGTATGTGAGTGGAAAACTGTCTGCCCCTGAACAAGTCGGCAAAATTTCTGCACTATGTCCGAAATTTGAAAGTGGCGACTGTTACAAACAGCAGCATAAAGTTCTCTGAAACGTGGAGAAGTACAGCTAATATTTTTTCTGAACAACTATGTGGGGTGCTGTCCCTTATTTGTGAAATACAAGCTTGGCAACACTCGTTTTGTAGGCCGACCTGATCAGAGAATATCCCACCTGCAGATAATGTGATCTACCAGACTTTTGAGGTGCTGCTGTAAAGAAAGCACCACTCTTCGGTGGCTGAGAAAGTCCTGGTGGTGTCTGTGCTTCTGCCCTGAAGGGCAGACAAATGAGGTGTCACTTGAGAGGTTGTGTTTTTCAGCAATGTCTGCTGTTTCTGTAACATACATAAGGGAGCCTAAAAATGTTAGTAAGTTCTCCACCTTTGTAGAGCTTGTGCTGTTTCATGTACCCTAAAATGAAGGAATTTCTTGCCCATTGTTTTATATTTTTAATCTCGTATTTGCGTAATTAACTAACTTGATTTATTTGAAACTAAATTAATTAGTGGACTGCTGTTATCTCCCTTGGCACCAAATGCCCATTGTTCAAAATAAATTCTCAACTTCCAGTTCTCTTTCAAATACACTCATTAATAATATGGCTTTGTAAAAGAAAATAATACCTTCATTTGACAATAGATGTGCGGTGTTTTAAAAAATCTGATCAACACTTAACTAAATGTAAAACAAGCAAGTGTAAAATGTTTTGCGTTGTTTGACGTTAGTTGGCAGCACAATTTATGTGGCAGAAAAAGCAAGAGCTTTGACAGTAAAATTTCCTGTGTTTTTGTGTGCTACAGGTTGACTGGGTGCAGTGCGACGGAGGCTGCGACGATTGGTTCCATCAGGTGTGTGTGGGTGTCTCCTCTGAGATGGCAGAGAATGAGGATTATATCTGTACTACATGTGCCAGGCTAGTGCCTCCTGGCATTAGAGCAGCTGGGCTGCCTGGACCATATGCAGGCACGTCGTTCTTGGAAGATTCGAAGGACAGCAGCTAGTCCCATGCCTTTTATGGAAACTACTGTCGAGCTCTTGGGCTGAAAGGCGACTCCTGTCAGAACTGACGTGAACAGAAAACCCTTGCACGCTGCATTTTTAATGAGGGGCACGAAACATATGGTTAAGATTAGGATTGTGAAACTGCTGTCAGAAACACCTCTCAGACTTCATAGTGTTTGAAAAGACACCTGTTTGGATTTGGAGGAATCTGGGGCACAGGAATGAGCGGAGGAACAGTCAAGTTGAACAGGCAAGTTGAAGTGGTGAGGGGAAGCCTCAGTGGCTTCTGTTAGACATCCCTATCAGGCATGCAGAACCCCTTCTCCAGCTCAAGAAAGAAGGCCAGAATTTAATTAGTTTTAAGTCCTTTTTTTGGTAACAAATTTTAATTATATTGGGGTTTGAAGTTGGACTTCTTTGTTGAATTGTTCATACTTTGATGAGCTTTAAAGCAGGCCCTTTATTTAAAAGTGTAGGACATCTTGCGGTTTAGTGTTGGCAGCTCTTAACAACTGTAAATGACTTTTCTGCACAACTTGGACTCTGTTATTGCATAACCAAGTAGACTATACAGAGATGCTACTATGTACAGAGTGCCCTTGTTGAACAAGGGACCAATAATACCTCTAAACAGTTCACAGGTGAGATCACATTTAACGGCATACGTGCACCAATTATGCCTTCTGACCCAGCTAAACTAAAGAGGACAAACATATTCTTCCTAATTCCTCAGTGATTTTAAGTATTTATGCTTGTTTTGCTGTAAAATACTACGCTGTAAGACTCTGTCAATGTTTGTTTTTATTTATCAATTTTTTCCCTTATAAACTTATTTGGCAGGGTGGAGAATGTCAGTTTTTCTGCCTATGTAATGTGTAGCAAGATATAACCTCCATCCAAGTCTGAGGATTACTCACTTGTTGCAAGTTCAAACCAATATAGCAACTAAAACAACTGGTTGATTTCCATTTTTTGCTGTAAATTTTTATGTTGTTTTCTGAAAATGGGAAGAACAAAATGTACATCACACTTGAATCCTTTGGCCAGTTGCCTCCAAACTGATGCTAAGAAGTCTAACTTTTTGAATGAAGAATTTTTTCATGTGGGTTTTGTCTCCATTTATTCAAATTAAAGGGAGACATGCTTTTGTACATTTAAACAAGTTCCATTTTAATGTCAGAGCTGGTACTTGTGCCTATTTATTCTGAGTGCTGGTCAACATCGTATCTCTTTCATTCCCATTAAACATCATATCTAACTGCACTTACTTGCGCATCATGAAGTAGAACAGCAGAATTTTCTTCCAAAGTAAAAATCAAAAATTAACATCAAACTCTCTTGGTTTAGTGGCTAAACTTTCGGAAACAGTAAAGTTATTTTCTGTTTCTATTCTGAACTTACAGGTGTAATATGTTAAAATTGTCTAAACATGCAATGAATGATCAATCTTTGTCTTGATGCGTGTATTAGATAAATGAGTTGCAAATATTCTGCGCACCAGTACCTCCAAATAATGCACAATTGAGATCACATTTAATGCCATAAATAGTTATCTGTTTGGATTCAGTTGAGCGTTCCTTCCTGTTGAATCTAATTAATTAGTTTGGTGGATCTGTGAGGAAGTATTTGCTTCAAATGTTTTGTCAGCAGTTTTAATGAGAATCTAGAACAGAGACATCATAGCTGGGTTAAACACACCCAGCTTTCTCCCTCTTCAGAGTGGTATCATTGGAAACCTGGTAGCAGATCAGGTTTTGTTTAGACCTGATGTGTGGTGAAGCAATGTTCCTTTCAGATATCACTTGCTTAAATTCCTGAGAACGTAGGCTCATTCTACTTATTCCTTCGAAAGAGGCTTGGTTATTGATTCAAAGCATTATTGTTTCATCACAGTAACCTCTGCCACCCTGCTTATTAGGTATTGGAAAGAAAACAGTGCTGGAGTAACTCAGTGGGCAGTATCTCTGGAGGATATGGGTAGGTGACTTTCAAGTCAGGACCCTCCTTCAGACTCAATGAGCATAAAATATTAGATGGGATAAACATATAGATTGCTTTGTTATGGGGAAAGATTGCACGATACAGGCTTGTACAGACTGGAGACTGAAGAAAGGTCCCAACGCAAAACATCGCCTATCCATGCATTCCAGAGATGCTGTCTGACTCGCGAAGTTGCTCCAACACCTTTTTATAAACCAGCATCTGCTGTTCTTTATTTCTACTTATTGGATATCCATCCACTGCTATGATAAAAATATTCAAAGGTTCTGCATCAACCAACTTTTAAGAGAGTGCCAAAGACAATCAACCCACTGAGAGGAACACAGGACAGCACAGGTCCCTCTATTCCCTGTACTTCCATGTGCCAATCTAAAAGCCACAAATGCCACTCATCTCCGCCTCCTCTGCTACCCCTGGCAAGGTGCTCCAGGCTCCCTCTGTGTAAAACAACACTTGCCCCGGTCTTAAATGAGTGATCCTTTACTTTTAAATAGTCATCCCTGTTCTAGATTCTTCCACATCACTGCCATAACTTGCAGGGCTGCAGACCCAGTGCTGCGAGTGGGATTAGGCTGGGGAACTTTTCTTCATTGCCATGTGCCCAATAAGCTGTCTGCTGGCCTGTGCGTACAAATTTTCTATGGTTCTCTGAACTTATTGGCCCCATCAGGGTTGGGTGTTTTTCTTTACTTGATCATCACGGTGTGCCTTCTCTTAACTTCACAGCTTCAAATTCTGTGCTCTCCGAGCTATGCGCTCTTTGAACTTGATAACCTGCTCTGTGTTCTCTTGGTGTAAACTTCCTTCCCTTTAATACCACACATACCACAGGGTGCTTCTTCCTGTCCTTGTGCATTAACTATCCATACCCATCTTTAGATTGTATTAGATGCTTAAAAAAAATATTTGCATCCACTGGTGGAGTTTTTAGATATTTCCATCAACGGTATGCTGGCTGATGTGCATTCAGTGCTTGACAGATGCAGGGATGTCAGATGGAACAGCTTTCCACTCCTGGTGAGTAGATGTGAGGTGTAAGGATCATAAGCGGCGTGTCTAGCCAGTGGTCCAGGTCCAGGGCGATCCATGTCTCTACTTCTTCTGAATGCATGCTTAAAATATGCATGTATCTCTCTGCATCTGTTGAACTCATTGTGTATATCATCTACTCCATGTCCCACTTTTTGCTGAACACAGTGATAAACTCCATGTCCACACACAGGTGAAATCACCTTGTCAGTGAATTGAATGTTGTAAGTGGGTTTCACTGAGACTGCTGAATGCGAGGTCAATACTGATCTCATGTATTCCTCTCACTGCACCTTCTATTTCTTTTAGGGGTTTCCTCTATTTTAGGATTTTCCTCTATTATAGACAATAGGTGCAAGAGTAGGCCATTCCGCTCTTTGGGCCAGCTCTGCCATTCACTGTGATCATGGCTGATCATTCACAATCAGTACCCCCGTTCCTGCCTTCTCCCCATATCCCTTGACTCTGCTATCTTTAAGAGCTCCATCTCTCTTGAAAGGATTCAGAGAATTGGCCTCCACAGCCTTGAGGCAGAGAACTCCACAGATTCATAACTCCCTGGGTGAAAAGGTTTTTCCTCATCCCCGTTCTAAATGGCCTACCCCTTATTCTTAAACTGTGGCCCCTGGTTCTGGACTCCCCCAACATTGGGAACATGTTTCCTGCCTCTAGCTTGTCCAATCCCTTAATAATCTTATATGTTTCGATAAGATATCCTCTCATCCTTCTAAATGCCAGTGTATACAAGCCCAGTCGCTCCATTCTTTCAACATATGACAGTCCCGCCATCCTGGGAATTAACCTCGTGAACCTACACTCCACTCAAGAGCAAAAATGTCCTTCCTCAAATTTGTAGACCAAAATTGCGCACAATACTCCGGATGAGGTCTCACTGGGGCCCTGTACAAATGTAGAAGGACCTCTTTGCTCCTATATAACAACTCCTGTTATGAAGGCCAACATGCCATTAGCTTTCTTCACTGCCTGCTATATCTGCATGCTTACTTTCAGTAACTAATGAACAAGGACACCCAGATCTTGTTGTACTTCACCTTTTCCGAACTTGACACCATTCAGATAATAATCTGCCTTCCTGTTTTTGCCACCAAAGTGGATAACATCACATTTATCCACATTAAACTGCATCTGCCCACTCACCCAACCTGTCCAAGTCACCCTGCATCCTCATAGCATCCTCCTCACAGTTCACGCTGCCACCCAGCTTTGTGTCATCTGCAAATTTGCTAATGTTACTCTTAATCTCTTCATCTAAATCATTGATGTATATTGTAAATAGCTGTGGCCCCAGCACCGAGACTTGCTGCGGTATTCCACTAGTCACTGCCTGCCATTCTGAAAGGGACCCGTTAATCCCTACTCTTTGTTTCCTGTCTGCCAAACAATTTTCTATCCACGTCGGTACCTAACCCCCAATACCATGTGCTCTAATTTTTACCACTAATCTCCTATGTGGGACCATATCAAAGGCTTTCTGAAAGTCCAGGTACACTACATCCACTGGTTCTCCCTTGTCCATTTTCTTAGTTACATCCTCAAAAAATTCCAGAAGATTAGTCCCTTCATAAGTCTATGCTGATTGGTCTCTGCACCTGCTGATGTAAATATCTCTGTACTTGTCTCCATCTGTTAAACTCAATATGTAAATCTCAGTGTGTATATTGAACACTCAACTCCGTAAGGCTTCCTGTTACTGTCACTCCACTGCATCTGCTCATCAGTGCAAGCATTGGCTCCTGTCCCAAAACGTCACCTATTACTTCTCTCCAGAGATGCTGCCTGTCCTGCTGAGTTACTCCAGCATTTTGTGTCTATCTTCGCTTTAAACCAGCATCTGCAGTTCCTTCCTACATGTAAACGTAGAGCTGGTGTATCAGGGTCTCCCTGAATCCCACAGCATGTGATTTTCTTTAAGCTGCCTCTTGTAACCAGTGCTTTTGCCTTGTTAATTGGAACAATAAACAAAAGCAGTGAACCAAAAGCACTTAAACAAGGGACTTGATTTAAAGACTCAACATGAAGGCTCCCTGGGTTTCAAAAGCTTCAAAGAATATTGAAAGGTCATTGTCATGAAATGTTAACTCTGTTTCTCTCTACAGTGATAGTCTAGGTGCCTTTTGCCTATTTCCAGAATTTTCAAACAGGAAATTTGATTGCATAAAACTGAGTTCCCTTGCAAGATGATCAAACTTAAAAAACCATGGCCGAAAGAAAGACTAGAGGGAAGAAATGTTGTCAGCTTGAGGACAGCCAGGATTAGGACCTCTGATCAAAAGACTACTACTCCCTTCAGATTTGAAAGTACATGGATGTTTGCTGGAGAACCAGGGCAACGTACCTGGAACTAGTAACAGCTTTTATAGAAGCGCAGGAATGGTGGGCTAAATGCCAACCTTGTGTTGTTCATTTTCTTGGATAGTAGGTGACATAGCCACGTAAGGTCTCATCAGGTTGTATCCAAGCCTAAATAATGGATAAATCCCTCACTGAACTAGCTACGTAGACCATTTTTTATGACTGAATAAACATTAAGTTATGTTTTCTGTACATGTCTCTTAACACAAGGTAAATTTCCCATACTTATTATTAAAGTGAACCAAGAGAATTGATATGACATTTATTTCTCTCACACTTCATTTTATCCTCTGACTGTTGCTGAGTTGCAGAGAGGGAAGAAAACCTGAGCAGCAGCTGGAAGAGGTGGTTGTCCGGCCCTTTGTTCCTGCTCCACCGTTCTTCAAGGCCATGGCTGATCTTTGCCTCACTACCATTTCCATCGTTACAACCTCATCCCTTGAAAGCCAAGGACTGCTTCTACAGGAAACCAAAGGTTCACTGCTGTGAAGAAATTTGGCCTTATCTTAGTTCTCGAGAGCCAACTCTTAGTCTCAAAATGTGGTCCCTGCTCCCTACTTTCCTCAGCCCCATTGCATCCCTGTGGGAGTTTTAATTTTCCATGGGGTCTTCTATTTCTGGACTCTGGAGAAAGGTAGGTTAATTATCCACTGTTGTCTGTACAGATGAGTGATAGGAGTTTGGGCAGGTGGGCCAGGGAAGGATGAAGAGAATAGTTGTGAGGAAATAAATGGTTGGGGGGGGGGGGGGGGGGGGTGTAGTAGACCCGAGGGGCCAAATAGCCTCAGTTGGAAATATGAGCAATCAGTCCCCATCTACTCAATCTTTCCTCATTTGGCATACCTGCTGCTATGGAAACAGTCCCATGGCATACATCACATAATTTCTTAGGCAACGAGAACAAAGTATTACATTAACAGGTACAAGCAGACCCAGGTTGATTTGAACATCATCACTACACACCAGAAATGTAAAATATTTGCTATGTTTACCAAAGTGGGTAACTTCACAAGTTCCCACATTATATTCTGTCTGCCATTTTCTCACCCACTCACAGTTGTCCACATCCCCTTGAAATCACTACTCACAATCCCATCTAGTTAGTATCATAAGCAACCTTGGAAATAAAACCTTTGATCCCCTCACCCAAACATTGATATACTTAGGGCCGAGGTATTGATCCCTGCAATATCCCAGTTATCATATCCTGAGATGCATCGGTTTATTCCCATCCTTTGACTTCTGTCCAATTAATCCCATTTTCTATCCAAATCAGTGCATTACCCTCAATTCCGCATGCTGTGACCTAGTGATCAATGTCCCATTTGAGATTTGCTCACGTCTTCCAAAAATCCAATACTGTATGTATGGCACCCCCTAATTTTTACTAGTTACAGCTGCAAAGAATTTCAGTAGATTTGTCAAATATGATTTACCTTCCAACAATCCATGTTGACGTTGCTAAATCTCTATTTTCTAGCTATTCTTTAATTACTTGCCATATTTTTCTATGTTAGGATGGCGATTTTTAACTTCCGTTTCCTCTCTCCCCCCTCGAGTAGCGGGTCAGCCTTCTGTGGTAATAAATTCAACAGATTCACCACCCTCTGACTAAATAAATTCCTCATCTTCCTAAAGGAACAACCTATAATTCTGAATCTATGACCTCTGGTCCTAGAGTCTCTCACCAGGGGAAACATCCACTCTATCCAGGCCATTCACTATTCGGTAAGTTTCAAAGAGGTCCCCCCCCCCATCCTAAACTCCAGCGAGTATAGGCCCAGTGCGGTCAAACGCTCATCATATGTTAACCCACTCATTCCTGGGATCATTCTCGTAAACCTCCTCTGGACCCTCTCCAGAGCCAGCACATCCTTCCTCAGATAATGAGGCCCAACATTGCTCGCAATACTCCAAATATGGCCTAACCAGCACCTTAAAGGGCCTCAGCATTATATCCCTGTTTTTGTATTCTAGTCCTCTTGCCGAGGAGAGAAATAAAAAGAGAAAAAACAATATGGAGAAATACAAGGTCTGATACAGGCATGGGACGGATGGCAAGTACATTAATATATTGAAAGAAAATCAAAATACAGTTTCAATGAGAAACAACATGGAGAGGGTCAGAAATGTACAGAGAATTTAAGTACATTGAGATATAGAACGTGAAAAAAACGCTAAGAACAGAGCAAGACAGGAAAAAGAAACAGAAGGATTGAGATAAAAAGAATACAAGGAGGGCAACGATAAGAATAGGCTGCTCACACATTCGGGTTTTAAAGTTGGAGATGTGGGTTAAGAGGCAGAGATGTTAGATGTCTCAACCAAGACAAGGGAAGCGAAAGTCAATAGATGCTACGCTGAGCACAAAATGGGGAGGGGGGGGGGGGGGGTGGTAGAGATTGAGCTGGTAATTGAGAAGCTGTTCCGGGCTCTGGAAAATGATACCATCCGCAGTCAGAATGAGGAGAGAACAACGTTTTCCTTTTAAATGTAGGTCAAGGGGAGAGGGATGAGAGATGTTGCTGAGAAACACAAAAAACAAAGGAGCGATGTACAAACTCAATTCACAGAGGGTGGAGGAACAGAGATCAATAAGGAGATAACTGGAATGCAAAGAGATGGATTTGCGTCCCGTTGCAGAAGAACTGTAGCTGGCATATAGACTTGTATATCAATGCATTAATAAACAAAGATAATATTGTATATTAATAATTTGGACGAGGGGATTGAAGGCTTAGTGGTCATGTTTGCGGATGATACAAAAAATAGGTGGAAGGGCAGGTAGTGTAGAGAAAGCAAAGACTTTGCAGAAGGCCTTGGACAGGTTGGGAGAGTGGGCAGAGAAGTGGTAGATGGAATAGACGTGAGGAGTCATGCATTTTGTTAGTAGGAATAAAGACGTAGACTTCTAAATGGGGAGAGAATCCAGAAATCAGAGGTGCAAAGGGACTTGGGAGTAGGATTCCCAAAAAGTTAATCTGCAAGACGAATCAGTAGTAAAGAAAGCAAACTTAATGTTAGCATTTATTTCAAGATGGTTTGTATACAAAAACAGGGATGTAATGCTGAGGCTTTAAGGCGCTGGTAAGGCCGCAATTGGAATATTGTGAGCAATTTTGGCACCATATCTGAGGAAGGATGTGCTGGCTCTGGAGAGGGACCAGAGTAGGTTTACAAGAATGATCCCTGGAACAAGTAGGTTAACCTATGATGAGTGTTTGTCGGCACCGGGCCCGTACTCGCTGGAGTGTAGAAGAACGAGCGGGGACCTAATTGAAACATACAGAATCGTGAAAGGCTTGGATGGAGTGGATGTGGAGAGAATGTTTCCACTAGTGGGAGAGTCTAGAACTAGAGGTCATAACCTCAGAATTAAAGGGCGTTCTTTTAGAAAGGAGATGAGAAATTTCTTTAGTCAGAGGGTGGTGAATCTGTGGAATTGTTTGCCACAGAAGGCTGTGGAGGCCGTCAGTGGATATTTTTAAAGCAGAGATAGATTCTTGATTAGTACAGGTGTCAGAGGTTATGGAGAGAAGGCTGGAGAATGGGGTTAGGAGGGAGAGATAGATCAGCCATGATTGAATGGCGGATTAGACTTGATGGGCCGAATGGCCTAATTCTACTCCTATCATTAATGACTAACCTTTGTGATGAAGCCACTCATGACAGTCAACAGAAATAGGCAGCCTCAGCTAATCTCTGAAAGGCTGGTGGCAATGTTATGGTCTTGCAGCGGCCAAGCATGATGGCTTTGATCTTCCCAAGGGCACCCTGTTGAGGGGCACCCTAAGTGATTCTTAGGAAGAGAAACCATTGACTGAAATGCTGAGTGCAGCGGATTGAAGAAGAGTGGAATCAGGTTAGTTTAGTGAGATTGAAGACAGAAGAGATTGGGAGAACTTGAGTGGTACTACACTGAGTGTGGAGATGATGAGGTATATCACAGGCACAACCCCAGGCCTGGGAACAGTTATGTTGGCATTTTGCTCTGCACAAACTTGTGGAGAGATGGGACTTGAACTGTGAGGTGCAAACAGAACCAAGGTTTTTGAAAGCAGCCCCCAAGACGCTAACTCCATGTTGGTGCTCGCACAAGAACAACCTGTGTGGCCAGAATGAGGCACAACTGGACGAATATTCTTGGTAAAAGTAGTCAGCACCCAATGCTTCCATATGTACTGAATGGACGCAGTGACAAAGTTTAATTTTACAATGCTGGGAGATATTTCAGAAGCCCCTGTAATAAAACTGGAATGTATATTAATTTCTTTCAGACAACCAAATGCAGCAGCAGAGGATTAACAAGCAGTTTACACAAGTACAGATTGACCAATAAATATCCTCTCTCCACAGATGCCACCTGACCTGCTGAGTGTTTCCAACATTTTCTGTTTTTATTTTTTAAATGAGAAGTCGTAGTCTATTGTAACTTACTTGCTTTCCTCCTTGGAGTGTCAATCCGCTGATATCCTGCTTACTGGAAGCAACACTTGGTTTTATTATTTGGTTAAAATGATTGCAATTCTCTTCTTTTGACTATCACCCTCCTCTCCTTTTAAAAACAGATACTGGCCTCTTATAATTCAAATATCTTTTAATTGTGAGTTGCTTTTCTGATAGAAATCAAATATATACCAAACACTACACATATCAGCATGAACACCAAGTTTTTCTTAAAGGATATAAAAATCTCATCATGTAAAACAATCTATAATTTGATATTAGTATCAAATACCTACACCTGAAAATACAGTCTATGCCACTCATTGCATTTCATATTGGACTGGTGTCTGACATCACATACATTTGCTTGGCTCTCCTTCTGCTATCACCCACTAATTCTGTTCTTTAATTTTATTTTTAACCAAAAAAAGATGTTTGCCAACTGGAGAGAAATGTAATTTAGCTGTACATAAGAATCTGTAAATTTTTTACCTGCGGCAACATTTATATTTTTTTGAACACTGAAAATAATGCCTGTGAGGTATTTTCCTTGCATAATGTGAGTTGTACACAAGGCATGGGATCACATCTAGAACCAATTAAGCTTCAGGCAGTAAATGCAATAAAATTGTTTTGTCAACCTTTCAACACTCTTTGCAATGTTTCATCACGACGCCCTCCAAAAAATTTACTTCCATCAGTGACAATTCATACAGAAGGCATGAAGAAGTAATAGAGTTTCCAAGGTAGAATGTAATCTTGCATATTTTTTTTTATTACAACAATACGTATAAATACTGTCGCAAATTCAAAACATCAGCAAAACACCTTAATTAAAGTTTTCAGAACTGGCAACATCATCATAAACTATTCCCACACATTTCATAAAACTACTTTTAGACATACTAAGCATCTAATTATTAGCATTTTCCTTGTGTTTTTTTTTTTTTTGCCTTTTGTGTAAGACAGGGAGCACCCAACTGAGGGGGAAATGCATGTAATACACAACTGTGCTCCTTCCCAATGAGACACGGTGCAAAAATGACCACTCTCTTCAATGTTACAGCAACTCGATCCTTTAACTCGAGTGGCTGCAGCTAAGTAGCATGGACTGTATCCTCAGTCAACCCTGGTCAATTAGCCCAACACTACATAGTAAAACTTGAACTGACTGAAATGAGTGACAGTGGGCATTTATAATGCCATGATTTAAATGGCTACGTGATTTATTTTTTCCCCCCATCCAAATAACAAGTGTTGAAAAACAAAATGTTGGCAAGAATTTATATAAATGTTTTGAGAATGCTTTTCCTATTTAATCACACCGTACCAGCAGGTGCACTTAACCAGGCAAACCATTTTCAGATATTTTGTTGCTGCAGCAGTTGACTGCCAATCGACTTCAGGAACGGCTGAATGCCGAGTGCCAGCTGTTTCACAATTCAGTCCTCAAACACATCACATAGGCAGGCCGATCTAAGTAATAGAAAATTACACTCAAAAACATGCCACAGTGCAGGAGTTCCAGATTGGTACGGAAGTATTAAAAAGCACTGACAACTAAAGTGAAGGCAGCAGCCCTGCTGAGTGCCCAGGACTGAATTTGTTGAGATGCTGTCCACTGAACCATCGAGCACAGGAGTGAGTAAAGGCGGGTCAGCCGGCACTTTAGTGGGATTCGCCGTTTACTGATCCGTCCGCCCTGGGTGATGACGACCGAGACAAGCCTTTCTCTGTGTTGTCAGAGCTGGAGCTGCTCAGGCTGTGCTGCTCGCCGGTGGTGCTGGAGGTAGCAGTGGCTGCTGGTGCTGACCTCACTTTCTCTTTAAAGTCTGTGATAATGACTGTCAGATCGCCCACAGTCACTTCCAAATGCTGCGCGCTGCTCCGGTCCACGTTTTTTAACCTTGGCCTAGGAAAATAGAGCAGAGGCAAAATAAAATGTGACTAAACGGTCCCAAGGTTCTGCAGCCTGCCGTGGATGTGAGAGAAGGCAGGAGGCCTGTCTCTGGGCCCAGGCAATGTCAGCACCATCATCATCTCCATGACTAACATTCAGAATGTTGCAACGTGGTTGCAGAGGGAGGTGGCCTGACATCACAATAGGTGCTGCATGAATGCAGGAATTGCCTTTATTGTGAACTCCTTGGAAAGACAAAAAACCCAGGAGAACTAGGGCCAGGAAAGCATGGAGAATGCATCTCCCCCAACTTTCCCACCTTAGGAACGCCAAACGACCAGGAGATGGCATTGCCCACATGCCTATTAACTGAATCTACTTACCTTCTGTGTGATGTCTGCCAACAGCCTGTCCAGCTCCCACAGTAAGGCTTGCTGCGAGTTAGCACACACCACATCACTGCAGAGGCTCACTACTCTCCAGGGAAAAGATAAACTATGCAAGATCTAACCTATTTCTGCTGCAGTACAGTTTATGTTCAAGTCTCATTCAACTTACGGTCAATTTTATATTCAAATGATTAGGCAGAGAGTTCAGGAAATGGGAAATATGTAGACAGATTAGTGAAAGATGCCACAACAACAGGGTTGACTTAGTCTTCCAAAGTATTGACTGAGACTTGCTCAGTGCCAAAGGCTTAAATGGGACAGAATTTGTGAGGTGTATCCAAGAAGGCTTCTTGAAACAGTATGTGGATAGTCCAACCTGATAAAGGGACACACTGGACCTTGCGTTGGGGAATGAGCCTGGCCAGTTGACTGCCGTTTCCATGGAAGAGCATTTTCTGGAGAGTGATCACAACGTCAAAATTTTAAAGATTGTTTTGAACAGGGAGAGGGCACTAAATTGGAGAAAGTAAAACTCCAACTGTTGAGCAAATCTGCATTTGACATGTGGGAATCTTTAAAGATTTGAGGGAGGGTCTCGACCCGAAATGTCACCTATTCCTTCGCTCCATAGATGCTGCCTCACCCGCTGAGTATTTTTATCTACTTTCGATTTTTCCAGCATCTGCAGTTCTTTCTCAAACACAATACTCTAAATGTGGCCTAATCAACGTCTTATACAACTGCAACATGACCTGCCAACTTCTTTACTCAATACTCTGAGTTATGAAGGCAAATGTGTGGAAAGCCTTTGTGACCACTCTATCTACCTGTGATGCCACTTTCAAGGAACTATGGTCCTGCACTCCTATATCCCCTCTGCTCTACAACACTCTCCAGAAGCCTACCATTCACTTTGTAGGTCCTGCCCATGTTGGACCTCCCAAAGTACAACACCTCACATTTCTTTGTATTAAATTCCATCAATCATCAAGATCCTGCTGCAATTTTTCACAACCATCTTTTCCAATTATGAGTGTATAAGCAATATGGAAGGGGGCTGAGCCAATTTTCTATCCATTCAGCTAACCCCTTGGATCTCATGCAATCTAACCTTCCAGAGCAATTTACCTTTTTGGTCACATCTTCAAAAAACACAATCAGATTTGAGAGACACGACCTCCCACGTACAAAACCATGCGGACTATCCCTAATCAGCCCGTATACATCTTCATTAATATATATCTTTTCCCTCAGAATATTCTCTCACAACATTCCGACCACAGATGTAAGGCTCACTGGTCTGCAGTTCCCAGGCGTTTCAGTATAGCTCTTCTTGAATCTGCCTGCATTTGACCTGTATTCTTCTCACCTATTCTGTCCCTGTACCTGTCCAAATGACCAGAAACTTAACTGAACAAAGGACGTGGATCTACAAAAGCAGGTTACTGCAGGCACTCCACAACAAGTGATTCACCTTCTGCTTCCCAAAGCTTTCCCCACCACCTAGAAGATCAATTTCATCTATCATCCAACATGATCATTCTGGTGCCAAAGAAAAGTGATCTCATGCCTTAATGATTACTGTCCAGTGGCCTTGACATCCACCGTTCTGAAGTGCTTTGAAAGACTGGTTATGGAACATATTAAATCCAGCCTACAAAGCAACCTTGATCCACTATAGTTCGCCTACTGCCACAATTGGTGACCCATCACACTGGCCCTAAACTAATCCCTGGAACACCTGGATACAAAAGACACCTACGCAAGACTCCTATTCATCGACTATAGTTTCAATACCATTTTTCCATCCAAGCTCATCTCCAAACTGGTGGAACTTGGTGTCAGCATTCCCCTCTGCAACTAGATCCTTGACTTCCTGATCAACAGATCACAATCAGTGAGGATAGATGACAAATCATCCACTACAATAATCATCAACGCTGGTGCCCCACAAGGATGTGTTCTCAGCCCCCTTCCATACTCCTTATACTCATAACTGTACAGTCAAATACCAACCCAACTCAATTTACAAATTTGCAGACGATACTCCATAATGGGGCGGATGTCAAATGACGAGACTGGGTACAGGAAGGAGATTGAGAACCTCATAATTTAGTGTCGAGACAACAACCTCTCCCTCAATGTCAGCAAGGCCAAGTAAATTGTGATCAGCTTCAGGAAGCAAAGCAGTTCACGCACCCTAGTATACATTGATGGTGCCGAAGTAGAGTGGTTCAAAGTAAGGAATAATTATCACCAGCAATTTATCCTGGACCAGCCACATTGAGGCCATGGCCAAGAAAGCACACAAACGCCTCAACTTCCTTAGAGAGCATAGGAAGTTCGGCACATCCCCTACAACCCTCACAAAATTCTACAGATGAGCCATAGAAAGCATTTTACCAGGATGCATCAAAGCCTGGTTTGGGAACAGCTCCATCCAAGACCACGATAAATTGCAGAGAGCTGTGGACCCAGCACAGACCATCACACACACCAAACTTCCTTCCATTGACACTGCCTCGGCAAGGCCCCCAGCACAATCAACGATCAGTCTCATCCGGTCACTCCCTCTTCTTTCCTCTCCCATCAGGCAAGAGATACAGAAGTTTGAAAACTGGAGGTTTGCAAAACTCCAGATTTAGGGACAGTTTCTTCCCAGCTGTTATCAGGCATCTGAAGTGTCCTCTCACCAGTTGTAGTGGTCCTGACCTCACTTCTACCTATTGAACCCTTCAAACTATATTTAATCAGTCTTTATTGGACTTTATCTTGCACTAAACATTATATTCTTCATCCTGTATTAGTGCACTGTGGACAGTTTGATTGTAATCATGTATAGTCTTTTCGCTGACAGTATACCACGCAACAAAAAGCTTTTAACAGTAACTCGGTGTGCGTGACCGAGGAAACTAAACGCTCCAGTTTAGCAACACATTCCACCATATTCATCCCCTCCACCGTCCACTCATGATGGCCGCAAGTGGATCTGTTACACAACATAACAACAACAACAACAACAACAACAAACCTACAAGTAAAAAAAGTATCGGTTTTTTCCATGGCAACCTTTTTTTACTCGCGGGCATTTTTCAACATGTTGAGAAATACGCCGCGACCTAGGTGAAGTCTCGATTACGCGGGGACTACTCTCGAGCATGAAGGAGAGTTACCAAGACCTGCTAGGACCTTGTGTCGACCGTGCCGCGAGTATGAGTCGAGGGCAAACTCGTCTGAACTCGCGGATTAGGTCGCCGCAGTGGGACAGCCCCTTAACTCCTGCAGATGCATTCTAGAAAGTATCCTAACTGGTTGCATCATGGTCTGGTATGGCAATTCCAATGTAGGAGAGGTTGGACAGGGTGGCTTTGCCTTTCCTGGAGCAACGACAGATGAAAGGGTAAAAATTAAATGCTGGTGGAACTCAGCAGGTCAGGCAGCATCTATGGAGCCAAAAACAAAATTCCATCGAAAACCCTGCATCAGAGCATCCTGATTAAAGCATGTAAGATTAGGAGAGGCAGTGAAAAGATTTTGCCCAGCTTAGAAGTATCACAAACAAGAAGGCATTGTTGAAGGTTAAAGGAAGGAGTTTTAAAGGGGATTGTTGGGGTAAGTGTTTATTTACACAGAGGGAGGCTAATATCTGGAATGTCAATGGAGGTGGTGGAAGCAGGTACAAGCACTATGTTTACAGACATTTACAAGGCATAGAGGCCTAACACAAGCAAATGGGTTTACTGTAGGTGGGCTGAATAATCAATTTCTGTGCTGTAAGACTCTTTTGATTCCATAACACAATAATTACCTCATGTTACCTTGTTTATAACTAATAAATAATACTATTGATGAATTGCGAGATTGTACATGAATACTTTAAATTGGTATATTTGTTTTCGATGGAACGTTGAGATGAAAGCATTACCTTATTTTCTTGTGACTTTTCTTTTTACTGACAACTTCTTTCTCAGTTTTCTCCTTCTCCCCCTTGTCTTTTTTCTCTTTCTTTGGTTGCGTTGGTGATGCAAATTGTTGGGTTACTTGCTGGGCAACCAACTGAGACACTGGGCGAGGCTTCCTGCAATCAACACAAATATTACACAATGACATCTTCAGCTAACAGAGAGTCGATGGCAGAGCCCGCTTCTTTCTGTAAAAATGAAACCGGAATCTTCAGACCTGAACACAGGATGGTTTTAACACAAACAGAAAAATCATGTCAAAAGAAAATGAATTGAAGGCAGACAAAAGTGCTGGAGAAACTCAGCGGGTGCGGCAGCATCTATGGAGCGAAGGAAATAGGCAACGTTTCGGGCTGAAACGTTGCCTCTTTCCTTCGCTCCATAGATGCTGCCGCACCCACTGAGTTTCTCCAGCACTTTTGTCTACCTTCGATTTTCCTGCATCTGCAGTTCCTTCTTGAACAAAATGAATTAGATATACAGTTTAGATTAGAGATACAGCGCAGAAACAGGCCCTTCGGCCCACGGAATGCGAGTACAAGACTAGCTTATAGTGGAGAATCCAGATTTGAAGAATTTGAAGGGCGGGGGTGTCAAAGGGAAACAGTGCTTGCTTGCCCCACTATTGTTTCTCAGATGTTTAACAATTTGGATGACTATGCTGATAATATGACTAATAAGTTTGCACATGACACCAAAATTGGCAGTGTAACGGATAGTGAAGTAGGTTATCCAAGATTATAATAACTTCCAGATGAACTGGAGAAATGTGCCAAGCAATGGCAGATAGAATTTACGTCTGAAAAATGCTAGGAGTTGCATTTTGCCAAGTTGAACCAGAGGAGAATTTTCCCAGGACATGGCAGGGCCCTTGAGAGTGTTGGTGAACTGAGAGCCCTTGAATTACTGGCATATAGTTCCCTGGAGGTGGTGACAAAGGTAAACAGGCTAGTGATGAAGGTGATGAAGACTTCAGGAAACATAGCAGCAGACACACGCATTGATGGCGTCAAAGTAGAATGCTTCAAGTTCTTAGGAATAAATATCACCAGCGATTTGTCCTGGACCAACCACATGAATGCTATGGCCAAGAAAGCACAGCAACGGCTCTACTGCCTTACAAGGCCTATGAAGGTTGGCATATCCCCAATGACCCTCACCAACATCTACAGATGCGCCGTGGAAAGCATTTTATTGGGATGCATCACAGCATGGTTTGGGAACAGCTCCATCCAAGACTGCACAGTGTTGTGGACGTGGCCCAGACCATCGTGCAAACCAACCTCCATTCCATTAACTCCATCACACTTCACGCTGCCTTGGCAAGACCACCAGCGTAATCAAGGACCAGTCTCACCCCAATCACTCCCTCTTCTCCCCTCTCCCATCAGGTAAGAGGTACCAAAGTTTGAAAATGCATATCTCCAGATTCATGGTTGGTTTCTTCCCAGCTGTTATCAGGCAACTGAACCATCCTCTCTTCAACTAGAGTGCAGTCCTGAACTAACATCTTTGGAGACCAATAAGCTAACTTTAATCAGACATTATCTTGGACTAAATGTTGTGCCCTTTAAGCTTTTTCTGTACATTGTGGATGGCTTAACTGTAATCACGTTGTCTTTTAGAATTTAGAGAGATAGCATGGAAACAGGCCCTTTGGCTGAGTCCACACCAACCGTTGATGTCCCGTTCACACTAATTCTATGTTGTCTCATTTTCTCATCCTCTCCCTACACACTATGGGCAATTTACAGAAGACATTTCACCGACAAACGCGCAGGACTTTGGGATGAGGAATGCAACCAGAGCACCCGGAGGAAACCCACACACCGTCACAGGGAGAAACTCCACACAGACAGCACCCATGGTCAGGATCGAACCTGGGTTTCTGGTGCTGTGAGGCAGTGACTCTACCAGAGGTACCACTGTTCTACCCGATTTCTTTGACTGGATAGCGTGCAACAAAAGCTTTTCACTTTACTTCGGTACACTAATAATAATAAACTAAAGATTTTTAACACACTTGTCCTTAATTGATTAGGACATCGGGTACAAGAGATGGCATGTTATGTTGCAACTGTACAAGTCATTGGTGAGACCACACTTGGAATATTACGTGCAGTTTAGGTTTCCTAGCTATAGAAAGGATGTCGTTAAGTTGGAAGGAATGCAGAAAAGATAGCCAAGGATATCATTGAGACTGGAAGGCTCGAGTTATAAGGAGTGTCTGGATCAGCTGGGATTTTTTTCCTGGAGCATGGCAGTATCTTTATCGAGGTTCATAAAATCATAGGGGGTATAGATAAAGTGGACGGCCACAGTCTTTTCTCCAGGTGATGAGAGTCTAACACTAATAGAAATAGATTTAAGGTTAGAGGGGAAAGATTTAAAAGGGACCCGATGTGCAATTTTTCCACAGAGGGTGGTGCATATATGGAGTGAGCTGCCAAAGAATTTCTGTAGAAATGGGTACAATCGTGACGTTTAGAAGACATTTGGACAAGTGCAAGTTTGAAAAAGTTTTAAGAGATATGGGCCAAATGGGACAAGTTCAGATATCTATCTTGCTTGGACAGGTTGATACATAGATACATAGAAAATAGGTGCAGGAGTAGGCCATTCGGCCCTTCGAGCCTGCACCGCCATTCAATATGATCATGGCTGATCATCCAACTCAGTATCCCGTACCTGCCTTCTCTCCATACCCCCTGATCCCTTTAGCCACAAGGGCCACATCTAACTCCCTCTTAAATATAGCCAATGAACTGGCCTCAACTACCCTCTGTGGCAGAGAGTTCCAGAGATACACCACTCTCTGTGTGAAAAGGTTTCTTCTCATCTCGGTCCTAAAGGACTTCCCCAACATCGGGAACAATCTTCCTGCATCTAGCCTGTCCAACCCCATAAGAATTTTGTACGTTTCTATAAGATCCCCTCTCAATCTCCTAAATTCTAGCGAGTATAAGCCAAGTCTATCCAGTCTTTCTTCATATGAAAGTCCTGACATCCCAGGAATCAGTCTGGTGAACCTTCTCTGCACTCCCTCTATGGCTATAATGTCCTTCCTCAGATTTGGAGACCAAAACTGTACGCAATACTCCAGGTGTGGTCTCACCAAGACCCTGTACAACTGCAGTAGAACCTCCCTGCTCCTATACTCAAATCCTTTTGCTATGAAAGCTAACATACCATTCGCTTTCTTCACTGCCTGCTGCACCTGCATGCCCACTTTCAATGACTGGTGTACCATGACACCCAGGTCGCGCTGCATCTCCCCTTTTCCTAATCGGCCACCATTTAGATAATAGTCTGCTTTCCTGTTTTTGCCACCAAAGTGGATAACCTCACATTTATCCACATTATACTGCATCTGCCAAACATTTGCCCACTCACCCAGCCTATCCAAGTCACCTTGCAGTCTCCTAGCATCCTCCTCACAGCTAACACTGCCCCCCAACTTAGTGTCATCCGCAAACTTGGAGATGTTGCCTTCAATTCCCTCATCCAGATCATTAATATAAATTGTAAATAGCTGAGGTCCCAGCACTGAGCATTGCGGTACCCCACTAGTCACTGCCTGCCATTGTGAAAAGGACCCGTTTACTCCTACTCTTTGCTTCCTGTTTGCCAACCAGTTCTCTATCCACATCAATACTGAACCCCCAATACCATGTGCTTTAAGTTTGTATACTAATCTCTTATGTGGGACCTTGTCGAAAGCCTTCTGAAAGTCCAGATACAACACATCCACTGGTTCTCCCCTATCCACTCTACTAGTTACATCCTCGAAAAATTCTATAAGATTCGTCAGACATGATTTACCTTTCGTAAATCCATGCTGACTTTGTCCAATGATTTCACCACTTTCCAAATGTGCTGCTATCCCATCTTTAATAACTGACTCTAGCAGTTTCCCCACTACCGGTTAGACTAACTGGTCTGTAATTCCCCGTTTTCTCTCTCCCTCCCTTCTTAAAAAGTGGGGTTACGTTTGCTACCCTCCAATCCTCAGGAACTACTCCAGAATCTAAAGAGTTTTGAAAAATTATCACTAATGCATCCACTATTTCTGGAGCTACTTCCTTAAGTACTCTGGGATGCAGCCTATCTGGCCCTGGTGATTTATCGGCCTTTAATCCATTCAATTTACCCAACACCACTTCCCGACTAACCTGGATTTCACTCAGTTCCTCTATCTCCTTTGACCCGCGGTCCCCTGCTATTTCCGGCAGATTATTTATGTCTTCCTTAGTGAAGACGGAACCAAAGTAGTTATTCAATTGGTCCGCCATATCCTTGTTCCCCATGATCAACTCACCTGTTTCTGACTGCAAGGGACCTATGAATTGACTTTTACCGTGCCGTTTAACACTGGTTCAATGACCGCATGATTCAAGTTTCCATATCTTTCTCACTGGTGAATACCGATGCTAAGCATTCATTTAGTACCTCAGCCACTTCTCTCAACAAGATGTCAGGGACCCTTATTCACACATTTGCCATCTACAGGCTCTTCTCAATGGCTTCTCATCCTCCAAGCTGCAGAAATACCAACTCATTCAATACTCAGTCACTCCTACTCCACATCAGGTCTATTCCTCTGTCCTGTCCTTACTGACCAACATCTGCTTGCAACCATTTGCTTTAAAATACAACTTTAAATTTGCACCTTAAGGCCCAGTCCATGCACAATTTCCGCACATCCATCTCACTTTCCACTGGACTTTCCCCCCACCCTCCATCACAGCAGAGCCTGTCGTTATGTCGATGCTTCACTGCAGAAGTTCCACACTGAGTTTCACCGCCTCTCGTCATTCCTACAGTGGTCTCCCAACACCCATGACTATGATACGGCTCCCATCACCCTCCTAATTGACCCCTCCCTGGTTCAGTTTCTTGTCTCTCATTGAGTATTGACTCACTACCTACCAACACGGCAGACGTCCAGCTCCACACAGCGCTGAACAGCGTGTCCCTGATCCACAGTGAGAGGGTCAGCATTT
This sequence comes from Amblyraja radiata, assembly GCF_010909765.2. Classification (NCBI taxonomy): domain Eukaryota; kingdom Metazoa; phylum Chordata; class Chondrichthyes; order Rajiformes; family Rajidae; genus Amblyraja; species Amblyraja radiata. The sequence continues at coordinate 18,330,979 of NC_045974.1, forward strand.
GAATGAACTCTGCAGTTTTTTAGTTAGCGCAGCAATTTATTACAATGCAAGAGGTGGCCATTCAGCCCATAAAATCCATGTCAGCATCCACAGAGCAGAGTGAGCAAGAGCAGTTGGGGACACACACAGCTGAGGGTGGCACGGGGGTAGAGTTGCTGCCTCACAGCGCCAGACAACCGGGTTTGTTCCTGACTATGGGTGCTTGTCTACGGAGTTTGTACGTTTTCTCTGTGGCCACATGGGGTTTCTCCGAGATATATAGTTTCCTCCCATACTCCAAAGACGTACAGGTTTGTAGGTTAATTGGCTTGGTATAAATGTAAGATTGTCCCAAGTATGTGTAGGGTAGTGTTAATGTGCAGGGATTGTTAGTCGGTCTGGACTTAGTGGGTCGAAGGGTCCATTCTGTATCTCTAAACAAAAGTAAATGCTGCAGAGAATGCTAGGTGTGGTGGCAAGGTCCCAAGGATAGTCATCATCACAAAGGATAAAACATGAAAAAGGATGCCCAGTACAACTATAACTAATTTAACAGCCACATATTAATTTCCCACCCACTTGACGCATTCACATTTTTGTTACTAAACCTCCCCTCCCTCTGCCCCAGAAGCGACTTCACTGCTGCCACTTTACTGTATACAACATCAGGCTTGAACCCACTTGTCCCTCTCCACATTCACCCTTCTAACCCTTCTGGGTCCAACCTTGGCAGCCGTTCCTGCTGTCACCACCCCCCCCCCCCCCCCCCTTCCCCCACCCCACCCTCCTTAAACTTCCCCTCGCAAGCTTCAGTGCAGACACCTGCAAAAACAAGCCAGTCAGGGCTGATACCTTGGAAAAACATCCCATTGTTTAATCGTTGAGTCCGAGAGGAACTGCCTTTGCATGTACATAAACACAAGCCAGCACATGAACAGGCACAAAGGTACAGGCAGGCAGTGAGACACGGACATTAGTAACGGCTGCTCCATTTCATCAATTGAATCAGAATGTCGTTAACCCCTTGCTATCGGGAACTCCAAGATTCAGAGGCTACAACTTGGCAGCCAGCATTAACACTTAGTACTCATTCAAGGCAATGCGGCTGATCTATGTAGCATAATATTATCATTTTAACCAAAGTGCTGCAACAAAACTATATTGATACTTCTAGTACATTACTATTAAACTCAATGCCATTACATCATTGCATTATTTGCCCTAATTTCATAGCATAACTGCATCATAAACACTGCTGCATTACAATATTATTAATCTAATGTTCCTGTATCACTGTAAGATGTTAGTAAACTTAAAAGTTTGTGATGCCATTGACAAATGAATGGCAACAAAGACAAGTGTCGGGTGTATAGGAAGGAGGCCACAAACTGCTTGGAGGAACAGAAAGATGGATGGATACCTCAGCAAGCGCGGTGATGCAGGTTAAAGAGGCTGTAAAAATAGCAACCTAAATGCTCCAGAGAGGTAATTTAAATGCAATGATATTTTGTATAACTTTGATCAGACCACAGTTCTGTGCAAATGGAGACACAGGACAGTCAGCAAGAAGATTTCACTTGACACTTGCAGGATGCACTTCTCAGGAAAGATTAGCCAGGCCAATGCTTTTTTCTCCTTGAAGAAGAAAGCTTGGAGTAACATAATGAAGGTCTTTAAAATTACAGAGCAGGGTTTGATTGAGACAGGCGATGACACTTCCATTTCTGGGAGAGATATTTGCACCAGAACTCTGGTAATCCCCTGTGTGATCATCGACAGATCTCCCATTCTGATTCTCCAGAAATCAACACCAGATTTCCAATTTCCACTCACCAAGGCCCCAGTTCCCGCACTCCTCGTAAACTCACCTGGTGCTGTTGGCTGCCCTTTCTCAATCTTACTGGGTTAATTGAAGGGTTACTGTGCAACGTCATTGTAAACAGTGAATTAAAATTGTGTTGAAGCGTTAATAAAGCATCCGGCAGTCTGAGAGAATCTTCCAGTGGTCCAGATTAACGGAGTCACACAGTACCAAGCCCTGCAGATTTCATAAAACCACAAGTACGCAGTGTGAAGAAACAAGGAATAAATCAGGCTAATGGCAAAGAGGTGGAATCTGGATTGTAGGAGAAACAGATGGGCGAGAGGCTTGAAGAAGAGGAGTGAGGCGGATGCCTAAACACTAGCTTTGGCCAGTTAAACCAAACATGTGGCATGGACAGGTACATGGACAGGAAAGGTTTAGAGGGATATGGGCCAAACGTGGGCAGGTGCGACTACTGTAGTTAGGGCAGCTTGGTCCGCATGGAAAAATTGGGCCTAAGGGCCTGTTTCTGTGATGTGTGAATCCATGACTACGTGGTAAATGCTACGCAATTTCCTGAGGAGTTGACAGACCCTACGATAACATTCTCTCATCACAAGAAAATACTTCTGAGCTGACGTGTAGCATTTTCTGGAATTTGTTACATGATGGAGGCTTTGGAGATACTGAGGACATTACAGTTGCTTGACCCATTTATTTAATTGGTTTCAGTCAATAGCTAATGGTCAGTATATGTTTCAGGTCAAATGAGGAAATTCGCAGCATAACACCGCACAAAGCTATTCATGTCTGTCACATCCCAACTGCATATTATCACTATTATCCATAAACACATGAAAACAGGTCCAATTCACTCACTTCTTCCCACAATAATCCCTTCCACAAGAAGTGAACAGTGAACATACAACCCTAGACGTCACCTTTTCCTTTTCTCCAGGGATGCTGATTGACCTGCTGAGTTACACTCCTGAGATTTCAGCATCTTATTGCTACTGCTGGTTCCATTCTCAGTGCTGCCACCTACAACTGATGTTACCCTGAAGCCTGGTCTACTGCCTCACGGCACAATCTCAAGCAATTCTCTGTGGGAAAGTGCTCATTCCTCGAACAGTACCAGCGAATATCATCTGGTCACCATCTCATTGTTGTTTGTAGACCTTGTTTGTAGACACTTTGATAGCATACAAAGTGGCTGCTATCCACAATGCACTTCAACCTCATTCAACTCAAGGACACCCTGAGTGACTCCACCAAAATCCAAATGCATCACTTCTACAGCTCACATCTATCTATCAAGTTGAGAATAATGGCTCAATGGAGCCCAAAGTCAAGAGAAGCAAAGTCTTGAGGCTTCTGCAAAAGCGTTCTCATTCAAGTAGGGTAAACTGTATAAAGAAGTGTCCAAACTGGAAACGTCACCTATCCACGTTCTCCAAAGGTTCTGCCTGACACGCTGAGCCACTCCAGCACTTTGTCTTTTTTTTGTTAAGCAGGATTTGTAGTTCCTTGTGTCTCCTGTAAGTTTTTATTGTGTTGGTGGCTCATCCAAAATAATCTAAGTGCATTTGTTAGTTTAGTTTAAAGATACATCATGAAAACAGGCAAACGTTGACCAACAAATGCCCAATCACACTAGCTCTATTTTAGCCCACTTTCACCCCTACTCCCTACACACTAGGGACAATTTACAGAGGTCCATTAACCTACAAACCCGCAGTCACAGCGAGAACGTGCATACTCCACACAGACAGCACACGAGGTCAGGATCAAATCCAGGTCTCTGGTGCTGTGAGTCACCAACCATACCCAAGTACTGATGTGCAATGATTATACTATAGAATAGTAGATTACATAAACAGTTCTATGTTTCCAACACAATTTTGCATCTAGCAAGTTTCAAAGTTCTTACAAAATATATAGTCTTATCTTGGGCTTAAGGGCCTGTTGTTCTGGCAACCTGACCGAATGTTCCCGAGGCTGTTGTTGTCGACAGGGAACCTGCACACTCAGGATCGGTGGCACCAGAGATCAGTGCAGAGCACGGCAGCTCTCTCTCACACAGGCCCAGTGGTCCCGTCAGAAGCTGCGAGTGGCCTGACGGAAACTCCATGGGCAGGGGTAGTGGGTTATTCTCAGCGTGGACATTGAGCTCCGTCCGGGCCTGTGCTGTACTCCGGGAGGAAGAGCCGCAGCAGCAGCCTGAAGTGGGCAACACCCTTAATCACTGGATGGAAGGAAGGTGCGGATGGAGAGAAACTCAGGTCGTCCTCCCAGCCCAGTCACCAGGACAATGGAAGGGAGAAAGAATTGAGTTTAGTTTAGAGATACAGCATGGAAACAGGCCGCTCGGCCCACCGAGTACACAGCGACCAGCAGTTCCCGTACACTACGACCATTCCACACGTACACTGGGGACAATTTATAATTTTACCGTAGCCAATTAACCTACCAATGTTTTTATAGCATGGGAGGAAACCAGAGCACCCGGAGAAAACCCACGCAGGTCACGGGGAGAATGTACAAACTCCATATAGACAGCACCCGTGATCAGGATCGAACCCAGGTCTCTGGCGTTGTATGGCAGCAACTCTACTGCTGCAGCACTGAGAGAAAGAAAAGAAGAAAGGGTGCAACAGTGGGGCAACTGGTAAACTGCTGCCTCACAGTCCCAATGACCAGTGTGCGATCCTGACCTCTGGCGCTACCGGTGTGGAGTTTGCCCGTTGTCTCTGTGACTGCACGATTCTCCACTGGGAGCTCCCATTTCCTCCCAGATCCTGAAGAATTGACTGTAAATTTGCATGAGGGTCTGGCTGAACGCTAGAATCTGGGAGGAGTCGATGGGGATCCGGGGAGAATGAAATGGGATCGATGTAGGATTAGCGTAAATAAGTGGCTGTTGTTCGACACGGACTTGGTGGGCAGAAAGGCCTGGCCAGGTACAGCCTCTCTCTGTGAACCTCCGTGAAAAGGAACCACAAAATCTTTGGCAGAAACACTGCAGCTCCATCGATCAGCTGCTATAAATGTCAATGTAGCAAGACTTCTTGAATTATTCACTAAGTACTAGCACCATTCTGCAAAAACGGGCTCATTTTTCTTTGGATTCTCTATTTAAAGCGTCATAACATTATAAAAAAATAATCAGCAACCCGCTCATGAAACTGTATATAGCGTCTGCATTATGCTCTATCCAGGGCCTGGGAATTTGTATCAATATTTTTCATTTACTGCTTATAATAAATATTTTATTGCCTTGGTTAGTTTATCCAGCCTTTATTAGATTTTGCAGCAAAAACAAAACAAAAATGTCACCAGATATCAAAGAACGCTGGGATTGTGAGAGTATTTCTGGGGGTCCCTCGGAATATCAGTAAATGTAGGAGATCCCTGGGAATGTGACAGTGTGTGCATGCGGCTTCCGCAGTGGGATTCAGCATCTACAGAGAACCCCTGCGAGTTACAGTAGTTGCAATGCATATGGAGGAGAACGTTGCATGTATTCCAACCCTCCATGAGAATTGCCTGCAGGCTCTTGAAATGCATCAGCAATTATGCCTGGGTCGTCTACAAGCCAATGTGAATGTACGTTGAATTTTACCAAAAAAACCCACAAAATGTTGGATTAACCCAGCGGGTCAGGCAGTATCTGTGGAGAACACGGATAGGTGACACTTTGGATCAAAACCATTCTTCAGACTGATTGTGGGGGAGGGGAGAATGGGGTTTGGCAAAAGAAAGCTAGAAGAGAAGAGAGAGGCTGGACAGGTATTAGGTGGATGCTGGCAAGGGCAGGTTTTGATAGGCGGACGGTTGGGACAAAGGCCAGAGATAGAAGCGGAAAATGTGAAAACAAGGTTGAAATGCGAAACACAAAGCGAGAGGGAGGAAAGTAGCAGGAGGGATGGGGGAGGGAAGTGGAGAAATAGGTGGGAGTCTAGGAGAGGCAAAGGGATACAGAGGGAGAGGTTAGAATAGGGGGAGGAGTTTGTATGGGAGGGGGGGGGGGGGCAGGGGGGCTAGTAGGAGGTTGCCCAAGATTGGAGTGTTCATACCGTTGGGTTGTAAGCTGCCTAAGCAAAATGAATGAATGATGGGATACTGTTCCTTCAGTTTGCATGTGGCCTCACTCTGGCAATGGAGGAGGTCCAGGACAGAAAGCTCAGTATGGGAATAGGAAGGGGAGTTAAAATGACAACTGGGAGATCCAATAAGCCTTGGCGGACTGTGCGCAAGTGTTCAGATAACCCTTGCCTCCAATCTGTTCCCCAATTAGACTTGAAACAGGCCTTGGCCCACCGAGGCTATTCTGACCAGCGATCACTCTGTTCACTAAAGGGCCTGTCCCACTTTCACAACCTAATTCACAACCTTTTTTTACTCGTGGACATTTTTCATCATGCTAGAAAAAACGCCCGACCTACTTGATGCCACGAGTACCTACGACCTACCCACGACCAACCCACGACCTACCTACGAACTCGTGACGGCCATGCTGTGAGTATGAGTCAAGGGCAAACTCGGCAGAGGTTATGAATTAGGTGGTGAAAGTGGGACATGCCCTTTACACTATCCTACACATTTGGGGCAATTTTACAATTTTTACTGAAGCCGATTAACCTACAAACCTGTACATCTTTGGAATGTGAGAGGAAACCAGATCACCTGGAGAAAACCCACATGGTCACAGGGAGAATGTGCAAACTCCATCCAGAAAGCACCCATAGTTCTCCATCTCCATCTGTCCACAAATTACCAATTGTTAACTTTTGGGGCCTACACATCACTACTTTCCTTAATCTCTTCTTCTTTCTTCTTTTCTTGTGTCTATTAGTTTTATGTTGTTAAATTTAAAACAAGAAGTTGTACACAAAATGTATTATGTTATATTCCATGGTTTATACGACTGTAAATTGCTTCTAATAAAAAATAAAAGAAAGCACCCATAGTTAGGACCAAACCCTGGTCTCTTGCGCTAAGGCAACAACTCTACCTCTGCGCTACCCGTACCACTGTGCCGCCCCCTCTTTCTCTCCTTCCGATCCTCCTACAGTCCTCCCATTTATTACTCCCCTTTCCCACGAAACCCGAAACGAAACCCGCCTGCCTCCCATCGCCCATTTATATTTCTCCTCCACTCTTATTACCATCCACCTAGTTCACATGTGTACCACCAAGTCTACACCGCTCCCCTCCCCACCTTCCCTCATGGGGTTCTGGATCCATGTGCAATTCACCACTCTGCAAATGGTGCCCGTATTATCAACATCCGTATTAGTCTGCAGAACCGGCAGCCTTTGTGCTGCTGCTTAGCACCTTCCAGCCACCACTGTCTCCTCCTTCACCGCTAATCCCCGCTCCTAGACACCTGGCTCCATTTGCCCACCATCCTTCACCCCTCCTCGATCCACCAATCACCCCTCGAGTCTATCTTACCCCCACCCTCTCCTCTTTATAATCGTTTTGTTTTTTTGCCCTTCCCACCCCCAGTCCCAATGCTGGACTTCTCTGAAACATTGACAATTCCTCCCCCCCCCCTCCACTGATGCTGCCTGACCCACCAAGTTCCTCCAGCAGCTAGCTTTTGCTCCAGATTCCAATATCTGCAGTCTCTTGTGTCTCTGTCTTCACTGAGCTTGTGTCAGTGATTATATTCCATAATTCACTACTTCTGAATACATTTATCACTTACGAACTGTATTTAAACCATACCAAGCAGCTGCCTTAAAATGCTGTGCTGGTTAAGAAATGCTCCATCTTCCAAAGGCATTCTAAAATCATTCAATGATTCAATGATTCAACATTGTATTCAACATATTGTGACTTTCAAAAGTTTGCTGTCAAATCTATTTAAATGTTATACGCTGGTACATGTTCTCGGGCAATGAAAATCATCTGATAGTAGCAATTCATTCAACAATGCGAAGTACAATTTTTAGTTCTAGAGATTCAGTAGGGAAACAGGCCTTTCAGCCACAGAGTCCCCGCTGACTATCGGTCACCGTTCACAATAGGTCTATCCCCCTTTTGCCTCCACTCATGGATGTAGCCTAGTCCATCACATAGATCAGCACCTACCTACTGACACAACTACAACCCTCTCCCAATCGACTTCACCAACACTTGGCGCTGCCTTGAGAAAGCATAATCAAGGATCATTTACACCCGGTCATTCCCTCTTCTCCCCATGTCCCATTGGGCAGAAGATACAAAGGCAGTCAGTCAGATCCGATGCAGTCAGATTTTGAACAGACCTTCCACAAGCCAGGGTGTAGTCCCGAGCTCTCAACCTCCCTCACTGCGGACCTTGCACCTTTCTTCTGTAAGTGTAACACCACAATGCTGGAACACTATACCCTACACTCTATATGGAGTAGGGGATAGAGTCTTTGGGAAAGGCAGGGTGGGAAGAAGTAACTTCACTACTAATTTCCATTCCGCACTTAAATTCAGTTGGAACATCTCCCGACCATTTCTTGATCTCACCGTGTCCATCGCAGACGATAGACTATCGACTGACATTTATTACAAACCTACTGACTTCCACAGCCACCTAGACCACACTTCTTCCCACCATGCCTCTTGCAAAGACTCCATCCCATGCTCCCAATTCCTCAGTCTATGCCATATCTGTGCCCAAGACGAGGTGTTCCATACCAGGACGTTTCAGATGTCCTCATTCTTTAGGGAACAGGGGTTCCCCTCCTCCATCATAGCTGAGGCTCACACACGGGTCTTCTCGGGTACCCCACAGCTCTGTTCTTGCTCCCCCTCCCCCCTGTCGCAACAATGACAGAGCCCCTAGTCCTCACCTTCCACCCCATCAGCAGTCGCATACAGCACATAATCCTCTAACATTTTCGCCACCTCCAATGGGATCCTACCATTAGCCACAGCTTCCCACCTCCACCCTTTTCCGCAAAGACCGTTCCTTCCGCTGGGTAACTCATCACTTCCCACCCAAGACACTCCATCCCCAAGTGCTTTCCCTTGTGCAACACCTGTCCCTATACCTCCTCCTTCCAAGGACCCAGACAGTCCTTTCAGATGAGGCAGGTTCACTGGTACCTCCTCCAACCTCATCGCCTGTATCCATTGTTTGAGGTGTGGACGGACCCCTATATATCAGCGAGAGCAAGCGCAGGCTCGGCGATCGTTTCGTTCAACACCTCTGCTCAGTCTCTCTAAACCTGCGTGATCTCCCAGTTGCTCAACACTTTGTCCTGGGCCTCCTCCACTGCCAGAATGAGGCCCAACACAAATCTATACAAGAGTGTGAATAAATGGATGCTTCTCAGGTTGGCAGGTTATGACCAGTGGGTACCGTGCTCAGGCCAGGATACCAATTAAACCAATGCAAGCTGTAGAAATAATATCACTGAGGAGAACAGATGTCATATTCCTAAGTTTGTAGATGGCACAAAACTAGATGGGATTGTGGGTAGTGAGGAGGATGCAAAATGGCTTCAAGAAGATCTGGACAAAATGAGAGTGCGGTCAAGAACAAGGTCATCGGCTCTGCGATCCTTACAGAAGAGCAGAGCCTCCATGAAATGGTGAGAGATAGGGTAGTGATGATGTTCAGAGGGGCCAAGGTGAGCTTGAACACGTCACTTAAGGCCAATGCAAAGTGAATGGGAAGGTTAATGTTTTGTTAGCCTTCATTACGACACAGTTTGACTCCAGGAGTAAGGATTTCAACTCACTTATATAGGGCCTTGGGGAGTATTGTGTGCATTGTCGGTCTCCTTACCTAGAGAAGAATGTACTTGAGGAGAGTTGGAATGGACTGGGACTATATTCTATATATATTCTAAGGTTAGAAGGATGAAAGATTTTAGCATCAAAACTCTAAATAGGTTGTTGCAGAAAAAATGTTTGGGACCAGGGGGCATTGTTTGTGAATCACTGCAGGGACTTAGTTCCAAGATGAGCACCAGAGGGCAGAGAACTTTGGAAATCTCCACTCCCGGAGAGCGGTGGAATTGGAGTTTATTCCAAACTGATATTGGACATTAGGGGATAAAGAAACATGAAAACCGTGCTGGAAAACAGCGCTGAGATAGAAGTTGAGGCTTAAAGGGATTAACAGCCACCTCCTTGCTCCTACCTCTTGTGGAGGTGTGACTGAGCCGCAACAAATGGAAAATGACATTTAGTGTGGACAAGTTTATAACGCCGTGCACAGGAAACAAAAAAAAAACAGGTAGCAGATGTTCAGAGGCATTTGGGGGAACTTAATGGGCATGCTCAGTGAATCCAGTTGCTCCAGGAATATCGGCCAAGATTGCTGCTGCTTGGCAAGTGTTGTTAGAAGTGAATGGCTTCATTGTCAGCAAGTTGTTCACCAATGTGTCTACACCTAGAGAACGTAAGGTACAGAAGGATGAAAATGTGCCAGGGAGACAAGGGGGGAAAAAGAGAGAGAGAGACAGACAGAGACAGAGACACAGAGAGAGAGAGAGAGAGAGAGACACACACACACACACACACACACACACACACACACACACACACACACACACACACACACACACACACACACACACACACACACACACACACACTCAGCTGCTGCAATTAAATAAACACTTAGAAAATTGCAATTAGATGACGGAAATTAAACTGTTTTCTTGGAGCCCTGCCCAATACTTCTTCAACAAGTGGTGATGCATGTCATTAGCATTTCTGGAATCTGTCCCAGTATTAAACAGCTGCCACATTTCCCTAAATAACAGTCACTGAACTTGAAAATAATGTACTGAATGTGAACGGCTTTGAGCAAGATGTCATAAGGTGTTACATAAATAACGGTTTTGCTTTCTCCCAGATTATGAATAGAGGCATCAATTTCTGCTCCACACGCAACATTGTGTAATGCCGGTAATCTGAAATATAAGCTGCAAATGCAAGTATATCAGGCAAGGCTGGTTCAGAGTGAAACAAAATTACCCATTTGGAAGATTATCTTTTATCATTAGCAAATGATCCACACTGTTTCTTCCTCCACACTCGCTGCCTGATCTGCTGAGTGTTTTCAGCGTTGCTGTTTTTTTTCATCAATTTCCACTGGAAGCCTGGTGCATGGATTTTTAAAGCTTTGATACACGACAGAGATATTTTTTGTCAGTGCTGAGATATGATTTCCTCTCGACTTCTGCTTCATCCCCCAGAGCCATTTCAGAACCTCGCTCTGTTTCTTTCCAACCACACACATCTTGTTTGCTCTTCAAGCCCTCTAATTGGAACATGAGATTTTAATATACACAGAGCTGTCATGTTACCACTTCTAAAACTAGGGTTCCAGTTAAAACCTGGTTTAAATCTTTTCCCAATCATGTGCAGTTCTGTAGTGGGCATTAGTACCCCCTGCAGTGAGTATAAAACAAAGAAACCATGTGAAAGTGAGGCAGATGAATATGTGGCTGAGGGTTTGGTGCAGGGGGCAGGGGTTCAGGTTTCTGAACCATTGGGATCTTTTCTGGGGCAAAGATGACCTGTACAAGAGGGACGGGTTGCACTTGAACTGGAAGGTAACCAATATCCTGGCAGGCAGGTTCATTAGAGCTACACGGATGGGCTTAAACTGGATTGGAAGGGAGCAAGAAAGGGCTGTTGGTTTGATTTGCACGTATTTTAATGCAAGAAGCCTGGTGGATAAGGCAGATGAAGTCGGGGCATGGATAGGTTTGTGCGACTGGGACGTTGTAGCCATTACAGAAATCTGGTTCAGTGAGGGACAGGACTGGCAGCTTAATGTTCCAAGGTACAGATGTTTCAGGAGAGATAGAGCTGGGGGTAAAACAGGAGGGGATGTTACTTTATTGGTTAAGGAGGATGCCAGAAGTAACAATACTGATGGTACGTCCTGCAGAGCTATACTCCTTCCCTATCTTCAAAACACAAGGAAATAAATCTTTTTCTCATCACTCCCATTGTTATTGCATCAGTAATGGTCCAATTCAAAAATAAAATCTGATCCAAGAAGATTGTTAACAGCTGCACCACCTACCTGTACATTGAACCACTGAGCTGCAGATTACAATCCTACAAACTGCCCACTTCATCCCCAGTTTAAAATTTGGATAATCATTTTGGGAAGCAGAATTCAGTTGGGGGGGGGTGCTTCAGAGTTAAGTACTGAGGTAGGGTATCAAACCAAATATTCTTTACTTCGTGAATTAAAAAATTCACAACAGGTCCCAAGCTGCAACATCATCTGCCCATTTCCCTCCCCAGATGCTGCCTGGCCCATTGAGTTCCTCCAGCACTTTGTGTTTTGTGCTGGATGTCTCCTTCTTCACTGACATTGACTAAAGTTACCAACTCCCTCAGTAATGGTCTTACAAACCACACAACTAAAATGTGTTTTTTTTTTAAATGTTAATCTGCTGCTTATTTACAAATAAAAGATCTCTCTACAAAAGGAGTTAAAGGTTGCCTCACAGTTTGTACCCTGTTGATACACGTTTAAATAACTGGTCTTTGAAGATGGAGAATTGTCTTTCCTGAAATGATAGCTCGTTACCAGTGCAATTCGTTCTGTCAACTTCTGACAATATGGCTGCAAGGCAGAATAACTGCAGTAACATGGTCAGACAGCACTAGATGGATCAGTGCAGCTGATTTCAACAGTATTCCAGTGATGTGCTTGATGGGACTTAAAGTGGGGTAGGCAGCGTCAGGCCTGATGCCCCAGGCATTTCTAAATATAAAAATAACTAAAAATTATCAATTGCACATGATGCAGTGCCTTCAGCAAACTCCCCTGGGGAACTCGTGCACCATTTTACAGAATAATCTGCCAGGTATCATCAAGACAGCAGGCAGCATAGTTGCGCAGTTTGAAGAGCTGCTGCAGCGCTAGAGTCAGGAGACCTGGGTTCAATCCTGACCTTGGATGTTGAATGTGTGGAGTTTGCATGCCCTCCCCGTGACTGCATGGATTGCCCCCAGATGCTCCAGTTTCCTCCCACATCCCGAAGAGATGGGCTGGTAGGTTAACTGTAAAATACCTCCTGGTGTGGCAACTAGAAGTGGAATTTAAGAGGAGTTAATGAGAATGTGGGGGAGAATAAAAAATAGGATTAAAGCAAAATTAGTCTAAAGAGTTGATCGATGGCAGTTGTGGAGTCGGTGGGCTGAAGCCCTTTCTGTGTTGCATCTCTCTATCTCTCCAAGAGCAATATAACCACTTGCATACCACTTGTGGATTTTGATCAGTTCTTAGGAATGCTGACGCCATCAGCTTCATCCTGAGCATTGGATGCCAATGAGAAGAGGTGCTGGCTCGTTTGGTCTCGTCAGCCATGCATTCCAGATTCTAACTATCTAGGTAAAAATAGTTGGAATCTGCGATTCACTACTGGAGAAGGACTTGGAATGAAATCACCTGTAAATCTCTTGCTCTTCATCTTAAATCTATGCACTCTGTTCCGATGCACCTCTGATAAGATAGGAAGAAAATGTATCTGCTTATCTATAGAGAGCCTTATCAATGGCTCTAATACTTCTAACAAGCTCCTTAGACTCCCCTGCTCCAAGGAAAATGAACCCAGCCTACCCTGTCTCCTCCTAACATAAACATTCCATCCCAGGCAATGTCTTGGTGAATCTCCTCTGAGCTCTCTCTGTACAACTATGTCCTTCCGACAGTGTGGGTGATCAAACCTGCACATGGTGCTTCAGCTGTGGCCCAGCCAGTATTTAATGTGCTAAGTGACATGTCAAACTATTCTCTTTCTTGTCTCAGAGCTTGGCATGCAACAGAAAGAGCTAAGAAATCCAGTCCAAGCAGCGAGGTAGATTTGCAGCAAGAAGAGGTGGTTTCTGAGTGGAAGAGATCTGCCTTGTATTGACCAATCTGATGAATAAGTGTAAATGACACAGCTGGTTACAGCATGACTAGCCTGTGGCAGCAATGCTAAATGTTAGGGCAACTGGTTACATTCAACAATCAAAGAACCTGCAATTGTTGGAAATCTGAGATGAATAAAGATAATACTGGAAACACTCAGCAGACCAGGCAGCATCTGTGCAGAGAGATACACGGAGTTAGCATTTAAGTCAAGAAACTTTAGTTAGGACAGTTCTGATGAAGGGACCCGTAACCAAAGTATTAGCTGCTTCTCACTGCCTGACCTGCTGAATGTGTATGGCCAGATGGAATTGGTTAGAAAGTTTGACACACAGCTGCTGGTCAGTGTTACACAGTCGCTGGATACAATAATGATTGCTCTAAAGGGCCTGTCCCACTTGGGCATCATTTGCGCGTCAGTTAGGGCGTGAAGATTTGGTACATCCCAAAATCCTGGGGCACCATGCGTTACTGCCTACATCACCACGCACCATGCACGCGTAATGCGCACCATGCGCTGAATATGGACCTGAGCCCACTACCTGATATTTTTTACCTAGGCAATTTTTCAATAAAGTTGTACCATTCCCGCTACGTTCAATGAACCGTTTGTCCAGAGTCCAACTCCCTGCCTGCCTGCACTATCCTGGTCTAGACACCAGGTCTAGCCACCAGGTCTAGCCACCTGGTGGCATGTTGGACACACTTCCATGCCCTGTGAAGGAGAGCAGTCCATAAGCAACAAGAAGGTGTTAGGCAATCAATGCTCCGGCTCAGTGGGGTCAAAGGACCAGAACGATTATGAAATATTTATGAACATTTAAAAAAAAAGCTAAATAAGCTTGAGTTAAAACAAAATAAAGAAAATTAAAAAGCAAAACGGATTCAATTAAAAACCTTAATGTCCTGGAAAGTAAAAACTTCCTGATCTTCTACAAGATGCTAGTGAGTATTGCGTTCAGTTTTGGTCACAGGAGTACAGAAGTTTAAAGTGTAGGGATGGGGGGAGGTCAGTCATCTGATTGAATGAAGCGTGAACAACGTTGCTCCCAACATCGGCAAGATCAAGTAGCTGATTGTTAGCTTTCGAAGAGGAAGGTCGAGGATCCAAAAACCTGTCTTCATCGACCAAGTGGTGGGTGGAGAGAGGCAACAACTTCAGGCTCCTGGACGTTCATATCTCTGCAGCTCTGTCCCGGACCCAGCACATGGAAGGAATCATAAAGAAAGGCCATCAATGCTTCTACTTCCTTTGAGGATTGAGGAGATTTGGTATTTTGACAAATACTTTCTTGAATTGCCACAGATGTACTGTAGAGAGCATATTGACGGGTTGCATCACGGCCTGATTCGACAACTCGAATGGCTAGGAATGAAGGAGATTGCAAAAGGTGGTGGACAGTGTCCGGTCCAACGCGGGTAGTGACCTCCCCACCATCGAAGGGATGAACTGCCTCATAAAAGGTACATATGACACTTAAACACTCTTGACTCTTAAAGAATTGATAATCATCAGGTCAAGAGTTCATTTCTCGACAATGTTTTCCCCACGAGCATTGATCAGCAAATGGAAGTTTATTCCTGGCACCAGTGGCCACTGCATTAAGGAAAAGTGATGAAGGCATCACTCAGAAGTGACACAGCAATGAATGTGAAGGTGGGGTATGTGCTTAAATCAATTCCATAGAAAAAACAGGGACGTGTTTTTGCTGTATGTCAGTTCCAACAACGATGTAGTCTCTCAGTGCTATCGTGGATTATGTGTTTTTATTCTTTTAATTCTCCAGTATTTTACCACAGACTGGGTTCAATTTCATTCTGCTCATTGCTTTATACAATACAATTTTCGGTGACGTGAATGTTTGCACTATATTCATTACACTGGTGGACAGCTGATGTCTCCTCCTTCCACAGGTATGTGGTACGTGGATCACCAGGTGATGCCTGGCCCTGTATCACCAGCTCTGGCTCAGCGGCAAGATTAAACTCACAGTGATAAACGCTCCTTCCTGAGGAATTTGGAGCATGAAGGCATCCCAGTGAAGCTGGTCTTTAATGGCAAATCCAGTGCTAAAAGCCGGGAGCCGCATTGGATCAATCCTCACTCTTTCACAAATTTTACTGTTCTTCATCTTCGTCATCAATTCATGAAAAGGTCCCAGAAACCTTGGTTCTGGAGAACACCATCTCAAAGTCAGGTCTGCGCCCAATGAACATAATCCAGAGAAAAATACTTTATATTGAAGAAAGAAATGCTGCAGGATAGACAATAGGTGCAGGAGCAGGCCATTCGGCCCTTCGAGCCAGCACCGCCATTCAATGTTATCATGGCTGATCATCCACAATCAGTACCCCATTCCTGCCTTCTCCCCCTATCCTCTGACTCCACTATCTTTAAGAGCCCAATCTAGCTCTCTTGAAAGTATCCAGAGAACCAGAATTCCACAGACTCACAACTCTCTGTGAGAAAAAGTGTTTCATCATCTCCGTTCTAAATGGCCTACCCCTTATTCTTAAACTATGGCCTCTGGTTCTGGATTTCCCCCAACATCAGGAACATGTTTTCTGCCTCTAGTGTGTCCAAACCCTTAATAATCTTATATGTTTCAATAAGATTCCCTCTCATCCTAAATTCCAGAGTATACAAGCCCAGCCGCTCCATTCTCTCAGCATATAACAGTCCCGCCATCTTGGGAATTAACCTTGTGAACCTACGCTGCACTCCCTCAATAGCAAGAATGTCCTTCCTCAAATTTGGAAACCAAAACTGCACATAATACTCCAGGTGTGTTCTCACTAAGGCCCTGTACAACTGCATAGACTCAAATACAAGATGAATCAAAGGGAAACCTTTAACAGAACACGTGGGAAGGAGACGCAGGAAACTGCAGATGCTGGAATCTTGAGCAAAACACAAAGTGCTGGAGTAACCCAGCAGGTCAGGCGGCATCTGTGGAGGCAACGACAGATGAGATTGCTGTTCAGAAACCTTCTTCAGAAAAGCAGGAAACCTTTTAAAACAAGGGGTCACCTAGTTGAGAGAGGTAAAGGCCATTTGTTTCTCTGAGGATTGTGGTTTTTGGGGGTTCTTTCTCGGGGGGGCTGTGGAAGCAGAAAATGTGAGCATTTTTAACCCTGGGGTACATGGAAACTTGATAGGCAGGGAGTGATTAACAGTGTAGACAGTGACACAGAGTTGAGGTTTCAGTCTGATCAGCCTTGCTGAGTTTTAGTGGGGAGCAGAAGGGATGATGGGAGGGGGGGGGGGGGGGGACCAGAGTGGTATCTTCCCGTTACATGTTTGTTTACAAGTGTGAAGCAAAGACATTGGAAAAATATTTTGTGCCAGGGATTTCAGACAGGAGTACTGCTGTGGCTAGTGAAGTAGTAGAATTAGCTCGATGAGCTGAATGGCCTCCTTTGAGGAGTTCCTTCCCTCAAGCTCCAGATCAGTCACTGTGATACTGATAATGTTAACCTACTGCTTTCAGAAGAATTTTGTGCAATGGATGGATTCAACTTTATTTTTTATAGATTCTCTCATCTCTGGCCTTGCTGTGTTCAAGTTCAAGTTCATCCTCAAGCCCACTCCTTTACATTATAATGTAACAATGAGGACATTAATGTTAATGTACTTAGTAACGTTAAATAATTCCTATTAAAGACATTTTACACCAGAGGATGTGCTCCAGCAAACACAAGTGTGAATGAGTCATTAAGGTTGTTTTAATCTGGCAACTCTAGATATATTTTGATCATGTGAGAGGGAAACATTGTACATGCAATTTTGGTGCAGTTCCTATTCTCAATCACTTTGGCGTCTCATTCCTGCTTATTCTGTGTACTTCTGATTTAATTTGTCCAAAAACAGTAACCTACAATGGAAATCCCCCCCGCTTCCCCAGAGTCCGTCCGCCCGCCCGTTTGCACAAAGCAGACACTGTGCCCTGTTCCCCAGCTGGTGCACAGGTCTGTTAGAGAAGGCGCTGCAGCGCCTCGTCTCCCTGGCCCCTCCCACAGACATGCAGTGAGCCACTGCGAGCAGAACCTCCCGCCCTTTGTCTGCGAGTGTCCTCGCATGGCCATCTAACTCCCACCACACAGGGACGAGCTGGCCTGATCACTGTGGGGGCACATCAGCACGCATTCCATTATCAGGAAACAAAACAAATCTCGGAAATCTAATATAAACTTGGCAGCAATTCTTTGAGCCGAATAGCAAGTTCTTGGCAGTTTTACAACGAGGCACGGTTTTTATGGGAGGGTTATTTAAGGACTTCAAATAATTTTAAAAATCCTCCAAGGCAAAGAAACAATCCAGTCGAACCACAGCTAAATTTAGCTTTTCTTTTAAAAACGAAACATAAAACCTATTTCTCCAAAAAGGCTGCTTAACCATAACCGTAATGGTAGATGGCCTTCAAAGCCAGTTGACTGATTAATTGCCCCAGTTACCTTGCTGCTACAAGGGAAGCCAAACTTTGAGACTCGATCGGATTTGGCAATAATGCGTCCTGCCCCAGAGCACAGGGTAGGTGAGACTCCATATCACCGTCGCTCACTGTGAAACCTCAGCTGCTGAGACTGGGCAACAAGAAGGAGGAGCTCCTGGCCAAGGGCCACAGGAAAGTAAGAGGGCGTTGAAGGGTGGAGTGTGAAATCTAAGACACCTGACACCAAGTCTGTCAGCAATTTGCCAAATCTCCAAACCGAGCTGCCCCCATATCCGTATGCTCCATCCCAAGTACCGCACCATCCCACAAACAAGCCATCAGTTCAGCAAGCAGCAAGAACTCCCACAGGTAGTTCAAGGCCTACTAGAGATTTGAGCTCTTCAGACCTAGGTTCCAATGGAGTACAGATGGATTACTGCACTACTAATGCCCCTGTCCCACTTAAAAAACCTGAACGGAAACCTCTGGAGACTTTGTGCCCCACCCAAGGTTTCCGTGCGGTTCCCGGAGGTTTTTGTCAGTCTCCCTACCTGCTTCCACTACCTGCAACCTCCGGCAACCACCTGCAACCTCCGGGAACCGCACGGAAACCTTGGGTGGGGCGCAAAGTCTCCAGAGGTTTCCGTTCAGGTTTTCTAAGTGGGACAGGGGCATAAGGCCCACCTCTGGGATTGCTCTCAGGAGATCCTGAGGAAATATTCAAAACAGAAAGGGGGCGGGGTTCTTGAGTGTAAGTCTACGCCAAATATTGAACACCATCTATATTAATCCCTGTTTATTTGCCACAGTCTCATCAACTCTCATAAATTTAAATCTGCAATTTGAGAGGGAGAAGGTTAAATCAGAAGTGTCAGTGTTGCAGTTGAACAAATGCGACTATGAAGGCATGAGAGAGGAGCTGGCCAAGGTCAACCGGAAAAGGATCCCAGCAGGAATGACGGTGAAACAGCAATGGGAGGAATTTCTAGGCATAATCCAGAAGATGCAGGATAATTTCATTCCAAAGAGGAAGAAAGATTCTAAGGGGAGTAAGAGGCAACCGTGGCTGACAAGGGAAGTTAGGGACAGTATAAAACTAAAAGAAAAGGTGTGTAACATAGCAAAGAGTGGCGGGAAGCCAGAGGATTGGGAAACTTTCAAAGGACATCAGAAGGTAACAAAAAGGGCAATACGAGGTGAAAAGATGAAGTATGAAGGTAAGCTCGCCAAGAATACAAAGAAGGATAGTAAAAGCTTCTTTAGGTATGTTAAGAGAAAAAGATTAGTAAAGATAAAAAATATTATGGGGAACAAGGAAATGCAGAAGAGTTGAACAGGTACTTTATTTCTGTCTTCACTAAGGAAGACACAATCTCCCATGTGTACTAGAGGATCTAGGGAGAGAGGAACTGCAGGAAATTTGCATTAGGCAAGAAATAGTATTGGGTAGACTGATGGGACTGAAGGCTGATGAATCCCCAGGGCCTGATGGTCTACATCCAAGGGTACTCAAGGAGGTGGCTCTGGAAATTGTTGATGCATTGGTGATCATTTTCCAATGTTTTATAGATTCAGGATCAATTCCTGTGGATTGGAGGGTGTTATCCTACTATTCAAGAAAGGAGTGAGAGAGAAAACGGGGAATTATAGTTAGCCTGACATCGGTGGTGGGGAAGAAGCTGGAGTCAATTATTAAAAACGGCGCATTTGGATAGCAGTAAAAGCATTGGTCCAAGTCAGCATGGATTTGTGAAGGGGAAAATCCTGCTTGACTAATCTTCTGGAATTTGAGGATGTGACAAAATGGATGAAGGAGAGCCAGTGAATGTAGTGTACCTGGACTTTCAAAAAGCCTTTGATAAGGTCCCACACAGGAGATTAGTGGGCAAAATTTGAGCACATGGTATTGGGGTAGGGTACTGACATGGATAGGACATTGGTTGGCAGATAGAAAACAAAGAGTAGGAATAAATGAGTCCCTGTCAGAATAGCAGGCAGTGGTGAGTGGAGTGCCACAAGGCTCGGTGCTGGGGCCGCAACTATTTACAATATATTAATGATTTGGATGATGGAATTAAAAGTAACACAAGCAAATTTGCAGATGACATAAAGCTGGGTGGCAGTGTGAACTATGAAGAGGATGCTAGGAGGCTACAGTGTGACTTGGACAGGTTGAGTGAGTGGGCAGATGCATGCCAGATGCAGTATAATATAAAGTAGATAAATGTGAGGTTATCCACTTTGCTGGCAAGAACAAGAGGGCAGATTATTATCTCAATGGTGTCAGATTAGGAAAATGCGAAGTGCAACAAGATCTGGGTGGCCTTGTACATCAGTCACTGAAAGTAAACATACAGGTACAGCAGGCCGTGAAGAAAGCTAATGGCATGTTGGCCTTCATAATGAGAGGATTTGAGTATTGGAGTAAAGAGATCCTTCTGCAGCTGTACAGGGCTCTGGTGAGACCACATCTGGAGTATTGTGTGTAGTTTTGTTCTCCTAATTTGAGGAAGGACATCCTTGCTATTGAGGGAATGCAACATAGGTTCACAAGGTTAATCCCCGGGATGGCAGGACTGTCATATGAGGAAAGATTGGGAAGACTGGGCTTGTATTCACTGGAATTTAAAAGGATGAGGTGGGATCTTCTAGAAACATATTAAATTATAAAAGGACTGGTCAAGCTAGATGCAGGAAAAATGGTCGCAATTTTGGGGGAATCCAGAACTAGGTAAGAATAAAGGGGAGGCCATTTAAAACTGAGAGGGGAAAAAACTTTTCCACCCAGAGATTTGTGAATTTATGGAGTCTCTGCTACGGAAGGCAGTGAAGGCCAATTCACTAGATTAATTTAAAAGAGAGTTTGATAGAGCTCTTTGGGCTAGCGGAATCAAGGGGTATGGGGAGAAGACAGGCACAGGTTGCTGATTGTGAATGATCAGCCATGATCACAATGAATGGCGGTGCTGGATCGAAGGGCTGAAGGGCTTCCTGCACCTATTTTCTATGTTTCTATTCCCTCCCCCCCCATCCCCAGGTTCTCCCAATTGCCTGCAAACTTCAGGCAATTTAACTGTAGCCAACTAAACTTCCAACACATACATGGATGTGGGAGGAAACTCAAGCCCCCAAAGAAATTCACGGGGTTCCACAGAAAGAACACGAGACTACACATGGATATTACCCAAGGACACGATCGATCTAACCGGGGTTTCCAGCAGAAGCTAGATCCTCTACATCACCCTGCTGTCCGTGTAACCTGATGGTTAAATTGGGCATTTTTCTCTGAATTTACTAGGGCCTCTGAATCAGATCTATAATTAGCATCGAGGGTGAGTTTTCTACAAAAAGCCAATAGTCACCCCAAATCCATTTCACTAAATGAACTTTTAGTCTAATTCTAGAGTTTAGATTTCCAAAGGGTAAATCTCACATTACTCCTAAATCACAGGTGACCTGCCCAGTGCTGTGTTCCTTCCTTTACGGCCAGTATTGGCTCCGAGTCCATTAGACCAGCGTGTGTCTGTAGAAAGCATCCCATTGGTATTGCATCACAGTTTGGTTTAGTGACAGCTCTGCCCAAGATCACAAGAAACTGAAGAGGGTTGTGGATGCAGCCCTGTCCATCACATAAAGTAGTCTCCCTCCTGCCAATCGACTCCACCAATACCACAGTGCTTCAGGAAGGCAGCCAATATAATTAAGGTCCACCCTCACCCCAGTCATTCTCTCTTCTCCCCTCTGTCATTGGGTAGAAGATATAGAAGCTTGAAAACACGCAACATTAGATTCAGGAACAGCTCTTCCCTGCTGTTATGGTCCTCCCATAAACTAGGGTAGAGTCCTAATCTTCCAACCTACCTTGTTGTAGCCCTTGCACAATTTTTTATTGCACCTTCTCTGCAACAATAATGCTTTAAAGTTCAAACACACTGCACCATGGTATTTTTCTCTTTGTACAACCAGTTGTACTTGTGTATGGCCGGATTGCACTTGTGTATGATATGATTTGAATGGATAGTACACAAAAAAAAATTCTCGGTAAACGTGACCATAATGAACTAATATCAACACAGGCAGAAGAGATTTAATAGTTGGTGAGGTCCTAACCCTGCTGTCACAGCCAATTTAATATCCATGAACACCGTTGATATTCCTGCATTAATACAGGCAGCCAGTCAAATTAAGATTAAAAAAAAAAAAGATTGCATTAAAGCCCGAAACGAAAGCAGCTAAATTAACTATCAACATGATCTGCACTGGCCTTCCTCACCGCCCAGCCAGCTGTCTACTTCACCCATTCATTGAATGTGCCAGGCATGCATTGGCCTCGGGAAATCTGCAAATAATGTGGTGAAACGCACACTGAAAATGAGACACTTGCACTTTCAATTACTCTTGCAGCACATAAGAACATTCTGCACAGGAGCAGGAAGCCAACTCTGCAACAATTAAGCGGCCATTGAAACGGTTTGCTATCAGTGCAACATGACTGAAGTTTGTTCGGCCTAGTGAACAACTGGAGAGAGGGTGGAGGACAAAGGAAATGAGTGGTGGTGAGACAAGCCAATTCTCAGCCCGAATCTCAGGATGTTAGAAATAGAGTCTGCTTCAAAGAACAGCAGTTGACAAATGACAGCTTTTAAAGCGCCTTTTAAATCATCATAGTCTTAAGAAATAAAACACTTCATGTAATCCTGGTAACATTACGGTGTTGAAAGTGCAAGTGATATTAAATATGAATCGGATGCCTGTTGTTGTCATATTCACTTTGACTGATGATCTGTAACAGGACTGGTGACCTTCAGATGGGTGAAACAGAGGTTTAATAGTCTCTGTTTACCATCCTCTCAATTCATTTTACTTAATAGCACAAACTGTACAAGTTCAGTCAAAATAAAATCAACAGGAGTAATAGGAAATTAATACTGACACAATTGAGGCACTGTAAATAGGAGACAGAAAATAGATGCATGAAATCTGCATCTGTTTTCCCTGCCTCCCACTTCCAAGGCTGAGGAAGAAATTCTGGGTTGCTCAGCAACCACTGCGTAGAGATGGTGCACAGATCCACCAAGTGCTACTAAAGGCTGTGGTCCTGCCACGTACGAATGAGCAATGAGAGTCTATGCGAGCTGGATGCCCTCTTTCTCAGCCACTCCAGCTCTGCCTACAGCTGAAGCAGCTCACAGTGAGAAGAGTCTGTGGCCATTGGACTGTGGTTTCACAGCTCCTGGGAGCTGTGTCACAAATCAATGCAGTGGTGGAGAGAGCCAGCCACGCTCAACTCCTCAACTGCATGTGTGCCACCACGAGGAACTGCAGGCGATCACTTCGTGTTCCATAATTAGAGTTTTCTTCCAACCAACTCGTTGGGTGTTGTGCACTAATGGCCACCTGGTTCCCATGCCTATGTGATAACATCTAGCACCCATCCCGTAGCTCATTTTCCCTCTGCCCTTTGTACAGTTGGCAACTCTAGACATGTTTCACTCCATCCTTCTGTGTGAACTGGGAGCACAGAAGGTTGAGGGGGTAATTATGCCGGCGCATGAATAGAATATAAAGAGGGAAACACAAATCCCTTGGCAATCATATCCAAACTAGAAAACAGAGGCTTAAGGGTTTGCATAGGTTTGATATTGTTATTGATTTATAATTGTCACCGTGATACAGTGAACAGATTTATTTGCATGTTATCGAGTTAAACCACACTATGAGTACATTCAAGTCTTACGCAAGCATAATAGAGAATGCAGAGAAAAATACTCGAATGCAGAATATAGTGTTACAGCTATATAATGTTACAGCAGTATAGCGTTACAACTATAGAGGAAGTGCAGGTTATATAAGTTCCAGGACTGCACCGAGGCAGGTTGGCAGATCAGAACACCATCCTTAATTATTCAGTGGCCTGTTCAGAAAATATTCCAACTCTTATATGATCACAACTGTGCCTTTGACCACGCCAATGTATTATCCTGACGGTCCTTATTTTATGGAATAACGTTTTATGCAACATTATCAACGGCTGTTAGAACAAGTCGTACACTTCTTTAGTTTAGTTTAGTTTAGAGATACAAGGCGGGAACCGACCCTTCGGCCCATCGGGTCCACACCAACCAGCGATCCCCGCACATTAACACTATCCTACACACACTGGGGACAAGTTTTACATTTACCAAGCCAATTAACCTACAAACCTGTTCGTCTTTGGAGTGTGGGATGAAACCGAAAATCTCCGAGAAAACCCACGCGGGTCACGGGGAGAACGTACAAACTCTGTACAGCCGTAGTCAGGATCGAACCCGGGTCTCCGGTGCTGCATTCGCTGTAAGGCAGCAACTCTACCGCTGCGCCACCGTGGCTGCCCACAGTTCTCGGTCCCCCTTTATCTACCCTGTTAGTTACATCCTCAAAAACATCTCAATTATATTTGGGAAACCACAATTTCCCCTTCATAAAACAATACTGACTCTGCCTTGTTATACAACGTTAAAGGCTAAAATTATGTAAATGTACAATTTCATTCTCTCCCTACAAAAGCAATTTAATGATCAGTATAACCTTTAAATTACAATGGAGACACAAGACTGCAAGTGCTGGAATCTTGAGCAAACAAAAATCCTGCTGGAGGAACTCAGCAGGTCAGGCAGCATCTACCCCACTGAGTTCCACCAGCACTGATTCCTGCTCAAGATTCCAGCATCTGCAGCCTCGTGCCTCCATTATACTGCTCAAAATTTCCTCAAATTATTCCTCCCCGATGGGTTCCTCTCACTGCTACCCCTTTGTGATTCCTGCTGCTCTCCTGTTCCCTCCACAGATGTTGCCTGACCCGCTGAGTTCCTCCAGAACTTTGTTTTTTTGCTTTGAGTTATAATGCTGCAGTAATTGTGTAAAGAATCTTAAGGAGAACACCTCAACTTTATTGACTTAACTGATGTGCAAACATATTAACTCAATGTGTATTAGAGCAATTTCTAATGAATCAAACATGGAGTTGGCACAGTTCATGCAACTGGCTCTTTGCAACTGTCAGTACAATCTATGACACAGTGGCGCAGCAGTAGAGTTGCAGCCTCACAGCACCAGAGACCCGGGTTCGATCGGGTGCTGTCTGTGTGGAGTTTGTATGTTCTCCCTGTGACTGCGTTAATTTTCTCCGGGTGCCCCGGTTTCCTGCACATCTAAATGACATGCAGGTTTGTAAATTGATTGGCTTTTGTAAAATGTCTCTAGAGTGCTGGATAAAACTATTGTATTGTGATCATAGGTCGTTGGGCCGAAGGGCCCATTTCAATGCTGCGTCTCGAAACAAAAATTAAATAAAGACAAGTTTATAAAGCAGCACCCCGTTGTGTTTTTCAAATACATTTTCTGATAGAACTAATACTAAACTTTAAAATGTAGTATTTATTGTGATCGCGTAAACCAGTTTGACCAATAGAAGCTGCCATTTCAATTCTCTTGCACATTTGTTAAAGAATCAGGACTATTAATTGTTAAAACAAGGGTCAGGTGTTGAACTAATCATTGTGCCCCTGTGACCTGTAGTAGGTTTGAAGTTAAATTGCCCCAAAATAAAGTCTTGGAATAGGAATGGGTTTTTTCAGGGAACGCTAATATTCCTGGTCACCACTGAAGATGTGCGCAATCTGAGTCGGAACAAGCATCGCGGTCATTGTTATGGAAGACATACAGCATGTAAACACATCAATCGGACCAACTCCACCATTCCAACCAAGGTGCATTCCTGAGCTTGTCCCACATGCCTCCATTAGGCCCTTATCCCTCCAAACCTTTCCTGGCTGTGAACCTGAAGGGCTGGGACCCTTGCCTCTCATTTTCAAAGAGCCTGGTCCAACCCTAGATTTATTGAACAGATGGGCACTTTAGTTCAGACTGTGAGTGAGATGCAATGCATTCATCAATGTGCTGCAGACCACCGAGTCAGCGTAAAGCAGTGCAGAGTGACAAAATGCACCAGACAACAGATGGTGCTGCATTGGACCCCCCTCTCCACCACACGACTCTACAGACTCCAGCAGCGGTGTTGTAATGTACGGAGCTGTGGGACTCTGCCCCTCTGTGGTGAGGATCACCCGCCCCTTCCACTTGAATGGCACCACTCACTTTTATGAAAAAGGTAAACAGCTTGCCTTTCTTTCTTCAACAAATACTAGTGTTTTCATTCTATTTACAGAAATTAATTGCAACCGTTGCTTAATCATTTATTAAATGATTAATGAACAATGGAAATGAACTGTTTTTCAACTGGTTCTAGTCAGAAACACATTGTCTGAAGATAGGAGGTTCCAGGTCAGGCCATTGACAGGACCTGTGGTTCCCCCACCCAGGACTGCCTTGTAGACTGGCTACAAGTGCCATGGCTGAGAGGACACTGGGAGATATGGTGGCGGACGTAAGGAACAGGCTTCAGAACAGGACAATCTGCTCCAGTCCGGCAAAGATGCCTGATCTCGGACAAACAATAAGTTTACCATATCCAAAGCTGTGCTTCAGGCAAAATATATTTATTCAACTCTAACACCAGTAATGCAATTCAAGACCAATGTGTGGCTGAGATTGGGTCACAGATTGGGAAGGGTGAGTGCTTATCATAGGTGTTTAGCATACCACAAGCAGGATTTGAAAATCCGACAATATGTTTGTGATCACATGTGAAGCTCCCACAGAGCTAAACAAATCCGGCCATTGTAGACAAGTGACTCAGCCTGGCCACATTCTGTGCAACATTCCTACTTTCCAGATAACCCGATCTGCACACAATAAACTCTGTTTCATGTGTTTGTCTCTGCATGAAGTACAAAGAGGACGGGTCACCATTCTGCATTCTTTGTTAAGTGATCAGTCCACTGAGCATCTCTGCGTTCACATGGAACACACCTAGGCTTAAATAGCTGATTGGGGGAAAAGAACTAATCCTCTTGAAATTAAATAAACAGCAGCCTCAACTGTGGATACATGTTCAGTCTCCCCATTCATCCACATGCTGTCTGCCATTCCATGAACGGCAGGATACCTCTCAACAGTAAAACAGCAACTCCTGCTCACCACCAGAAACAGCGAGGGTGACAAAAGATTCCAATCACTACTTTGCCTTTCTTTAGGCCAAGACCATCTATTCAGGCTGAAAGCAAAAAAAATCCCTAAGCAGCCCCAGACATCCTCAGCAACTGTATTTTTTGTTTTGTTTAGTGTGCGCGAACAAACCAAACAGAGGCAGGGACTATGCAGTGATACAATGACCAGACCTTAATGAGATGCAAGATGAACAGACATGGGTGAGGGAAAGGCCAGAACAAAACCCCTCATCAATAAAACAGCACAGAAAGTGACAAATTACTTATGGAGGTTAATTTGCATGATTGATAGTGTAACAATTACAAACTCAGAGCTGTGTGCACAAAGACTCTGCAGTCATTGACCGAGAGGTGAATGGATCATATTTCTGCCAACGTCATTCCATTCCCTGCTATCCTTTGCCCCATTCCATCAGAAAAGTAATACAAGACAGCAGTGAGCAACAAAATAGACAGAAGACATTGTCGGAGTGGACATGAAACGAGCTTTGTTAATGAAGTTGAGCTACTGGATGCTCTCTGGACATTGTCATCTTTTTGATCAAACATTCCACCTGGTTTATTTTATTTTATTAACGTTTAATTTCGCACCTCTACACTTACTAATGGTGCTTTGGGACCAATGCAATCATTCTGCTGGCAAAGTCCTCCCTAGCCACACTGTAATAGGGAAAGACTCGCCACACAAACACTCCCACAACCTCCGCTGCCTGACACGGCTCAACCACCAAGATCCACTGCTGCCTCATTTCAGGGAGGGCATTAGGAAAAACCAAGAGCAAAGACAATGTAATTTTAGCTTTCATAGTACTTCACCTCCCAAAGCACAGTAACAATTCTGTCCCAGATTGGAAGGCTAGCTGTTATGATGCAAATCTGCATTGAAGATCCATGCATTATCATTTAACACTAGCTTGGAGCAGGGGTGATACAGTGGCGTAGCTGTCGAGTTGCTGCCTTACAGTGCCAGAGACCAGAGTCCGATCCGGACTACGCAGAGGTAGCCTGCACAGAGTTTTAAGATCTCCGTTTTCCCCGGGTGCTCCGCTTTCCTCCCATATTCCAAAGACGTACAGATTTGTAGGTTAATTGGCTTTGGTAAATATTGTAAATTGTCCCTAGTGTATAGGATAGTGCAGGGGTATGGGGATCACTGGTCGGCACAGACGTGGTGTGCCCAATGGCCTGTCTCCGTGCTGTGTCGTTAAACTTAAACAAAATTAAATCTAAACTTTCAGAATATAGATGCAAACAGGATACATCCCAAAGCGGCCACTGAACTGACAGCAACTCACCTGCAGCAGCACACAGGTGCAACATCTGGCTCTGCAGCTGCCATGCATACGGTTAGGTACGGTGACGTGCAGAGCAGGTGAAGCTAGTGAACATTGCAAACATGCAGCAGTGAGCTGGTACCAGATGGGCGACCCTTCACCCAAACCTGCAGCATTGCAGTGGTGAGAGGGGAGACACGCGATACTTATATACGATCAAGTGGAAGGCAGAAGCAATCAAAACACGTCTGAATGACAAAAGGATGGTAGGACAAGGTAAGGGGAGATAGGTTCAGAAGGAGTGAAATGGCTACGAAACGCTTCCAAAAGTTCATGGAGTCATTCAGTGTCTTCTGATCCTGAGAGAATTAATGAATCATGTCTTCCTCTACAGATAGAGTGGACAAGCTGAGGGTTTCCAGCATTTATTGTAATGAAATTGTTTATCCGTATTTGATAACATTTTCTACTCCACAACTGTGAAGGGCGTACAAATATTGCCTTCAGCTGAACACTCACATTGACTATTATCCTTTTTTTTTTTTTTTAAACGACTTTCTCCATGATGCATTCCACAGCCTGGATACCTAACTATTCTTCCCCCCCTGCAGTCAAAATCTAATGTACGTGCACGACTTTAAGACGGATTTTGAAAGCATTTTCACAAATTTGAAAACCCTTGAAAACATCCAGCTACACAGCTCATTATCTGCAGAAACAATTCTTCTCCACACAAAAATGGTGAATTGTTCAATCCAATGTATGCAACAAAATGAATGAAAATGAGAACGCATTTTCACTCTTGGAGAGTGAGGTTGAACTGACTTACAGTGACTGGTCTGGACACGTACAAGAGCCTTGCCACTGCTCGAAAGAATGTGCGTGCACCCTGGTATGTCAAATACTCACATGCTGCTTGGGTTGGATCTTGTCGGTCGTCCTGGGTGGCTTTTCGAAGAGGTGACGCTGACCGGAGGCTTTCCTTGGGATGGGCTAATGGGGAGAGGGTGCAAGCAATGAGAGAAGGTCTTGACAGCTGTAAAGCACTTGCTGGCCCATGACTGCGTTCCGCCAGAACCAAGGAGTCACTCAGCAAAATTCCGCATGCAAAGAATAAACTAGGACGGTAACTCGGAGCAAGATAGATCATGCCCGAAAACTGATGAGTTACAACTTGGGTTCAGTTTCCATGGATACAGTGAGTGAATAAAAGGATTTAATAAACATTCAATTTGCAGATGACAATTTTCTTTAACACATAGAGCAGCGTCACCAATACATTTAAATGCAAAACAAACACAAGAGGGTCTCCACACTTCAAATTGATTAATACGAGCTTTCTAAGTGTTGTTGCTCTCAGCCCAATTACTACTCGTGGCTTATGGTTGTTTTAACGCAATATTGAATCTGCATTTTGCACAAAGAATGCAACTGAACATCAAGACTACATCAAGGCTATTTGATAACAAATTTACAGTGGTAAATATAGCACAGTTAAAGTAATAGCTACACACTGCAATTGTATGGTAATTGTTGAAGAAAGTGAAACACTTTTACACATGTAGGCGCTACATGAATTCAGGGACGCACCGTATGAATAAATGCTGCGTTTCTCAGATTAGGAAGGTGCCAGGCATTCTCAGCGGAGCACTGTGTGCACTACAGCAAGCCGTCACTGCCGGGTAGCTCAGTCCAGGAAACATTGACTGGCAGTGGAGTGGAGTAGCACATAGTCACCAGGGTTGCACTGGGACTAAAAGTGTTCACTTTGAGGACACGATGATAGATGTGGTGTAAAGACTCACAAATAGATTAAACAGTGATTCCATTGAAATATATTAAAGATGATTAAAGGATTTGATAGAATTTGTTTGGTTCCAGTGCCTTCCAGACTAATCAGTTGGTTCTTCAGGAATGTCAAGTCCATTCCTCTCACAGATCTGGAACACCCTCCAACAACTGTTGGAGAGTACAACAATAACAAGAATCGAGAATTGCTGTCTCCTCCCATCCCCCAGCCTTAAGGCTCCTCCTCCTTTTTCCTTTCTTCTCCCCGCCCCTCCCCACCCCCCATCAGTCTGAAGAAGGGGTTTGGCCCAAAACGTTGCCTATTTCCTTCACTCCATAGATGCTGCTGCACCCGCTGAGTTTCTCCAGCTTTTTTGTGTACCAACAAGAATTGAGGATTGAGTTTTGCTAGATCTTCAATGGCCAGAACTGTCAAGGGTAATGGAATTGAAGTGAGTAGAACTCCAGATCCAGGAACCAGCTTTAGTCGCAGAAGGTTGAATGGCTCCATTCAAGAGCACACAGGGATAAAACCCAGGAAGTCTTCCAGTGAATTGTAAAAAAACTGGGGAAAGAGTGGCTTTGAAGGTAAGTTGTGGCATCCGTTCAGCTCTTTCCTCTCCTAATATTCAATGAAGATTCTCATACAAGCTTGATTCAAACTGCATTGCACTGGGATCAATGCCAGCACGAAGCAGATATCGCGAAAGAAAAGTCTACAAGGGCAAGAAATAAACATGTTGACAACTTTTGGGCTCAAGTCCAGAATTAATTGGCGTTGTGGTTTGTGCTCAAAGTCTGAAAGGAGAAGGTCCTAAAAGAGAGAAAAATATGCAAAGTTTTGTCAGTGCACAAGTCTCTTCAGAAGAGACTTGGTGGTGCTCCTGTATCTTTGCCTTCTTCAGCTATGGAACTTGGGAAGAACAATTGCAGCAGCGTTGGAACGTTTCAGACTTGTATCTGGTTGATGATACAAACCCCAGAGGCAAAGTGTGGTGGTACAAGAAGATAATATTTAAGTTGCTGTTGGAGCTTTGTCAAGGTAATTTGTTTTGTCATGCAATTTATCAAATGATCGAGCAGAGATGGATTTGCATTCCCTCAGGTAAGTGGAGGTCATAGTCATACAGCACGGAAATAGGCCCTTCAGCCCAACTTTCCTACATTAGCTAGTCCTATTTGCCACTCGTCCCTCACAACTCAACCTCCAACAGGATAACTCAGGCAAGGCTGGCCGATTAAGGGTGAGAAAGTTAACCTGCCTAGGGAGGTTCTTCATAAACATGCTGCCACCGGCTTCCAAAGAAATGGACGACATCAATGTGGTGGTGAGGGTGAACAAGTGCAAAATGGTACAAAGAGCAGAAAGAGGAAGCATAGAGGGATTTAACATCTTTGAAAAGGGATAAATTGTCAGATTGATCGTGGAGTGTACATGCATAGATGCTCAGGAGTAGAAGGCCACGTCTCTCCACTTACCTCATATGGAAGAGGGCACATTTGAACAGAGTCCGAAATTAAAGCAGCGGAAACGCAAAACTCTAAAGTGCTTTGCACCGTTGATGATTCATGGATAATTGCCCTGGTTCAAAACTATCTCCCTGCATCATTGCACCTGTGCTTCCTCAATGGTCTCCCTTCCAAACATTAACCTGGTCTTCAGAAGTGTCCCGAACGTCACCTATCCATTCCATCCACAGATGTTGCCTGACTTACCAAACTACTCCAGCACTTTGGGTTTAACACAAGATTCCAGCATTTACAATTCCTTGTGTCTCCATTGACCTGGTCAAGCCTGCTTAACACCTGTGGTTAACACGATTCAGATTTCCAGACTAGTTTATTGACTACTATTTCAGTACAAATTCGCTGCTCTTCATCACATATAACATCCGACCAGCTTTTTAAGATATAAATATTATTAAAATTGCTTTAGGGTCAGAGTCATCCAGCACACACCCTGTGACTCCCTATATCTATACCAACCCTTGTACTCGTCTATTCACCAGCATTTGGTCCATAAGTCACCTATGTATTGCTGATTCAAGTGCTTATCCAAATATTTTGTAAATGTCGTGAGAGTTTCGGCATCCTTCACTTTCTCAGGCAGATTTCCAGACTTCAATCACCCTCTGGTTGTAAAATGTCCTTGGATACTTTCTAATGCTCATCTTAAACCTATACCCATTGGTCTTCGATATCGCTCCCATGGGGAAAGGTTTCTCACTATCTATCCTATCAACACCTCTCGTAATCTTTTACACAGAATTGCCCTGGAAGTCCTTATCTGACGATTCTGATAAGTGTATGGCTGGACTGAGGTATGGCATGATAGATGGACCCAATCTTACTCATGTTGATTGGAAGTTGAAGCTCAGTCAGTCCATGGTGTACACGACGCCACAAATCACAGCTCTGGCTTGAGCTAAAATGCTGAGCACACTGCAGGCCATGCCCAGGTTACAAACGCCCGATGTATGACACCCCGCATACAAATGATAGATGTCCTGTTCATTCATACTTGCTTTCCGACGAACATCAGAACTAATATCCTCTCTCCATCTTTAGCAATTGTTCTTTCTTATCAGTTATGTATTTTAGATGCCATTCATTAAGGTGCAGCATCATTACCAGAGAGTGATTTTTCTCCATTTTCCCATTTACAGACAAAATATTCTCAAGGATGCTTGCAAAGACAGAAGCCGTTTGTTATCCGGGTTTGGACTGTAATTTGATATTTGCCAATTGCTAGGCTGGTCTGACCAGGGTATGATTTGGCGAATGTCACTGGGGCTGTGTAGCAGTTGAATGCAACAGCTGAAAGTGATCCAACAATCTGGACTGCAATTCGCGGGGACTACTCACAGAGGATGCCAGCTGGCAAGAGGTATGTATGCAGAGAGAAAATAACAAGGCCCAAAAAACAGCAGGTCAGACAGGAAGAAATCAAAATAACAAGAAACAAATACTTAAAAGTATAAGTAATTTGCAGCTGTGTGCAAAAATTGTGTGGTTTTCTTGTAATGGTACTTAACACTGAGGCAGAATGTTTACCCTTCTGTACTCAGAGAGAGAACATCTGGCTGGTCATATCTGCTCACTGCTAGCTTTACCTCGTTTCAGATATGTTGTAATATTGAGAACCATCTCCGATTTCTCTAACTGCTATTAGAGGCGTCTCCAGCCTATCACAGCACAAGCGCTCCATTGGTTACAGAAGACTTGACTTACGGAAAACCAACTTTATGTAAATTCTCCATGAACGGTTTGTAAACCAGACAACTACTATTAAAATGTTTTGTGGTATTCCTTGATAAGTGAATCCAGTACATAATTCCATCAGTTTGCTTACGAGACGTGTTAGGATAAACATAGAAGATATTGGATGAAATGAAATCGGAGGAAGTGTATGCAGAGTGAATTGATATGGGAAATTATAGAAAATGGACAACAGGGCAATGTCTGAAGAAGGGTTTCGGCCCGAAACGTTGCCTAATTCCTTCGCTCCATAGATGCTGCTGCACCCGCTGAGTTTCTCCAGCATTTTTGTGTACCAGGGCAATGCATTACTCATGAAAAATGAAGTAATACTTCAGAAATGGGAGGATTGACTTTCTTGGTTTGGGGAAAAATTATTACTTTCAGCCTCACTGATAAAAAATGCTTAGTTTTGAAAATGTACAGTTTTTTGTTTATAAGTACAGAGTAGAAACAGGCCCTTCGGCCCACCGAGTCCGCACAGACCAGCGATGCCCGCATATTTTACTTTTATACCAAGCCAATTAACCTATAAACCTGTACGTCTTTGGAATGTGGGAGGAAACAGGAACTCAAAGAAAAGCCATGGGGGTTACGCAGAGAACGTACAAACTCCATACAGACAACACCCGTAGTCAGGATCAAACCCGGGTGTTTGGTGCTGTAAGGCAACAATTCTACCGCTGTGCCACATTGCTGCCCTCAGGAATGAAACCATTGCTTAACTTCAAGACTGCCTATATTTTGTTAAGCATTATACTAATGTAACAGAAACAAGTGGGGAGTAACCTCAGAACTTCAAACTAATCCAGATGTTGCTGCATGCGCCCAGCAGCCATGTGAGACAGTTACAGACCAGACACTGCCAGACAGCAAACAGGCAATCCAATTGACAACGCAGAAACTCTTCACTTGCTCCCATTCTCATCCACAATAATTGCCCAATAAAATTTTTATTTTAAGTACTCTTCATAAAGGTATTTCATATGCAGAAACAATATAAACTTGAAACCAGAATGACTGTAAAGTCCAAGCTATGAATGCAAAGGTATTTTGAATGTAACTACTTTAATACTGCACCATTAGTAACAAACCTCAATGGGCTTTGTTATTCTGGCGTCCATCTTCAGGGATTGGAGAAAGTACTTCTGTGTGAACTTGCTCCCAACAGTACTAGGCGAGGTGAAGAGAAATGGTACCAAGTCAAAACAAGTGCAAGGCTCCTCGCTGGAACCAGTCTCTAGAACCTTTTCACAATAAGTGAGCTGCTCTGTGCACTGTTTCTACTGTGAAATAATTACATGGGACAAGACATGTTTTTGAAACACTAACATCATTCAGAAGCAGGTCACTATTTATGTTAAAACATCAAAGTATGGCGTTTACTTGCTGAAACACCAGACTCCCAAGACAGGCCCGCACTCTCATCTCCAACAAGCAGGAGGATCACCAGGAAGACAGGGGCAATGAGTCAACACATTCTTTGGAAAAGGAGCAACATGTCTACTAGCTCCACCTGAGGTAGAGGGCGAACATTCTCCAAAGTCTACTTTAGCCACCTCACCGCCACAGATCTGCAGTGAGACCGATCTTCCTTGATCCTGAGAGGGTGTCCAAGAAGGGTGATTTTGAAGATGGAAAGGAACAAGTCTTGCGCAGGATGAAATATTGATCTTTCTCTCAAAAAACACTTTCTCTCCTTCCTAGGACCAGAGGCCATAGCCTCTGAATAAAAGTATATACCTTTAGTAAGGAGATAAGGAGGAATTTATTTTGTCAGAGGATGGTGAATCTGTGGAATTCATTGCCACAATGGATATTATTACGGCAGAAATTGACAGATTCTTGATTAGTATGGGTGTCAGGGGTTGTGGGGAAAAGGCAGAAGAATGGGGTTAAGAGGGAAAGATAGATTAGCCATGATTGAATGGCAGAGCAGACTTGATGAACCAAATGGCCTAATTCTGCTCCTATAACTTATGCTTGGTTTGGGAATAGCTCCATCCAAGACCGCAAGAAATTGCAGCAAACTGTGGACGCAGCCCAGACATCACACAAACCAACCTTCTGTCCATGTACTCCATTTATACCTCACGCTGCCTCGGCAAGGCCAGCAGCATAATCACGGATGAGTCGCACCCCGGCCACTCCCTCTTCTCCCCTCACCCATCGGGGGGTAAAAGGTATAGAAGCGTGAAAACACACACCTCCAGATTCAGGGACAGTTTCTTCCCAGCTGTTATCAGGCAATGGAATCATCCTACCACAACCAGAGAGTAGTCCTGAACTACTTTCTACCTCATCGGTGACCCTCAGACTATCCTTCATCGAACTTTGCTGGCTATATCTTGCACTGAACATTATTCCCTTATCATGTATCTATATAAAATAAATGGCTCGATTGTAATCATGTATTGTCTTTCCGCTGACTGGATAGCATGCAACAAAAGCTTTTTGCTGTACCTCGGTACACGTGACAATAAACTAAACTGCCAACTGAAATGAACATGAAAACAGCAGATATCATACGTAAATCTACACAGTCTGCCTTGTGCCTGTTCCACCGTTCATTGATATTTCCTGCACTAACCCCATAACCTGACTTTCAATCAACATGCCTTAATGATTTTCATTGTACCTGTGCTTCACTGCACTGCGCATCTGACAATAAACTCAACTTGACTTGATTTATTTTACATGAGCGGATGGTCAAACATGAAACATCAATTAAGCCTCATGCTGGGGCAATGGGAATCTCTGCAATAAATAATTCATGTCATTTAATTCGTAACCACCAGAGTTATTTTCCGCTGTGGTTGAAGTGTTTGAACTGGATTTTAAACACCACATCAAGTCTCATTACTTGTGCAGGATGGACTTGCTACAGATAGTAAAAATTGTGAATATGACCAAGATTTTCTTCTTTATGCTGAATAAAACCTTTAATGAACATAAATATACTTTATAGTGTTCTATAAGTATTAACATACATCCCTGAAAAAAATCCCTGAAAGAAAGTGATATTAGCTGCCAAAATATATTTATACAAAGTCAGATGATCATGTTCCCTCACATTCTGCTTGGGCAGCCTACAACCTAACGATATAAACATCAAATTCCCCAATTTTAAATACTAACCCCCCCCCACACCCCTCTTTTTTCCTGTTCCCACCCGAGTGCGCACACATTTCTCCCACTATCCTGCTCCTTTCCCCTCCTCCATACTGTCATCTTCCATACCCGAATCTCATATTTCTCTTTTATTTCCCCCTTTCCCCTCCCACCATGTCCCTGGCTTTGACTTTACATTTCATTGCTCTTCTTCACATCCAACACCCTTTGTCTCCCTTTCATCTCTTGCCTTTATTACTTAATCCACCCACCTGCCAAACACCCCACCCCCTCACTTCTATCTAGCAATCACTTGCCAGGCTTTGACCCACCCCACCTCCCTTGTTCAG
Organism: Amblyraja radiata; assembly: GCF_010909765.2. Classification (NCBI taxonomy): domain Eukaryota; kingdom Metazoa; phylum Chordata; class Chondrichthyes; order Rajiformes; family Rajidae; genus Amblyraja; species Amblyraja radiata. Next base: position 18,367,961 of record NC_045974.1, read on the forward strand.
CTTTCTCCCGCCACTGTAATGTGGTAACACTGTATTCTGTATTCTGGTATTTTTTCTCTTTGCAAATTGACAAAACATGCTGGGGAAGCTCAGCAGGTGAGGCAGCATCTATGGGACAAAAATGCTGGAGAATATTGCAGGAGTACTTGTATACAGTATGATTTGACCGGATAGTATTCAAACAAAGCTTTTCACTGCATCATGATATGTTACAAAAATAAACCAACACCAAAAGCATCAATTTGGAAATTAGCTTAGGCACCAACTGTTAAATTTGCCGTGAAATAAAACGGGACTTAGCACAGTAAATTATTCAATGCATCACACTGTAATGCAAATCACAAAGCCTTGTAAATATTATCAAACCCAATAGAACCGCACATTAAAACACAATCTGACTTTTTAACTCAATGCATAGTTGTTCAATGGTGTGTGAAGCTCTGGTTTTATTGCCTCACTGAAGTCTGCTAAGCCCAGAGAATGATTCATCCTCATCTAATGTGGGTGACAGACATCATTAGCAATGGTAATACATAACCTCATGAAGCAAATTCAGCTATACGTTACAAGAATATCATATGATGAAAGCACTGTTAAATAGCAGCCGAAAACATCCCTTGGAATACCAGAAATTCACACAGATCACCAGGCACTAATTTTCAAGAGCATTTCTATCCGTGGGCCGTTTTTTTAAGCCTGAGTATTGGTCTTTGAAGATAAAATCAAATAGATACCAAACCAAAAAAAAGGGGGCCATTATCTATGAAGTGGCTCTATATAAAATCCAACAAGAGGTTTGAAGATGGCAATGCTAAAGCCACAGTCTGGGTTAGCAAGTTTAAATGTGCAGCACGCTTACTGACTAATGGGGCCAGAAGATATGTCCCCAAGAGTAAAATGCACACTTCTGTTCTTTTACGAGGCAAGGAGGCAATGAGCAGGATAGTGCGTTTACGGTGGGGGACATTGCTCATCCACCATTTCACCGCGGCTAGATGATGGGAAGCCCCAGACTGGTGGATGGAAGTTGCCACCCACACAATGGAATCAGGCCAGGAACTACAAGGCAAGTATGCTTACCCTGTCAGAAGAATTGCCAGCAGATCAAAAATGAGGTTTTGGCTGTTGTTCTTCAGATAACTTGGTTTCACAGAGTCCGGAACACAAATTGCCACAGTCCGCTATCCCAATGATGGGCCGCCTTGTCATCATGCACAATGATCATGCAGAAGGCAACTGTTGCTGCATTGCACAGTCTCTGCTCCTTGCAAGGGCATCTTTCAATTGCCAGTTGGAGATGATAATTTTCTGGTTGCAGCTGAGGAGGCCGCCGAAGCATCTTTGAGTGGAGTGGACGGGTGTTGCGAGCGAGATCGGAGTCTTGTGGAAAGGATGGCGTGACGGCGACTTGAGGGTGCCTGGTGGGGTCACAGGGGATTGCTGCCAGAGGTATTCCAGGTGGGCACGCTGAAGAGTATCCACATTCAGCTTCAGGAATTGTTGTTGTGGAAAGAGTAACCAGAGATTGTGCATAATGGCCTGGGACTGAGGACAGTGATGATCTGCTAAAAGTCCTGCTGCTTTCTTCTCCCAAGGCCTGCTTGACCTGAGACTGGGTGTAGGTTTACTTCTCCCAGCCAGAAATTGATCCTTTCCTCATGCTGGGTGCGGACAGTGCTGTTGCTCACATTGATTGCATTTATTGCCAGCAACTGTGTTCTTAATCAAATATTCAACCAAGTGCACCATTGCTTTATGTAAATAAATCACATTATATCCTCAATAATCTAGATAATGGTGCATGGACTCATTATTTATTTTGAAAGTAGAAACAAGGAACTGCAGATGCCATTTTACTGAAGTCTGAAGTCTTTGTGGTCAGGCCACAGCTGACACATTCAACCCCATTTGGAGAAGGTGCAGAATAGATCCAGGGATGAGGGACTTGGATTAGATAAACTGGGGTCGTCCTCGTTGGAGCAGAGATTGAGAGATCTGACAAAGGTATACCAGGCCAAGATGGACTTTGTTGGAGTAAATGAAGAGAAGCTTTTCATGAATAGACAAAGTACCAGGGTCAAAGAATGAAAAAGTGATGGGCAAAGTTGATAGGGGAGAGGGAAGTGATGGTTGAAGGCTAATAAGAAATGAGGAAATTATTCACAAGTCAAGTCAAGTCAAGTCTATTCGTCACATACGCATACGAGATGTGCAGTGAAATGATAAGTGGCAATGCTTGCGGATTGTGCAAAAACACTACAAAACAGAATGGAACAGAATCAGAATTACATATTTGTGGGAGAAAAAAAAGAGAAGAAACAGCATTTAAAAAAGACATCACACAACAGTAAATTGGTACAGTAAGTTAGTCCCTGGTGAGATAGGAGTTTACTGTCCTAATGGCCTCTGGGAAGAAACTCTTTCTCAACCTCTCTGTTTTCACAGCATGGCAACGGAGGCGTTTGCCTGACCGCAGCAGCTGGAACAGTCTGTTGCTGGGATGGTAGGGGTCCTCCATGATCTCGTAGGCTCTGGATTTGCACCTTCTGATATACAGTTCCTGCAGGGGGGGCGATTGTAGTTCCCATAGTACGTTCGGCCGAACGCACTACTCCCTGCAGAGCCTTCTTGTCCTGGGCAGAGCAGTTCCCAAACCAGATTGTAATATTTCCAGCCAAGATGCTTTCCACAGCCGCTAAGTAGAAGCACTGGAGGATCCTCAGAGAGACTCTGAATTTCCTCAATTGCCTGAGGTGGTAAAGGCGCTGCCTTGCCTTACTCACCAGTGCGGCAGCGTGTGATGTCCATGTCAGATCCTCTGAGATGTGGACTCCCAGGTATTTAAAGCAGCTCACCCTATCCACAGAATCCCCATTTATCCTCAATGGTGTGTACGTCCTCGGAAGTTGTGCCCTCCTAAGGTCCACGATCAGCTCCTTAGTTTTTTTGATGTTCAAGAGGAGGCTGTTGTCCTGACACCAGAGTGCAAGATCAGCCACCTCCTCCCGGTAGGCCTTCTCATCGTTATCGGAGATCAGGCCCACCACCACAGTGTCATCAGCAAACTTGATTATAGAGTTTGAGCTGAACCTAGCCACACAGTCATGTGTATACAGGGAGTACAGTAGGTTGCTGATGACACAACCCTGGGGGGATCCTGTGCTCAGGGTGAGGGACTTCGATGTATTTCCTCAAATCTTGACTACCTGGGGCCTGGCGGTGAGAAAGTCCAGGACCCAGGCACACAGAGGGGTGTTGTGCCCCAATTCCAGCAGCTTCTCAGCAAGTCTAGTGGGGACTATCGTGTTGAAGGCTGAACTGAAGTCAATGAACAGTATCCTCATATAGCCCCTCTTCTGGCTGTCAAGGTGAGAGAGAGCGGTGTGCAGAACCTGGGAGACCGCATCGTCCGTGGATCTGTTCGGACGGTATGCGAATTGTAGCAGGTCCATGTTGCGAGGGAGGAAGGCGCAGATGTGTTTCTTGACCAGCCTCTCAAAGCATTTCATGACCTGTGGTGAGGGCCACTGGACGGTAGTCATTCAGACAGGCCGGAGAGGCATTTCTTGGAACAGGTACAACGATGGATCTTTTGAAGCAGGCAGGGACCACGGACTTGGCCAGGGAGAGGTTGAATATTGTAGTGAGCACCGGAGCTAGCTGCGTAGCACAAGACTTAAGTACTCGCCCCGAGATGCTATCTGGGCCTACAGCTTTCCTCGTGTTCACCCGTGTCAGAGCCCTCCTCATGTCGTGCTCGGACAACGAGAATGTCTGCACGTCCCCAGCGATGGACCTCCCTCCAGGTTCGTTAGCCAGCACGCTGGCGGTGTTGACGTTGGCTGGCAAGCCTGGGGTGATGTTGCCCATCTTGAACCGAGCGTAGAAAGAGTTCAGGTCATCAGCTAGGGAGTTGCCGGCACTTCCAGTTGGGGGGGGGGGGGGGGGGCTGCTCCGGTAGTTGGTTACAGTCCGTAGCCCCTGCCACAGGCGTCTGATGTCCTGCTGCTCCATCTGAGACTCCATCTTGTCCCTGTACCTCCTTTTTGCATCCTTCACCGCCCTTCGCAGTCGGTAGGACTCTACCTTGTAGACGTCCATATTTCCGGATGCCAGGCCAGAGTTGTAGGCAGCGGTGCGGGCATTCAGGGCAACACGAACGGACCTGTCCACCCAGGGTTTTTGATTCGGAAAGGTGCTTACCCTTATCGTGGGGACGATGTTATCGGTTATTGTTGCGATGAAGTCCGTGACCGCTTCCGCGAACTCACTGACGTCACTGGAACTTGCTTGGAACATATTCCAGTCGACATCTGTCAGTGCATATTGCAGCATGGCCTCTGACTGGTCGGACCACACTTTACGTCCCTCGTCACTGCCGCTTCCCGAACTATCCTTTGTTTAAACTCTGGCAGCAGGAAAATGGCAGCGTGGTCAGATTTTCCTAAGGGAGGGAGTGAAACGGCCTTGTAGCCCTTCCAGAACGGCGTAGAGCAGTGGTCCAATGTTCTTTCCCCCCTGGTGCCACACGTGATGTGTTGGTAGAAGTTCGGCATGACCTTCTTGAGATTTGATTTACAGGTTCATAAGTTCACTAGTTATAGGAGTAGAATTAGCCCATTCGGTCCAGCGAGTCCACTCCGCCTTTCAATCATGGCTGGTTTCTGCCTCCTAATCCCATTTTCCTGCCTTCTCCCCAAACCCTTGACACCTGTTCTAATCAAGAGATTCCTGGATCTCATTTTGCAGGCCCTACAAGCAGGGTGGTTTTGAGCTGTCCTCCATTGAGGGTTGTGGCATCTAGTGCCAGTTTTATGGGTTGGCATCTATAGCCTACAAAAGAGATGAATTATACCAGCTTTTTACATGAATTGAAGTCATGGAAGGTGACTTCATTCAAAGAAGTTCGTTGATCTACAGCTTAACAAAGGAGGCAATTTTTGATTTTGGCTAAATTATGAACCAGATATGATAGTAATCTAGTTTTAACAATCAGGAGAGTAGCACCAGAAACTCATTCATTACTAAGTGTAAAAGAGAAAATTAAATGGCTTCTACAAACAATTGTTTGTCACTTTAGTGCAGAAGCAGAGCAGATCACACTTCTTTTGAGCCAGTTATTGTCTTATCTGTGAAACAAAACAACTTCAAACAAAATAAAAGCACGATTAAGGGGAAATGATAGGTACTGATAATTAAAATAACATGCTTAAAAAGAGGTGGGGAGAAAGGCATTGAAGTGGAAAAACACGGAAGTAGGATCAAGTGCTGCAAGAATGAGAACGATATTGACAGCTGGCACGTCAGGGACCAAGGACCACCTGCATGGCTAACTCCATGTTCCTTGACGTGAAAAATCCACTCCTTGCCTTCAGAACTGCAGACAATTTAAGGCTGTCTTTTCAAGGGGTATCAATCTGCTCTTCCTTGACCCAGCAAGGGCTTTGGTGGCAATTTGAACAAAACCAAAAGCCATTTAGGATCCAAGGACAAAATAGACTCAAAATAGCGCAGTGGTACAAATAGTTGGCAGGTGCTTTTAGTTGGTCATGAGTTGTACAAGGCCGAGGACTCAGCTCCTTGGCTGTAATGAAAAGAGATTTACACTTGCATGAAGAATGCACTATAAACATATGTGCAGCTAACACAATCAGACTTTAATGGAATGTATCTTGCACTAAACGTTATTCCCTTTATCCTGTCTCTGTACATTGTGCGTGGCTCTATTGTAATCATGAGTAGTCTTTCCTTGGACTGGGTAGCACGCATCAAAAAGCTTTTACACTGTACACAGTACACGTGACAAAAAACTAAACTAAAGTACAAATATTTGTCGTTGTTGGCATGGGGAGGAAAGTGGGACTGGTCAGTTGGGCAGTAGAAAACTGCAAATGGTATTTAATCCTGCAGAGTACGAGTTAGTACACTTGGGAATGTCCGACTGAAGGAGGGGGCAGTAAAGGAATAAAAGGATTTTGATGCATATCGCCACGGTTCTTTAGGAGAGGTCAACACACAGTAAAAAGACATGCTCTTAGCATTTTTTGCTAAAGTCCTGCTAAAACTACATACAACAGCAGCTAGCCAGAGTGTGAGTGCCGTGCACAGTTCTGGTCACATTATAGAAAAGGGAGCACAGAAGAGATTTACAAGAATGGTACCAGGAGTAGAAAGTTGTAGTTTTTGAAGAGAGATTGAACAGGGAGGACTTGTTGCCTTGGGATCAGATGTGACTGTGGTGTACTCAATGATGAACAACCTATTGTCTTTAGTAGAGGGTTCAAAAACCAGAGGCACAAATTGAAGAGTTGGTAAGATTAGAGGGCAGACAAGGAAAAATACTTCCACTCACAAGGGAGTAGAGGTTTGAAAATTGCTACCAAAAAGGGTGGCGAACAGAGACACCCTCATTACATTTCAACAGTACTTGGATGGGTACTTGAAGAATAGTGGCCTGCACGGTGACAGACTAAAGTGGGATTAGACTGGATAACACATTTGCCAACTAGCATAACTAGTTACAATCTACAACTTTTTGTGATTCGCTAAACTGAAGGTTAGGAAAGGCAGAACAATTAAGCAAGTCACTCTCCTTTCTTGAATGTGCCGGATCATACATATATACACCATTTTCTTCAAATGGATCCGAATAAACTCAGAGTGAATAATCAGAACAATTTGAGATTACCACAGATTCCAGCAAGATAGACAAATTTGTATTAATGCATATTTGACAGCATTTAGATGACTTGAGTTGTTTTTCAGTCAATTAAATACTTTAAGTTTATCACTGCTGTAAAGTAGAGACTGGAGCCAGTTACAGATTGTGACAACACCAAGATAGTGCTGGCTCCCAGAAGATTAATCCCATCCCCCGTCTCCAAGCCCCTGAAGACCTTCCAGCACTTATCCAATTCCCTCTGACAGATCACCATCACCCACAATATGCAGTGAATTCCAGTCTGTAACTGCACGCCGAGTGAAAGAAGAGCTTTTCCTTGCATCCCCTGGCTTGTTTTGCCCAGATGTCAAATCCATTTCCCAGTCCTGGAATCCTCTGTTGAACGAACAGTTTCCTACTATGATAAATATCTGAATGACTTGCTCAGTTATGGGGAGAGGGCAAGAGTGGGAAGTGCTATTCTTACACAAAGCCATTTTGATCTGTCTGTTCTGAAACCATAGCGATTCCATCTGCACTACCCATGATCATGATCTGATATACCTCCATCTAATGTTTGTTACTTGAAAAACTACCCACATCCTGTGGAACTGGCACTAGGGGTTCTCCAATATTATTTTAACCAGTTCAAGGGGCTTTCTAAAGGAACAGTGCGTATAATTGATTCAATCTCAAGTGGGGAAGAAAATGGACAAGAGTCCGCCCTACTTTATAACAAACTTAATTAACCAGTTTTCACCAAACCTTCTGCAAAAAGGCTGACAATTAACTCTGACAATATGAGCCAAGCTCACGATCCAAGTCAGAGTAGATGCTTGATACACCGGCTTTAAGGTTAAAAGCCCAAGCCCAATTGGATTACTTGGATCTGACCTGCGCTCTCTGCCAAGTGGTTTATTTCACTGTTGCAAAAGTATGGCATCAAGAATACAAAATGTTAATACTCACTCCAATGCACTTTAAGAAAGTTGGGTTTATTTCACTTGCTATGTTCAGTAAAATTCTCTTCAGCTAAGGGCAAGCTGTTCAGTCTTGTGTTATTCTAATAACCAGATTCATAAGTGTTCAAGCTACTTTACTAGAAGAGACAAGAGAGCTTAATTATCATATACAGTATGTCGAATCGGAAATTCTTACTTGCTGCAACTTTACAGGCACATTAACGCAATAACTCATCAGATATATTAAGCAATAATATAATAAATCATCAGATATACTATGCAGCCAGACCATAACAGTCCAAGCAGAAGTATGTAGTTTCCACTATTACCAGCCAAATGTTCCTCACTTCAGTAAGAACAATTACCTACTTCAGAGATGCCCCTTTTCTAATTGCATCGCATTTCACCACTTTCAGTTGCTTTGTGAGTGAAGATTGCTTAACGGGTTAAAATATCCAAAGGCACTTAGCAGTTGCAACCATATGACCAAAGAAGAAGACATTAAAACATTGGATAAAGTCATCTGTACGGATGTGCGAGGGTAAGAAGCAAAATTGTTGCCAAAAATATGGTGAAGGGAAACAAGTAAACGCAGCTGGAGAAATGAGCAGCTCCATGAGGAGATGATAAAGAAAGGGAGAGGCAAGCCCCAATAGAGATTGAAATGCAAGTTGAAGATTTACCAGATGTTTGGGGACAGGGAGTCTGGAGTTGGTGATGAGCATTTCAGACAATCCGAGTAATGATATTAGCAGCAAAGTTTGATACAAGCTGAGATTTGAGCTTTATGGCTGTGATTACAACAAATCTGTTACAACAAATGTGATTCTGTGCTGAAGACTTTGTACCATTGACTGGGATGTGCCATCTCAATAAATCCTCATTTTTTTCCTGTCTGCTTGTTGCTTTGCCAAATAATAATGCCAAAAAGAATCAGAGTTACACAGTACAGAAACAGGCCGTTTGGCCCTCCGCGTCCATGACAACCACCTCCACAAATCCCATTTACCAGTACTTGTCCTGTAACCTTTTCTATGTGTTGGAGATCAAATTGCTCGTCGAGATGCTTCTTAAATGGTGCGAAGGTAGATGCAAATTATGTCTAATAATATTCCCATATACACCAGGGTATAATGACACTCAATTTACATGAAGCTCAGAGTAAATAGTAAACATATAGTAATGATGAATACATCAGTAAACACCAGCACGAACTGTAAGACATTAGAATAGTGCAGTCAAATTTGTGTACTGCAGAAGTATTCCTGCCCTGGTTAGATTTCCCAAAATACAACACCTCACACTTATCAACATTAAAATCCATTAACCCATAGCCCACCAGCCCAACTGATTAAGATCCTGATGCAGTTTTTGATATTCATCTCCACTATCTACAATACCCCCCACTTTAGTGTCATCTGCAAACTTGCTAATCATGCCATGTACATTCTCATCAATATGAAAGGCAAACGGCAATTGGCCCAGCACCAAACCCCGAGGCACACCACTAGGCACAGACCTCCAGTCCGAAAGGCAACCTTCCACCATCACCTTCTGCTTGCTTCCATTAAGCCAATTTTCTATCCAGTTGGCCAATTCCCCTGGTTGCCATGCTATCTAATTTTCCAGAGCAGCCTACCATCCGGAACTTTGTCAATGCCTTGCTGAAATCCATATGTACAATATCTATAGCTCTGCCCTCATCAACTTTATTGGTCACATCCAATAAGGGCAGCATAGTGGTGCAGTGGTAGTGTTGCTGCCTAACAGCACCAAAGACCCGGGTTTGATCCTGACCACGAATGCTGTCTGTATGGAGTTTGTTTGTTCTTCCTGTGACCACACGGCTTTTCTCTGGCTTCCTCCCACACTCCAAAGACATACAGGTTTGTAGGTTAATTGGCTTAGTAAGTTGTAAAATTGGCCCTAGTATGTAGGATAGTGCTAATGTACAGGGTGTTCGCTGGATGGCAGTACTTTGTGGGCATAATGGTCTATTTCCATGCTCTATCTCTAAAGTCTAAAGTAAAGTCTAAATCTTTTTAAAAAATAACTCAGATTTGTGAGATATAATCTTCTATGTACAAAAGTGTGCTGACTATTCCTAATCAGTCCTTGGCTATCTAAATGCATGTATATCTTATCTCACAGAATACTCTCCAGTAATTTTCCAACTACATATGGAGGACCCAGTCGCCTATAGTTCCTGGGCTTTTCCTTGCAGCCCTTCTTAAATAGAGAACAATGACAACATTTGCCACCCTCCGGTCTTCCGGCACCTCACCCGTATTTAATGACGCCTCATATCTCAGCCAGGGCATCTGCAATTTCTTCCCTAGTTTCCCCACAGAGTCCTCGGATATATCTGGTCAGGTCTTGGAGATTTGTCTCCCTTCATACTTGTTAGGATCTTCAGCTTGACCCCAATACCGACTGCTCTCAGGACACTTCCGTTGAATGCCCCAAGTTCCCCAGTCCTCATGGCTTTCTCCACAATAAAAACAGATGAGAAATACTCATTGAGTACCTTGCCTACCTCCTGTGGCTCCACACGGAGATGACAGCTTTGGTTCCTGAGGGGCCCCATTCTCTCTCTCCGGTTCCCCTTTTTTCCTTAATGTATCAATAAACTTTATTTGGGTTATCCTTAATATTATTTTCCAGACCGATCTCCTGACCCCTTTTTGCCCCCCCGATTTCCTTCTTCCGCATGAGAGCTAGACAAGAAGTGGTCTTTAGGATGTGGATGTCAATAGCAGGGTCAATGTTTATTGCCCATTTCCAATCGATTCGAGAAGATAGAGGTGATGTCGCATCTCACACTATGAGGGCAATCTCGTTATGCAGGAGTGGCCCTCCAGATCTTTAACCCATCAATGTACTTGTGTACTTTGCTATGCAGACCACCAAAAGCCATTTAGCAATACCAATTCTGGAATTTCACACATGCACACAGCCAAGCGTGCACACAGAGACATACGAAGGGAGGCAGAGAAAATCGCATCCCTTTTCAAATTTTTTTTCCTGATCTTTTAAGTCAAATATTAAATGCATCAACAGCATACATAAATTTGATCAACCTCTTTGGGCTTGCACAGTCTGAGCTGTGACCAACTGCTGCGAACAATTAAACTCATACCCCCGCATTGTTCACTAACACCGCCTACTGCACTGTGATGCCAAGTCTATTGAACTACCTACCACATCCCCAGCTCCAGTCTAAAACAGCGTCATATTCTTCATTCTGCAGCTGCAGTGAATCCGAGGCAATTTACTGTGAGAAGTAATCCACGAATGAACAGCTGCCTCACTGCAAATGGCCAGACGGCTACACTGCAGAGTAGGGAGTCTACGTACACTGTATAACTCAATTACCATGTCTCCGCATGGGTAACAGACTGGCGCATATCCGTAGCACGGTATCAGTTAGTTGAGAGAGAAAATATAACCAGTCCTCAGACAAGCCACTGTCATCTCAAAATAAGAGACTGGAAAAAGAGATGCAATGACTTGGCACACAGTGTCTTTGCTGCTTTTCATTTAGCTGAATGCAAAGCAATAGCGAAACAGATTGTCTGTGGCAAATGACCTCAAGGGCTGGTGGAACAGAGAAAGCTACCATTTGTCCCTGGAGTGACTGAAGAACTTTCCTGAGTGCCTGGAGCAGCATGCGCCGAGAAATATCAGTGAATAATTTATAAACGATGGGGTGTGTGGGCATGGATTTGCACAATGGAGGGAAAATGATTTCACTGTCTGAACGATTTTGATTTCTTTATATTCCCTCATGGCTCATCATTCCATGGAAAAAAAATTAAACAAAGACAGCAGTTGTTGGAAAACTGAAATAAATCAAAATACTGGAAACGCTCAACAAACCTGGAGCCATTGGGGGTAAAGAAAAGCATTGTTAACATTTCATCTCACCAAATACTTCACCAGAACCTGGAATTTGCGAGAAAAAATAACAGTTTTACATTGCAGCGAGGATGGGAACGGGGTGGTTCAGCCGAAGAGAATCCCCCTGACAGAGGGAGGCCAGGGTTGCGGAGATCGATAGTTACAGAGCTGGCTGAATAATAGATTAATAAGGGCAGTTAGAGAGGGAGAAAGCAAACAAAGAGACATCTAAAGCTGCAAAATGCAGGTCAGAGCTGTTGCTGAGCCTGAAAGCGAAATGAGAATGCGGGAAATTCCCAGCAGATCAGCCAATATCTGTGGAGAAAGAAAAACAGTGAATATTGCAGACGGATAGGCAGCAGCCCCCTCCCCCCCTCTCACCTCCTCATACTGGCTATCTCCCCTCTACACTCAGTCCTGAGGCAGAGACTTTCCCTGATAGGTCGACGATCCCTTTGTCTCCACAGATGCCGAGTTCTTCCAGCAGCTATATTTTGCTCCAGATTACAGCATTTATTTGTCTTAATTTATTGTGGCATACACCAGGGTGCAATGAAATTCCTTGTTTGCATGAAGTTCGTGGCGTAAACAGTACACATAATCATGAGAGAGATAACAAGAAATGCAAAACAGCAGAATGATGCAAAGATCGGAGTGCATTCTGATGTAGTATAAAACGAAAATACCCAAGTGCAATGATGGAATACACAATACTGTTAAGAGTACAGGGCAGCATCTCTGGGTCTCCAAGCTGAATGCAAGGGTGAGGACGACCGGTTTTTCTTGTACCCAAATTCCAAGAGGTACAGATTGTCTGGAAGACTGGCACAGATGTGAGCCATTACCAATCTTTCAAAGCACTTCAACATGGTTGATTTTGGGGTTCAGGACCATTCACATTGAGGCAGGTCACTTTATTTTTCTTGGGAAAGGGATTAGCAAAGAATGTGGCCAGCTGATTGGCGCACAATTTCAGAAAATGCCTGGCGAGTCCATCCAGGCCAGCCACTTTCCGAGAACTTGCCCTCGACAGTCATGGAAGCCATAACATGCCCATTCAGAAGATGAGGTGCTCGTCTTCAGGCTTCTGCCCGGCTTTGATGGAACAACGCAGGAGGCATGGTGGAGGTGGTCAGAGTGAGAATGGGATGATTCCAATTTTTCAGCTGACCTGTATTCCTCCTTGTTTCAGAACTGGCCAATTCTGCTGTAGGTTATCCATCCAGACTATCATCTCCACAGATACTGCCTGATCTGCTGGGTATTTCCAACAACCTACTTTTAGTGAGAAATAAAGGAACTCACCAGGTCAGGTAGCATCTATGCAGGAAAATATACATCTGACTGTATGGGTCAGAATTCTTCTTCAGACTGATTGAAGCAGTGTGGAGAAACCTAGCAAAGGGAGGTGGGGGCAGAACAAAGCCTGGCAAGTAATTGGTGGATACAGGCAAGGGGGAGTGATTGAGAGATGGGTGGAGTAAGGGATAAAGGCAAGAGGTAAAAAAGAGACAAATGAATGAGATAAAGAAAGGGGCGGAGCGCAACATAAAGCCGGAGAGAGGAATATAGGTGGATGGACGGGAAACAGGGTGGATAAGATGGAACTGGGACTTGGGATGGGAGATGGGAGATGAAGGAGGAGAAAGGAGCAGGGCGACTGGGATGATGGGATAAATATGTAGTGGGAGGAGGGTGAAAACAGGGAAAGGGGATGTGGGATAGGGGGAGTATTACTTGAAATTGGAGAATTCAATATTCTCATCTCTCACTTGCCATGCTTTTCCCTGCCCCCACCTACAAGGCCTATGTCATACATTGACAATTTAAACTAACTTAATCTGCCTATACATGGGCTGTAGCCCTCCATTACCTTCCTGTTCACGTTTCTGACTAAATGCCTGCTAACCATGTTCCAAGGAATTATAATTCTTGGTGTTAATAATATATTTTAAATTGCAATATAAATCTCCTTTAAACTTTTCCCCTCTCACCTTAAACCTATGCCCTCTAGTATTTGACATTTCCTCCCTGGAAAAGAGACACAGGCGATCTACCCTATCTATGCCTCTCATAATTTTAGAGACTTTTGTCAAATCACCCCACAGTTTCCAATGCTGCAAAGTGAACTATCCAAGTTTGTCCAACCTCCCCTTAATACCCACTAATCCAGGCATCATTCTAGTCCTCCCTAGCAATCCACTTTTTCCAAAGCCTCCACATCCTTCCCATAATAAGGCAACAATAACTGCACACATTATGCCAAACATGGCCTAAGGAGTGTTTTATAAAACTGTAATGTGACTTTATGACTCTGATAATCAATGCCCCGACCGATAAAGACAAGCGTACCATACACCATTCTATCCAAGTGTTGTTGTTTTCAGGGGGCTGTGTGTTCCACGCGCACTTTGATAGGGAAAACAGTGATTGCCTTCCCCATTGCATTACAATTTTGGTCACAGAGATCACCATCAGAAGTTCCTTCAGGAGGGGGAACCCTCAGAAAGGGTCTGGACTGATGGTATACATGTTTGTGTTCTTAAAACCTGTGCAGACTAACTGGCTGGAGATTTTTTTTCCGACATCTTCAACTCATTATTGAGGTCTGAGATTCCCACCTGCTTTAAAAGGGCATCGATATTACAGGTGCCAAAGAAGACTCAATGTCTCCCTACGGGAGAAACCAATGTCCTTGGTGATGAAGTGCTTTGAGAGATTGGTTATAGTGCATAAACACCTTCCTCAGCAAGAACCTGGACACATTACAATTTGCCTACCACCACAGTAGATCAACAGAGAATGCGATGCAACAGGTCAACGGAGAATGCACTCACTGGCTCTCCTCTCTGCACTAGATTACTTGGACAATAAAAACACATACGTCAGGCTGTTGATCATAGACTACAGCTCAGTGTTCAACACCATCATCATCACCAAACTGATTATCAAGTTCATGGAACTGGGGCCCTATACAATTGGATGCTCAACTTCCTCATCAACAGATCACAATCTGTATGAATTGGCAGCAACACCTCCTCCTCAAAAACCAACAGCACACGTGCATCTCAAGGCTGTGTGCTCAGCCCCCTGCTCTACTCACCCTGCTGTACTCGTAGTAGTTCCACTTGAGGATAGAGGAGATTCAGTACATCAACAAATACTCTCTTGAACGTATACAGGTGCACAGTAGCGAGCATATTGACTGCTTGCATCACAGCCTGGTTCGGCAACTCGAACCCCCAGGAACAAAGAAGATTGCAGTGAACACTGCCCAGTCCATCATGGGTATTGACCTCCTCACCATCGAAGGAATCTACAGGAGTCACTGCCTCAAAAAGGAAGACATCATCATCATCATCATCATCATCATCAGAGACCCACACCATCCTGGCCGCACACTCATTTCAATCTTGCCATCGGGAAGAAGGTATAGGAGCGTGAAAACTGCAATGGCCAGGTTCAGGAGCAGCTTCTTTCCTACAACCATCAGGCTAATAAACACTCAACCACCAAATAAGCTCCAAATTACATAGACGTAGGCATTGTTTTTGTCTTTGTACTACTATTATGGTGTTTACAGAGGACATGTTTCCATATCCATATTGCTGCTGCTAGTAAGAATTTCGTTGTTCCATTTCAGGACATTGACAATAAAACAAACTCAACTTTTCTCAAGATCCCTCTGAACATTCCGAACTGTTATTTCCTTTGTTTCAGATCATAATATTTGAGAAGCTTAATTCAATTTTACCCTTTCAGTTTTGTCATTCAATATCCCAAATCCTTTTCCTTTTTCCAGTTTTCTTGCTCCTTGCAAGTGCAACTTTATGGATCTTTTTGGCTCTTAATTACTTGCGGCTGGATTTATTGTGAGCAGGAGATTTGAGCACAATTGTGCCCACTGCTTCACGTCCACCTCAGCACGGAGCAACCACAACACTCACCTTCGCCCGCCCAGCGCTGGCACTTGCAGGCAGCCTCTCCACACTGGGCAACAAGCGGCAGGGCCCTGGTGCAGCCATGCACAGCTGCAGTTGATGCATTCGTTTTGAGGTACATGGTGTGCATATGCAAATGTTTAGACTTGTCAGCCAAGAGCACTGTAACAAATCAGCGTTCTACAGGGTAATGTCCCTGTCCCACTTAGGAAACCTGAATGGAAACCCCTGGAGACTTTGCGCCCCACCTAAAGTTTCCGTGCGGTTCCCGGAGGTTGCAGGTAGTGGAAGCAGGTAGGGAGACAGACAAAAATCTCCTGGAACCTCCGGGAACCGCACGGAATCCTTGGGTGGGGCGCAAAGTCTCCAGAGGTTTCCGTTCAGGTTTCCTAAGTGGGACAGGGGCATTTCACTCTACAGTGCGCCAATTATAATTGTATGGTAACGCTGATATTTGTATTCCTCCAAGCCAGCTTGGCCCTCTGAAATGGTGTCACTCTTTATGAGACGCCATTTTGGTTGATCGCTGCAATGGGCTTGGTTTACACATGTGTGCAAAGAGCAAAGGAGTAAACGTCACTAAAGGTGGCTTCCATCTTTTTTTGGCAAAGATATTATGGACAGAGCGTCCACAGGGAGAGGTGCCGCTGTGAATGGCCAATTCACGGAGGTTAAGTGGCAACATTGGAGAGGTGCACGAATGGGAGGGGCAACCTTCCCCCGGCCACACCAATTCAATCGACGCTGCACCAGCACGGTCCAAGCTGATAACAGCTTCCGTTCCACCACCCGGACTGACTTCGCAAGAGTGCAGTAAATGAAAGGAGAGATGGGCAGGAAGTTCCTTTTAAACCAAGTGGCAGAACCAATGCACGTGAACCTGCCTTCTGGGTTGCAATAAAAATCGTGGATTCCTTGGCTACGGTGAACTAGTGTAGTCTTGCTTGTCCACAAAAAGCTGTTGAAAGCTATAAATACAAGCTTCTGCTCGTTACAGGAGCAGCGTTCCTTAATTTGTCTTTGTTTTTAAAATATTAATGCAGAGCTCGCGAGCACTGCAATGTGGCGATAAACCTGCATTTTGCTTTAGGTGATTCCGAGCTGCCATTTTGACAGTGAGCAAGTGGCAGATGCCCATCCCAGGCAGTCTGACCCATGTTCCAGACAGCACTTGGCAGACTGACAGATGTGACAGGTCAACCATCAGCATTTCCATGCTCTCTTACCCAGAGGGAGATGGGACCAGCTGGCGTACGAAGGATTAATTCCCTAAATATATTCTCTTTTTTTTTTCCCCGGAAAAAGGAGACATCGGAGGACTCTCAGGGGACATGAAGGCCATCAAGAGAACAAGCAAAAGAAAAGCCTGCAGGTCATTAGCATGCAGAGCACAACATGTGCCTGGAACGAGAGATCTGAGACTTACTGAAGTGACATTGGCTTCTTGTGTTTGCAACGTTCAAACAAAGATTTGCAAATGAAAATAGTGGTGAGTTTTCCCCAAATAGGCTGCACAATTAAACCAATGAATGGGAGAGCCACTCAGGCTTCTATGCCGCTGGACTGATCTCCCGTCCGAGGCTGCCTTGTGGATGCCGGCTGGCTGGCTCAGTTTAAATACTGAACACTGGCTGAGAAGACGACTGGGAGTTGCTCTGATTAAGTACTTCCTCCAGTGAAAATCACCGCCCAACTCAATCCACTGGCACCCTGGAAACATTCTCCTCAGCATCTGCAGACCAAAACACTACACCCATGGATCTCCATCCTGACAAACAGATAGACCCAGCAGTGTACAGTCTGACTTTAAATAGGAACCACATCCATCACAAAAGGATATTCATGACTATGTTAAATAAAATATATTCAAGAGCGAGTTAGATATAGCTCTTCGGGCTAACAGAATCAAGGGATATGGGGGAGAAAGCAGGAACAGGGTACTGATTTTGGATGATCAGCCATGATCATATTGAATGGCAGTGCTGGCTCGAAGTACCAGATGACCTGCTCCTGCACCTATTTTTCTATGTTTTCTATGTTACAAACTTACAGTAAGAAAAAAATTACCACTCTATTCCCCGCCTGTTCACCACTTCCCATGTTCCTGATGTTGGGGGAGTCCAGAACCAGGGCCCACAGTTTAAGAATAAGGGGTAAGCCATTTAGAACAGAGACGAGGAAACACTTTTTCTCACAGTGTTGTGAGTCTGTGGAAACAAGAGATCTTCAGTGTTGACCAATCCTTGAGCGAAAAAACATTCTCAACCTCACTCTGACATGAATAATTTATTTTGCCCCTTTATTTTCCAAAGGTAATTCAATAGAGCCACTCAACTTTTCATGGAAAAAGGTACCGCAAAAAAATACTTCCAAATGACACAGCATCGATGAGTGATTGGACTGTATGGACCAGGAGGGTTGCAAACATTTACCTGGAGAACTTACAGCATACATAGAGCACCAGCAGATATGAAGGATTTTCTTAAACTGGAAAGGGCGCAGAGAAGAATTACAAGGACGTTGCCAGGGCTTAAGGGCCTGAGCTAGAGGGAGAGGTTGGGCATTGTAGAACTATTCCTTTGAGTGCAGGAGGATGAGGGGTGATCTTATGGAGGTGTACAAGATCATGGGGGATAAATGCACAGAGTCTTTTACTCAGAGCAGGGAATCAAGAATCAACAGACATATCGTTGATCCTGGCAATGAAGACGCTATTTTTTACCGAGAAATGGCACGAAATTGTACCTGCGTCTTGGAGGCTGAAGGTTAGGTTGTAGCCAACAAACATAGACTTGGCTACCCCTCAGTACAGCAACATCAAGAATATACAGCAACATCAAGCAACATAGCCAAGTCTATCCCTCATTGCTGGCAGCTGATGGGAAGCGGCTGTAAAGCGGGAAGCAGCTGTAAATGGACAGCGCCACTGGGGGGTGGGGGACCTGGGCTGCACAAACAGGTGTAAAGTTGCGGGGAGGGCAGGAGTGTTGAGAAGGAGGGGGACGGGGATCATGCCACCAACTCACTCACTCACCAATGCCGCGGCGCTCTGGGCGAGGAGCCACTGCGTTGTGGCCGGGGGGTGGGTAGGTGAAGTAGCTTGCATGGCTGTGAGCGGCCATCGGGAACGGACAGCGGAACTGGTCGCTTTCTGCCGGCCGGCCCGCCAGCCAGCCACAGTGTCCTTCGGCACAGACGCAACCGGTGGAGATGGTGGTTGGTGGGTAGCTACTGGGCAGAAGGCTTGCTGCTCCGTCCCGGGCTCTCTCTCTCTCTCTCTCTCTCTATCTCTACTAGTCCCAGGGCAGGCGACTTGGGAACTGCAACTAGACCCAGGGCTCGCAGGTGACCTGGGAACTGCAGCCAGTCCTGGGGACGCGAGGGATCTTTGAACTGAAGCCAGTCCCGGGGCACGCAGGCGATGTTGCCCACCCCTGGACTAAACCAAACTCTTGATCCTGTCCCGCCATCCTTTTTCAAAATTTAGCAACTTAAATTGGGGGTACGTCTTCGACGTAGGTGCGTCTTCATTGCCGGGAAATACTGTTGGTTTAAGGTGAGGGGGGGGAAAAGATTCAATAGAAACCCAAAGGGAATCTGTTACACACATAGAATGGTGGTTATATGGGACGAATGGGCAGAGGAGGTAGTTGAGGCAGGTACTATAACAACGTTTTATAAACTTTTGGATAGGTTCATGGATCAGAAAGGTTTAGAGGCCAAATGCAGGCAGGCAGGACTAGTGTAGATGGGGCATCTTGGTCGGTATGGGCAAGTTGGGCCGAAGGGCCTGTTTCTGTGCTTTATGACTATGAATCGGTCATTTTTAAACAGTCAGAAATAGAAAACATAAGATGCTGACAGAGGTCGGAACCCCTTTCGGCAGATAATGCTGTCACAGAAGCCGTATGTGCATGAATATTAAGTCTTGCCAATGCTTGGTGCCAGCATAAAAATAGGAAATTCCTCCATTTTCATGATATATCCACCATACTTTATAACCAAACCTCGTACTAAAAGGTTTGAAAGCTGAAAAGATAACCTAGCTCGTTCAGTGCTAAATCTTCAACATGAATTCTTCAATTTTCTGTGTGTCATATTAGCGCCAGAGGAAGGCTTTCAGCTTAATTTGGCGAATGATGCTTTTCAGTTTGTGCAGACCACATTATTGAACATTAGCCATGGGAAAACTAAGTATGAACCTATTCGGAATGGAAACTCGAGCTTCAGTGGAAACTGCTGGTCAGGGTGGCACAGCTCGTGGAACTGCTGCCTCACAAGTCCAGTGACCCAGGTTCAAAGCTGATCTCTGGCGCTGTCTATGTGGAGTCTGCAAGTTCTCCACGAATGCGTGGATTTTGTGTGCGTGCTCCAGTTTCCTCCCACATTCCCAACAATGCATGGGATGGTAGGCTAATTGGCCTTTGGATTTTCAGCCTCTGTGCAGCTGATTGGAGGCATCCAGGAAGAGTTGAAGGGATATGGTGGGAATTTAACGAGATTAGCGAGTGATGGAAAGGTTTGCAGAACACCCAGGCACTTTGGCATTTAAATTGCATATCATCATTTGCATGTCAAAGCACCTGGCAAGATTGAAACAAGAAAAATCCCATTTCAAACACTTGGAACCTGAATTCAGGTCCATTTGAAACATATCACGCACATGAATGACCGTTTCATTGAGGGGAAAGTTACAAATATTAAGGAGTTCAGCATTGTAAGAGAGTATAAATAGCCAAGATACACCTCAGGCTCTTGAGAGGGGGAATTATTGAGCCTATGATCATCACCTAACCCTCTACCTTTTGGCTGGAGTTGTGATATCGCAGGACTGCAAGGTTGCCAACATGGGGTCAACATTTATTTGAAAATGAAGAAAGGGGCAGACCGATACCAGGACTTCCGACCTAAAATCAGAAACATTTCCGAGGGGCTGTGTAAAAACACTTGGAAAGGCAATGCTAATCAAGGGCAGTGAGAAGGGATTTGTTAAGAAAATGACATCGGGCTGGGATGATCACGCATTCAACGTCTATGCATCAGATCCATGGAACTTACATTTTCAGTGGATCCATTCCAATGCACAATTAGACTATGATTCTGAAGCCAAACCCATCACTTGTATTTATATATTTTATCTATTTTTTCCCACATTCTTTTCTTCATCAATTGCAAACCTCTCCTGTGCTGACAAGCAGCCCTTCTGTGCATTTGTGTTTCGGACTCTCCTGGGTCCTACTGCTCCCATCAGGGAACCTCATTAATAGCACCACTGGGTCCAGTCCAGGTGCATCCCCCCCTGATATAACCATGCTACTTCTCCTAGTCAGCACACTTGAACTACCCATTCCCAACTCAGCCCCTATCATCTCTCCCCCACAGTACTTCCTCCGAGCTTCCATCCACCCCTCTCTGCCCCCACCCCCCCTCCCTCTGACCCCTCATGTATTGGCCATCCTCCAACCTCCCTTTTTCAGGTGTGGAACAGTTGATCCTCAGAGGCCTGACCTTTGTATCCCTGCATTCACACCGCAACAATTTACAGGCCCACTTACAGATACAGGATATCTTCTCCCATCGCCTCTGCCTCCTGGCCTTTTTCTATAGGAAGGGTCCTTTGTTTTAATTTGAGTCTGAAAATAGGTCCCGAGCCAAAATGTCCCCTTGTGTCTCCCCAGGTATTCTCCAAAAGGACTAGCCAGGCATTCAGCATTGCAACCCCAATCCCACTTTTACACCAACTAACCCACCCAGCTCATTCACTGGTGATTACTCTCACCAGTCTTTCGGTCCAACACATTGATGATCATGTGGTCTATCTTCCTCCTCTCTGTGCAGAAAGCCAATTCAATTGCAAAATAAAAGGGCCCATCCAACGGGCAACCTTACGAGTTTGGGCACCATCAACATCCTAGTCATAGAGTCATATAGCAAGGAAACAGGCCCTGCGGCCCAACTGGCCCATGCAAACCAACATGCTCCATCTAAGGTAATCATATTTACCTTATGCCTCTAAACATTTCCTATCCATGTACCTGTCCAAGTGTCTTTTAAATGCTGTTATCATACCTGCCTCAATTCTCTGGCCATTCATTCCATAAATACACCATCCTCTGAGTGGAAAAGTTGCCCCCCAAGTTCCTATTAAATCTTTTCCCTCTCCCCTTAAATCTACATCCTCTGGTTCTTGATTCCCTTTCCCTGGGTAAAAGACACTGCATTCATCCTATCTATTCCCGTTGTGATTTTATACACCTCTAAAGATTACCCTTCAACTTCCTGTACTCCAAGGAATAAAGTCTTAGTCTGCCCAATCTTTCCCTGTAGCTCAAGCTCTCCTCAGAAATCTTCTCTGCCCTTGTCCCAGCTTAATGACATCCTTCCTATAGCAGGGTGACCAAAACCAAATACAATAATTCAAATGCAGCATTACCAATGTAACGTAACTTCACAACTTTTTTATTCAATACCCTTCCTGGTGAAAGGCAATGTACTAAAAGCCGCCCTTAACCACCCTATCTACCTGTGACGCCAGTCTCAGGGAACTATATACCTAGATCTCTCTGCTCCACACCAATCCCCAGTCCCCTACCATTGACTGTGAAGGTACTGCCCTGCTTTGACTTCCCAAAATGCAAGACCTCACACTCATCTCCATTAGCCACTCCTCAGCCCATTTGCCCAGCTGATCAAGAGTCTTCTGTAGTTTTTGGTAACCATCTTCACTGTCTATAATACCACCTACATCTGTGTCATCTGCAAACTTATTAATCATGCCATGTACACTTACATCCAAATTGTTGATATAAACCACAAACAGCAATGGGCTCAGCACTGATTCCTGACGTACACCACTTGGACAGATCTCTTGTCTAAAACAACATTTCCACCACCACGCTCCTCTTCATTCTATGAAGATAGCCTGGTTGTGGAATAATCCTGGCTGGGAGACAATAACACCATTTAATAAATGAAACTTGCCCATTGCAAGATCACAAGAGTGGTGATGCAGCTCTTCTTACCAATGACACCTTTGTCTGCACTTCTGGACTTCTTACCGTCTCTCTTCAAGGCACTTCACTCTAGTCAATCCTTTCCATTTCATTTAAAACCCATGTTCTTTCCTTATCCTCCCATCAACGTTCCCTAACTGATTTCATCCATCAACCTCATTGCCAAGTGACTTGCAAATCGAGGCAACACAACCCTCTTCATGCTCCCTCCACACAAAACTCCACGGTCTCCATACACACAGTTCCCAAACTACATGCATGGCCAATCCCTTGACCATTCCATTTCTGTACTCACCTCATTCTAATCCCAAGTCTGTCTCTCATTGTATCCTCATGCTGCTCTCCAGCCAGCCTGATCTCTCCGCTCCTAATCTACTTCCCGAAACCATGCTTCCGAAAATCCAAGCGATGTTGCAGATGTCCACTGCCTGATTTTGTTGAACCACACATAGTCCCTTACTGGCCAGTCAACAATTGCCTTGGAATGTGAAGGCAAGTCTCAGTCTCTTCCCTTTACTGCAAACTCCATTTCCTCTACTGGTGCCATTACAAAAGTCAATCACACTCATGAACTTGACTTTAAAAACCGAGCCCAGTCAACTCCTTCTGTCACTTAGCCTGGTTTGCTGGTTCAAATTTCCTGTGAGGATTCCCTGGCCCTTCATGTGAACCATCACCCCTCCCTTTATTTTGTCAGCTACCTCACGATTTACCCGAGCTCAAACTGTCCCTAATCTATTACAAATGGGCTTCCACAACTTGAGGGCCTGAGCTGTGGAGAGAGGTTGGGCAGATTGAGACTTCATTCCTTGGATCACAAGCAGCTGAGGGGTGTTCATATAGAATCATGAGGGGCATATATAAAATGATTGTAGTTTTTTTCCCAGGGAAGGGGGTTCAAAAATGAGAGCACATACGTTAAGATGAGAGAGGACAACATTTAAAATGGACCCGAGGGGAAACCTCTTCACACAGTGTGTGTATATCGAACAAGCTGTCAGAGGAAATGGTAGAGGAGGGGACAATAACAACATTTTAATGGATTTGGACAAGTACATGGATCTGAAAGGCTTAAATGAATTTGGGCCAAACATGGGCAAATGGGACTTGCTTAGAAGGGACTTCTTGGCATGGATGAGTTGAGCTGAGGGGCCTGCTTCCATTATGTATGACACTAGCCGAATACTGCCATCAAGCCAGGCTCACTAAGAAGATCACCATCCATCACCTTCCAGAATGTGCATTTGCCAAGGCAGTTGGGAAAGAGACACCGTGGTCTTTGTTAACATTCATCCAATACAGCTGGATGATTCAGGAATTTGTGTAGCATGGACTGTTCCCAGGAGCACACACACACACACAGACACACATGACTGCTGCTAGGGTATCAACCTGGTGAACACATGGGCGGCACAAAGGCAGAGTTGCTGCCTGACTGCGCCAGAGACGCGGGTTCGATCCCGACTACAAATGATGTCTGTACGTTCTCCCTGACCACGTGGGTTTTCTCTGGGTGCTCCAGTTTCCTCCCACATTCCAAAGATGCCCAGGTTTGTAGGTTAGCTTCTGTAAATTGTCCTAGAGGATAGAACTAGCATATGGGGATCGCTGGTCGGCATCGACTCGATGGGCTGAAGGGTTTCCATGCCATACCTCGAAACTTAAACTAAACTTAAACCTCCGGGTCTGTGTGAAGCTCACTACTCTGCCAGTGCAAGGGGCTGTCCACAACAGAATGCTACATGTCCGAGGCTTCATACAGCAAGGGCACCAAAGGGAGAGGTCCTCTTATTATTGTACAGAGCGTGGGTGGGGAGGGTGGATGCAGCGGGGCTGGAGTAAGTGCAAACTAGACTGTTTGCTGAAGGAAAGTAACATGCTAACAAAGTAAATGAAATTTCAATGGACTGTACTAAATATGCCATATTATACATTGCGTTATAAACATTGACAATGTTTCTGAACAAAGTGCATTCTTGAAATAAAAGTAATGGTTAAAAGAGGATTCGTTTTGGCTGAGCTACCTTGCAATTAAATAGTTGGATCATATCCGTGACCAGGTGGAAAATAGCAGAGGCAATTAATTAGTGTTCACAGAACCCTGTCTCTAAAACCAAGTGCCTTCTGCAACAAAATTAAAACAGGAGTAACTACAGGGAAGATGCAGAGGGATGAATGATAAGGATATAACGTGATGCATGCGCAAAAGAATCATTGTAAACAGGGCAGATGTGATAAACATCTCCAATGAGACCAAATGTCAGACTTGGGATCTATAGAGAATGAATGAAAGAGAACTTGTGATTCAAAACTTCCAAGTGGGAAACATAGGAAACTGGGTTAGTGCTAATGAGCAAATTATCCTAGCCATTCAAGTTATATTTATAGCATCAACATCATTAAGTCATACACGCAGAGCATCATTGCACATAATTATACAGGGGAAATTACGTTGTTTATGAGAATGAAAACTGCAAAATTATACAGAACAAGAGGCCATTTATACATTGAAAGAGCCATCCAAATATTTTTCTCTTCAACCACTGAAAAGAGCTTAGGTTTAAGGCCAAAAAAAGTTACCACTAAAACATACTTCGCTCTCTCATGCCATGCTCTTCAGATAATGTCATTGAAAAATTCTGCTCACAATAATTTTTATGCCTCCTAACCATCTCTCGACATTCTCTAGTCAACAACTGATTTGGCAGTGGAAATAGTGTCTGTATTGCATCAGAACTGTTCCTAATTTGAATCATTCTTTGATTCTTCCCTTAAACTTTCCCTGCTTCAGAAGTGAAAAAACTCAGCTGGATCTCCATGTGGAACAAGTCACAGATTCCCATTACCATTTTGCTGAAGCTTGCTTGTCTGCATCCCTGCTAAGGACTTGATCGCCTTCCAAAAATGTGGTGCCCAGAAATGGATACACTTCTCCTTGTAGGACCACACATTAAGTTTTAAATGCTTAGCATACCTTCCTCGTTTTGATATTTTAATTTAAAAACTAATACTTAACAAATATTTTGCATCAGTTTGATGTTCCCTTCATATGCCCCCCTGCCATTGCTTGTATTGTAATGAAGATGGGTACCTGGGTTAAATCCTGATCTTGAGTGCTATCTGTCTGCACAGAGTTTGCATGTTTTCCCACAGGGTTTCTGTTTGTTGTTCCAATGTCCTCCCACACGCTAAAGATAAGCTGGTGGGTTATGTGACCACGTAAATTGTCCTCAGTGTAGCTCAAAGGCAGGAGTTGAGAGAATAAAATCGCAGGTCAACTGGAAAATGAGTAGGAGGATGATTTGTCCCAAAGACTCATGATTCTCCAAGGGGAAAAGCTACACCTTGTTCCTGTCAACAATTACACCTTGTTTTTGATTGTTCCTCAAGGAACTTCTCCACACCAACCGAGTAGGATCCTGAGGAATCTTGACTTGTTTCCATCGAGTTCACTGTCATTCTTCCAAATTCCATCAGATACAAGCCGAGCCAGTCATACCTTCTTATATAACCAACTCATTCCAGAAGTTGTATGTTGGGAAGTCAAACGAGGGCAGGACCTTCACTGTGAATGGGTGGGCCCAGAGGAGTTTTGTAGAGCAGAGAGATCTAAAAGTCCAGGTACAAAGTTTCTTGAAATTGGCGTCACAGGTAAATAAGGTGGTCAAGAAAGCTTTTAGTTCATTGGCCTTCATCAGTTAGGGTATTGCAAATAGAAATAGAGATGTTATGTTGTAGTTGCACAAGACATAGGGGAGACCAAATTTAGAGTAGTGTGTTCAGTTTTTGTCACTCTACCATAGGAAGGATGTTGTTAAGCTGGAAAGAGTGCAGAGATTTACGAGGATTTTCCAGGACACGAGGGCTTGAACTACATGGAGTGGTTGGCAGGCTAGTGCAGGAGGATGAAGCGCGATCTTATAGTCATGAGGGGAATAGATATAGTCATGAGGGGAATAGATAGGGCAAGTAAACAGAGTCTTTACCTAGAGTGGGGGAATCAAGAGCCAGAGGACATGGGTTGAAAGTGAGAGGGAATGATTTAATTGTAACCAGTGGGGCAACATTTTCCACACAGATGGTATATGGAACAAATTGCCAGGAGATAATTCAAGCATGTACTATAACAACATTTAAAACACATTTGGATGAGTTCATGGATAGGAACGGTCTAAATGTATACATATGGGCCAAATGCACTCGTGTAGTTGGGGCATCGTGGTCACATGGGTAAGTTGGGCCATCGGGCCTGTTTCCATGCTGTATGACTCCATGTCGGTCCAATAGAAAGACTTGCAAAATGAGCAGAAACACCATATTGGACTGGTTGGAGTGATTAGTCTATTTCTATATTTCATAGGAACTTAAAATCCGTCTTAAAGAATTCAAATTCCTACCAAAAGTTTGAAGAGTATAGATTTTTATTTTGGAAATACCCTATAAATCTAGGGCTGATAAAGACCTCTCACCTAGCATCAAATTCACAGAAATTAAAGGTCAAATTGTCTCGCTGGTCACTGTATTTGTTTTGTTTGAAGACATGCACTCAGGCTGGCATCTCACTGCAGAGACCAAAGCCTTAATTGTGCCTGCTTCACTTGTGAAGCTGCTTTGTGTGGTATCGCGTAACTTATCAATCCAGCACTCAAGTTACTTCACTCTTTTGTCATTCAGATGCAACCATATTAACGTTAACACAGTATGAAAAGGACAGGGCCATTACCTTTATTACCTATTAAAATCTGAAACAGTATTGTCCAAGTTTTAATTTATCAGTCAGAACAAATACATTACTTCTTGGGCCCACGCACAGCAAAGCCAAGCAAACAAATCATGTCAGCTCTAGCACGAGAGTTGATTAAAATTACAGCTACGAGCAAGACAGTAAAACACGATCGCAGCATTTCAATGAGCTGTTATTTATGAGTGCACAGGTACAAGAGATGACCACCCCTATTAACTACCCTATCATCTACTTTGCTAAGACACAATGTCCCCTCACTGCCCTTGAACAGCATTGACTTGGTGACATACACACAATAGACCAGACTTGTTACTCAAGCACAAAGGTTGAAAATGGTCGCCTTGTGGTCAAGACTTTGAGGAAACAATTTTAGTGGCACAAAGGATGTGTGATATTTTACGAAATAGAAAATTACGATTAAAAAGTGTGAATCAATTTCTTGTTAATAATTCAACATAACATTGATCAAGAGCCATCTTTTGTTTTACTGCCTTTGGAATGTAATTGAATTAAAACATTAAAATACATTTGGACACAGATACAGATAGGAAAGATTTAGATATGGGTCAAAAGCAGGTATTGAAGAAGGTTTTCAGTTTAGTTTGTCACGTTTACCGAGGCTTATGTTGCCTGCTATTGAAAAGCTTATGTAGCCTGCTATTCAGTCTAGCTTAGATGGGGCATCGAAGGTCCAAGGTCACCATGGATCAGTTGGATCGCAGTTTAAGTGTTTCCATACTGTATGACAGTCTGAAGAAGGGACCCGAAACGTCATGCATTCCTTCTCTCCAGGGATGCTGCCTGTCCCACTGAGGAGTTACTCCAGCATTTTGTGTCTGACTCAATTACTAATTTGGATAAGAAATTTCCAAACCTTTGCTGAGTGTTTTCTGTGCTGCTCATGTCAGTGCACGAGACTTAATTCTGCATCATCATTCATGCATCACCTAACCTTGTGGAGGAGGTAATGCTTCCCAAACTGATTACGTTTTTTGAAAGCTCTAGAAATTCAGCAGATGCGACTATCAGAGAAAGCTTTGCACAAGACTCAAATGACAATGTGATGAGGCGAGGTTCGAAAAGTGTGTGTGTGTGTGTGTGTGTGTGTGTGTGTGTGTGTGTGTGTGTGTGTGTGTGTGTGTGTGTGTAACACCTTGAAACGAATGAAAACTATATTTTTTTTAAAGTTAAATGGTTAATTTATCTGCCACAAGTTTATTTTGTTGAATCAAAAATTTAAAAAGATAGCTAACATAAAAATATTTTAAAACATAAGAACATTTAAAATGCAGGGTAATTGGACCAATTTGCTTGTGAATGGGGAA
Source organism: Amblyraja radiata (assembly GCF_010909765.2). NCBI lineage: Eukaryota > Metazoa > Chordata > Chondrichthyes > Rajiformes > Rajidae > Amblyraja > Amblyraja radiata. Next base: position 18,396,507 of record NC_045974.1, read on the forward strand.
AAATACACCAGTAATGACTTGGTAGTTAATACAGTCTTTATCTACGATCTCATAATCTTTGCATCTATGATGTCAGGTTTGACAGGTCCTGTACCAGTTAACAAAAATAATCCGGGTCCAAAAGCCAAAAGGTACCATTTTAAGTTATAACACATCACGTCAACAGTTGGAGAGCTCTCCACGCAATACAGAGAATTCTGATCATCTCCACAATCATTCAAATTCTCCATTTTCAAATATTCATCTTTCTACGGTCTCACTAGTTTACCCAATAAAGATCTTGAACATTTCTACAATTTACCCATCACAGCATAACAAATGATTCATCCTGCATTTAGTGCTCTCTTCATTTCTGAAAAATATCCTTTTTTTTTTAAAATGCTGAGATCCCAAAGTTTTTGTGCAAAGTAATTTCCCATGTTTCTTGCATTATAACTTCAAAGATACTCTGCTTTTTTACTCTTTTAAGTTTCATCACTGGCTATTTTCTTTCTTACCAAGATCCAGTGCACATCCTGCAATGTACCTTCAGCAGGCAGCCACCTATTTGTTTCTCTTAAAGTCTTTAACTTCTGTTGCCATTAACAAACACCTTAATTGTGTCACCACACGTCAATGTACATGATCAGCATATTCGTACCTCCTTTGAAGAACTGTTAAACTCATTAGAAATTACGTCAATGATCAAACTGCACTGTCTCCATTCCACACATTTCATCCAGTGCAAGTTAATTCTCCACCCTCAGTGCTAGACTAACCAGGCTATATTTGACATAGTTGATAGTATCCTTTCTTTTTGAAAAGAGATGCCACATTGACAAACCGGAGGCATAAATTCAAGACCAGATCCTTGATTCTTTCTGCAGCTGTCAAGGATGCTTGTAATAATGGCCAATTCCTTTCTCCCCACAGATGCTGATCGATTGGCTGAGATTGTTTGATGTACCAGTCCAGGCTAATTAATCCACCTCTTTCTTCATTCCTACCACAACATTCAGGTAAAGGTCAAGGTAAAGTATTCTCTATTCTTTTGTCCATTGTGAGAGATTTCCTTTTTGCCCTATTGTTCCATTCAGCAAATCATTGTTTTTTTTCAGGCTATAAAATTTCATCTCCATGGGTCCTGACAACGTTTATTTAAATCCCTTTGAATTGGAGGTCCAAATATACTGCTGAGCATTCATAAATAAAAGAGAAGACATTGATGCTCACACTGAAGAGATTCCACAAATATTATTCAGCTGCAGGGGTTCGAGTGTATCAAGGTCTGCCCTTTCAGGTTTTAGCACATACCTCACCACAGCCAAAATAACAATTAACATTGCACGAGAAACAATAAATATTTTTTCGCACTTGAATGAAGATAACAAATGTTATCCAGTGAGTTAGGCCCAATTTACTGCTCAGATTTATTTCCGCCATTGAAGATTTATGAAAATGAAAACCATCCTACCTTGCAAGACCACTTCAGGAGAAATTCAAATGTCAGCCACTTCAAGATTGGACTGAAGTCGTGTCCTTTCTTGACTTGGCCAGAACAACTTCTTTCATTCCCTCAGAACTATTGGTATCATTACAATGATACAATAATTTAATGGTCAATTTTACACAAACACACAAATTAGGAGGAGAAGCTGTTCATCTACTCAAGGCTAGTCCGCCGATTAGTATGATCACGGTGGATCTTATTGCAACATTAACTTTGCATTCCCATATACCTATGGCGACTTTTCAGGTGACTTGTTTAACAACTATCCATCTAACTTTGCCTTAAAGTTATTGACAGACTCACCACCAACCTCCCTTGGAGGAAGAGTGTTTTAAAGGCTTAAATGGGCAACACCTCATTTTTAAATGGTGACCTGTTCTTGGCCCTCCCAGAAGATCCCCTCGGGATCTGGTATGTTTCAATCAAGTTTCCTCTCACTCTTCTAAAAGCCAATGGACACGAGCAACTTTTCTTCATACAACAGCCCGCTCATTCCTGATATCAGTCCAATAAACCTTTGTCAACACTATGCCCATTCCCACTCTCCACCTCGCACCCCATGCTTACATCTGGTGTAATGGAGCAAACACTACGAGTTTGAATTTCCATCCAGGGTCTCAGCAAGGAAATTCGGCAGGTCTCCAATGACTCCAGATGTAGAAAGATCCTATTGGGATGCATCACAGCTTGGTGTGGCAATTGCTCTTCCCAAGACTGCAAAAAAAGCGAAGTGTGTAGGGGGCACAGCCTGATCCATCATCCAAACCAGCATTCCCCCCAAAACCCAATCGACTTCACCTATACTCCACACTGCCCCGGGAAAGCAGCTAACGTAATTAAGGACCACTCACACCCCTCTCCTATCAGGCAGGCAATCCAAAAAAGTTTGAAAGCACAAACCACCAGATTCAAGGACAACCTTATTTTCTCTGTGATCAGGCACTTGAACAGATCTTTCTTCTGCTAAGGATGAATTTCCAATCTACCTTGATGCTGCCCTTGAACATTAAAACAAATCTGTAGATATAATACTATACTCCGTACTCTGTTTACTTTCTCTTTCGTGCTCCCTAAAGTACCCACGTGTGGCATGATGCGTCTGGATCGCAGGCGCAACAACGTTTTTTCACTGTATCTTTGTATACACAATAATAATAAACCAATAGTATTCAGATAACTGTACAACAAAGTTTAAAAACTGACTGGTGTCCAGATTTTCCCCAGAATCATCCAGAGACTGAATTCTAGAGCACAGCCAATGCTCTTTAATGACTAAGCAGTGGCTTTGAAATTAACCTGTGCCACTGATGGAGGTGACAGCAATATGTGAGATATTGACTGCCTCAATAGTGGAGACTACAATTACTTATGTTTCCAGATATTTTAAAATTTGATTTCAAATTCCAACCCCCCCACTCCATTATAGCAGTGATCAACACCACCTTTCTTTGCTTCTTATATCCTAGACAACCATTTTTCAGATGGATCTGAATGGATCCCAATATGGAAAGTGGAAAAAAAACTAAATAAATTTACCAATAATCATCACTGCTTGTTCAACACGTTAAACACCTACATTCAATATCCAGTTCTGTGCATAAATGTTACATAGCGTGATGGCAAATATCGAACACAACTTGTCAGCACCTGTGGCGAAGCTGGCAGAGCTGCTGTCAGACCCAGGTTTGTTTCTGACCTTTGGTGCTCTTTTGGTGGAGTTTGCACGTTCTCACTGTGAGTTTTGCCCAGTGCCCCGGTTTCTTCCCTCATACCAAAGACGTGCAGAGTTATAAGTTAATTGGCTTCTGTAAATTGCCCCTAGCTTATAAGGAGTGGATACAAAAGTGGGATAACATAGAATTTGTGTGAAGGGGTGTCCAATGGTCGTCACAGTGGGCTGAAGGGCCTGTTTCCATGGGGTATTTCTAAACACCTTTTAAATTATTTCATTTCATATTATGCTTGGGCAGCTTACAACCAAACCATTTGAACATTGACTTCTCCAATTTCAAGTAACTCCTGCATTCCCTCCCCTTTTCTTACCCTCCCTCACCCTAGTGGTCCTATCAGTACCACTGGTCACATCCTTGTAACCCTCTTGTTATCAAACCTTCCCCAGACCACAATGGACAATTTTGGGCTACACCTTCTTGAGGACATCTGTTGCCAGCTCTGATTTGTTCTGGACTTTTCTCACCTCCAGTTGGTTTTCCCCCACCTCTACTTTCAGTCTGAAGAAGGGTTCCGACGGGGAACGTCACATATTTTTTTTCTCTCCAGAGAATGTGGCCAGATTTACTCCAGCATTTTGGGTCTATCTTCGGTATAAACCAGCACCTGCTGTACATTCCTATAAAAATTTTTTAATGCTACACATCTCTCTGATAAAAATTATTACAGAATGTCAGAGTTGAAAAACACATGTTCCCATGGGGTTGGGGAGATGTGACAGAAATATGTTTTCTTTTAATAAATAGGGCCATGGCCAGAGAAAGCAGGTACTTCCTGACTGTGGGAATATTCTAGTTCCCAGCAGAGCGATTCCATCAATAACCGCTCATCCCCATGTCCTCCATTTCCCTTTCATCCACCCTCTTGCCCCTCTTCCCTGTCAACTTCCACCCATATTCCTCCCTCCGGCTTTACATTTCATTCCTCCTCTGCTTGTCAGACATCCTTTTGTCTTCTTTTTTACCTTTGGCCTTTGCCACTTGCTCCAACGATGAGCCAATCACTCACTCCCTCACCTCTATCCATCTAGCACTATAGTTTAATTTGTTTTAGTTTAGAGATACAGCACGGAAACAGGCCCTTCGACCCACCGGGTCAGCTCGACCCACCGGGTCAGCAATGACCAGCGATCCCCGCACATTATCTCAATCCTACACACACTAAGGACAATTTTACATTCATACCAAGCTGATTAACCTTCAAATCTGTATGTCCTTGGAGTGTGGGAGGAAACAGAAAGATCTCGGAGAAAGCAGGTCACGGGGAGAACGTACAAACTCTGTACAGACAAGCACCCGTAGTCAGCATCGAAACCGGGTCTCTGGCGCTGCAAGGCAGCAACTCTACCGCTGCGCCACGTGCTGCCCTAACTGTGGCAGGTTTTGTTCCACCCCCATCACTCCTTTCCAGCTTTCTCCACCCTATTCCAATCAATTTGCAGAGCTCCAACTCAAAATATTGTTCATCCATTTCCCTCCACTCAAGCTGGTGGCCTATTGAGGTCCTGCAGCATCTTCTCCTTTGCTGACGATTGAAGCATTTGGAGTTTGTGTCCCTATCAGTAACTCCTCCCTCTCGTTTCTCTGTATCTCTATATTTTACTTTCTTTCACCACCCATCATCTCACCTTTGAATCTTTCACACTCATCTAGAAAAAGGGGTGAAAAACACAAGATAATTAAACCGACCAAATGTGCAAGGAACTGGGAGCACCTGGAGGAAACATCTGTGCGGTTACAGGAAGACCATGCAAACTCCACACAAACAGCGCCCAAGGTCAGGATTGAACAAGGAACTCTAATATTGTCCAGCAGCAACACTGCCCTATTCAAGCTTTTCAAATACTTCAAACTATTGACATTTCCTTGGATCAACAAACATGCGATGCCAGCTTTGAAAGAGGTGGTTAGAGACCGTGGATTCTCTGGATTTCATCATCTAACATTCCACAGATTCTGAAATATTTCTGTGGATTGGAGGATAGCAAATGTGATCCCACTTAAAGGTGAGAGAGAGAGAAAACAGGAAACAGGTGACCTGTCAACCTAACATCAATGCAGGTGCAATCTAAAATCAAGGATTAAAACAGAATACATGCAAAGTACAATGAAGTTAGCATGGATTTATGAAGAGAAAACATTTGACTAATCTGCCAGTAAATGGATTTTAGTTTATGTACTGGAGCAGATGAGGGAAAAATCAACAAATTAGATATTTGGAAGGCATTCGATAAGGTTCTGCAAAGAATCTTGATCAACTAGCTTCGAGCAAATTGAATTTGGAGGGGGATGGGGGGGGGGGGGAGATAGAGCATAGTTTCTCAGGTTGGCAGGTTGTGACTGGTGGAGGACCCTATGGATTGGTGTAAGGAGTCTAAATTACATATATATGCACGTTTGCTTAAAACACCAAACTAATGGGGATTGTGAACATGAAGGAGGATGTAAAGAGCCTTCAAAAGTGACTGACTGAGTTGGCGTGAACATGGCAGATGGAATATTATATGGAAAGACAAGACAAATTATATATAGGACAGTCTTACGGCAGGATTTTGAGAGAACATGAAGCTTTACTGCAGTTGTATAGGATAATGGTGAGACTGCATCCGGAGTATTGTGCATGATTTTGGTCTCCTTATCCAAAAATGGATATCCTTCCCACCGAAAGTATACAGGAAAGATTGACTAATGGGTCTGGGGATGGAAGGTTTGCTGTACGAGATGAATGGAATACGCCTAAAGCTTCAAGAATTAATAAGAATGACAGGAAATCTTGTTGAAATGTATAAAATTCTCACTGGATGTAACAGGCTGAATGCAGGAGGATGTTTCTGTGTCTTAATGCATCTAAAGCAGGGATGACAGACTTGGGCCTTTCCCGACTGAGATGAGCAAATCTATTTTCATTCAGAGGGTGATGAATCATTTAAATTCTCTACCAGGGAGAGCTGTAGTGTCAGGTCATTGAGTTCATTCAAAACACAGCTTGAAAAACTACTGGATATTTAAGGACATCACGGGTTTCTGGGGAGAGCACAGGTAAATGGCTCCGGGGTGGAAAATCAGCCATTCCTAATAAAATGTAGAGCAGGCACTAGGTGTTGAATGGCCTGCTTTTTCCAGTAGTGGGAGAATCTGGGACCAGAGGGCACAGCCTCAGAATAAAAAGGCGTACCTTTCGAATGGTGATGAGGAGGAATTTCTTTAGCCGGAGGCTGTAGAATCTGTGGAATTTATTGCCACCGATGGCTGCGGAGGCAAAGCCATTGGGTATTTTTAAGATGAAGATTGATAGGTTCTTGATTAGTAAGGGCATCAAAAGTTATTGGGAGAAGGCAAGAGAATGTGGATAAGAGGTAAAAATAGATCAGCCGTGATCGAAAGGTAGAGCAAGCTCCATGAGCCAAATGGCCTAATTCTGCTCCCACGTCTTGTGCTCCTCGTTTTTATCAAGTTGAGTATGTAGGTTGTATTAAGCAACCATACAGTTAGCGATCATTTTCACAAATGGTCAAACTTTCAGTTTAGCAGACTACAGGTTTTAAATTGTAAACAAGGAATGATGACAAACAAGGAATGTAGATGATATTAAACGGAAGCATTGTCCATGCTGCTACACGCCAGCATCTAGCAGACAGCATCACTGCTGTTGTGCACTGAGCTGGCATTACCAATCACAACACATGTTTTTGATGAAGTATATGGAGACTAACCTGCAGTATTTATGTCAAGGTCAAAATATTTAACAAGCCTGATACCAAAAGAACAGCATTTATATATATATATATACACACACACACACAGGTATGACAAGTAATACTACACCTGCTGCAAGTTAATTGTGGCCTACTGCTTCTTGCGTACAGCTGGGATTCTACAGTTTATTTGGTGCACTTAGATGGGATTTGTCCGTGCGAATCTTCACACAAAATTAACAATAGCCCTCATATTTCAAATAAGAGTTGTATCTAAATGCCACAGTTAAATCAAAATATGCCAAGTAACAAACCAAGATGAATAAAGCCGGATGGGGGCTTGGAAGGATCCACGAATCGCAGGGCCAGTTGGAGCAAATATAAGAACCATTGCAGTGACTTACCTGGAACATCCTGGTTGTTTTGCTGTCCTGCCAAAACTCGGTCTGCAGCAAAGAAATAAGAATAGAAAGAGAATACATATATATGTATATATACACACACACGCAGTACATCAACAGGAAGAGATCAAGCATGCACAAGGAAAAACACACAGTTGTGTGATAGCATCTCTCTAACAAAAAGCAGTGGGGATGGAGATCTTAATAGTTCAACAAATTGTTGCACTTGTAGATCACAGAGAACAAGGCTGTGTGACTAGAAAGAATCAAGCAGAAATGCAACATTTTGGTCAAATGTATTTCTTTTGCAGAATAGAAACTCTTTAAAACAAATTACATCTTCCACCCTGTTATGTATTTATTCTCTGAGAAAGCACACATACATTAACAGTAAACTAGACTGTGCGTATATATAATTTATGAATCAAACCTGCCATTTTGTGCACAATGTCCATCTGATCAAAATGGGTACCCAAAATACAAGCAGTTCTAACTCATTGTCAGCTGCAGACAGATCACAGATGACCTGGTCAGGATCAAGTGTACCAAACTCAAAGTTACAAGATTAAGGTTATTTGACTGCAGCTTGGAGTTTTACTTCAAATTACTCCTTTAAACTGTGCTTATAGCCAACCACAATGTTTGAAGTATTTTGTTCCTCTTCTTAAAACAGTTACACAAAACTAGGCTAAGACACTATCATTTTCAAAAGGCATTACAAAAGGAAAGATTTATCTTTAAAACATGCTCATACAGGATGCATTTTAGATACAATATGTAGTCATATTAGCCGAACTGTTGGACAATGCACGCAAGAGTGCGGTGATTAAGATTGAATGGATTTATGGTTTATTAATTATGGCAATTTGTTTGACTCTTACCTACCCTCTGAAATGGTCTCGCACGCCACTTTGTTGTACTGTAACTGCACTGCTGAAACAAAAAATGAATAAAACTGGATGCACCACCTCACATTGACCTCTGCAACTCATATGATCAAGTTGTTCCATGCCCAATCAACCTTACAAAGTCCTGATCGGAAACGTGAGGGGACCGGAGTAATAGGGAGAGTTGTGGCAGGGATAGTCAGACAACATGCTAACAGTCGTACCTACAGAACACTCACTCCCTCCCTACCTTGCTCCTCCGTCCCTCCAATGCATGTGATGGTTTGTGATCACTTTCAGACAGGAAGTGTCCAATTACATAATTAGCTAGCGTCTTGCATTCAGAAAAAAATAATGTAATTAACTTTAAATATGAAATTAGTTAAGCAACAAAACTAGGCAATAAGTCAAAAAAAAAATCTGAACATATATAAAACTAGTTTTGAAAGAAATGGCAAGCTGAGTGAGTCACTAGCACAGTTGGAGAGGATTTTTGCAATCACATACAAGGAAAACGTTTGTTGTCAGTGAAGATGTATTAAGGGTCTGAAGAAGGGTCTCGGCCTGAAATGTCACTCATTCCTTCTCTCCAGAGATGCTGCCTGTCCCGCTGAGTTAATGTTGCTTTTTCTGTCTGTCTTTGGTTTAAACCAGCGTCTGCAGTTCCTTCCTACACATACATGTATTAAGGAACTGCTTCAGAGATGTTGAGCAGGAGTCCAAGCTGCAGAAGACACTGCAGTGGCCAAGGGGAAAAGTTGCCTGGAAAAGTTGACTGTTGCACTGCATGGGTAGCAGCCTGGATTGGCGCAGTGGTCGGGGGACAAAATGTCAGTGTCTCGGAGGGTGACCGTAAAGCAGTTTGTGTTACTGGACCATTGATCCAGAGGCTCGAGTTTGAATCCCACATTTAAATTCAAGCCATTAATTAACTGGAATAAAAAGCTAGAATTAATGAGGGTAAAACATAAAGCTGCCAGATTTTCAGAAAAACTCACGCAGAGTACCACCCTAAAAAGGAGCCCACCATATTTTTTTGAACCAGCAGCTATATTAACCTGGCCCCTCTAATGTGAGGGGGCAATTAGCGATAAACAATAAGCACCAACCTTACTAACAATGTCAACATGCCTTGAATAAATACAGGTTTTAAGTAAAATATAGTGATGCAGGAACGTTGTACAACAGGTACAGGATGCCTGCTGGCTGTGTGGATAGGAATCAAGACTCCAGGAAGGACGAGTAACATAATCACTACACTCAAGAGAGAATGAAGGCGGGGGAGAGAGGGTTGCGGGGAAGGATAAAGGTTGCTTCGCAAGAGGGAAATATTCTCCTCTACCATTATGAGCACAGCCTGAAAGAACAAAGTACCAGGAACATGGCCAGGGACCTGAAACAGAGAGGACTTGACTGCTGCACAGACCACTTCACCTTTGCTGGAAGACTGCTAAAGGTAGAAGGGAGATTCCGCTGACTAGAAAGCAGGGTCTACATTAGCAAGCAGGTTCACAAAGCTCAGATGCTTGAGCAAGCTAGTCTTAATGAACATAAAGGCATCAAAGTGGGTCATAAGGGCACCCTTATCTCTCCTAAAGAACAATATCCAATCTACAGTATTGGACATGACAATTTCAGAAAGATCTAAAGGCATCAAAGTGGGTGCAGATGAAACTAACCAGGATGTTTCTGGAATGGAGATTCGAGAGGAGCTATAGCTGTTCTCCTTGGGTCAAAATAGGATCTAATAGAAGCATTTAAACCCATAAAGGTAATTACATTCCCAACAATCGCTATTCCCATTGGAGGATGGTCAGAAACCAAGGACACTGAGAAATGGTCTATATTAAAACTAACACAAGGGGAAGCGATTGTTAAGAGTATTTATCTGGACAGAATTAAGTATAATATTCAAAAGTGAGCTTGATAAATATTTACAAGGAAAATGGGCAGACCACGTTTTGGGTATGAATCGTTCTTCAGACGGAAGGAGCTCCGTACCAGAAATGTTTCCTCTCTATTGATGCTGCTTGACCCACTGAGTTCCTACAGCACTCTTGAGTTTTGCTTAAGATTCCAGCATCTGGAGTTCCTTGCGACTCTCTTCTTCACCTATCCACTGCTGCCTAGGACCACTTGGCTCCAGACCTTATCACAGCGATGGTCCAAACACAGAATTCCATAGGGCAAACAAGAGTGACTGCTTTTGACATCAAGGCAGCACTTAATTAAGAGTGGGATCAAACTGTGATGGCTGAACTGAAGTTTCTGGGGATCAGTAACTGGAGGCATACCTTGCCCAAAGGTACATAACCGCGGCTGTCGGAGGTGAAACAACCCAGCATCTCTGCAGGAACGCCACAGAGCAGTGTCCAAGATCCAACCACCTTCAATTGCCTCATCAGTGACTTTCCTTCCTCCATAAGGTGAAGACATTCACTGATGATTGCATCACCTTTCTTCCATCTCCTCAGCAAATGAAGCATCCTACGCCTCTGTGTAGTACAACCAAGACCATATTCAGACACGGGCTGATGAGGCAAATCAATATTTGCCAGCAATCACTATATCCAGTAAGGGGGGTTCTGACCATATGCCCTTGATGTTCAGAGATAATATTCGTGCCAAGTCCAACATCAACCAGAAACTCAACTGACTGGTTACATTCAAACTATGCCTAAAGGAGATGTGGGTATCCTGCTCACATCCTGATGCCCCGAGACCTTTCCACAAGGCATGTCAAGAGGATTATGTCCCTCAATTTGCCTACATCAACAACAAGATGCCCCGCATCATGAAAGCCAGAGTAGCCCACTTGAGTAGTGCCCTGGCCATCACTGCAAACATTATGTTTCTCCACCAGCAATGCAGAAATACTGTCAGCAGCTCCAACTCTCTCAACCTCTCCCACCAAGGATGACAGGGGCATGGCTGTATGGGAATCCCACCGCCTTAAGGAGCACCTGCACCAGAGGACCACTGCCGTTCAAGGTGACAGCACACCACCTGCTTCATTAGGGCAATTAGGGATGGACATTGAACACTGGCCTTGCTGACAGTGTCAACAACCTGAAAAATGAATCAACAAAAATATGCTTTCATCATCTCTTCGCCACCGTTTCATTCTCACTTCTTGAAAATATCACTCTTGGATAGAATTGGACATTCTCCAGTACCTTTGCCAAGTAAACATCTTTTGGGTGTGAATACAAAATGTGTATTATTAACCTGTGAGCACTCTCTCCAACAAGAGCTATTAAGTAAATTGTTCCCCCGTCTCAGACAAAGAATATCAACAAGCTTCCAAAGGCTTACCCCCTCTTAGCCTTATCAGGCCTGTTGTCAGCACTTCATTGCAACTAATATTTAAACGCATGAGGAGGGACAAACAACTACAGCTGAAGTTAGCAAGTGTGAATTTTAGATTTCAAACAACGGATGTTAGAAATATGGTGTCGAAGCTCTTCAAGCAGACTTTAGCTCCATGTTCGTACAGGCTATTGAATCATCACAACAGAAATTACTATGGATATTGCTGTGGAAGTGAAAATGGAGTAGAAACACAGAAACATAGAAAATAGGTGCAGGAGTAGGCCATTCGGCCCTTCGAGCCTGCACCGCCATTCAATATGATCATGGCTGATCATCCAACTCAGTATCCTGTACCTGCCTTCACTCCACACCCCCTGACCCCTTTAGCCACAAGGGCCACATCTAACTCCCTCTTAAATATAGCCAATGAACTGGCCTCAACTACCTTCTGTGGCAGAGAGTTCCAGAGATTCACCACTCTCTGTGTGAAAAATGTTTTTCTCATCTTGGTCCTAAACGATTTCCCCCTTATCCTTAAACTGTGACCCCTTGTTCTGGACTTCCCCAACATCGAGAATAATCTTCCTGCATCTAGCCTGTCCAACCCCTTAAGAATGTTGTAAGTTTCTATAAGATCCCCCCTCAATCTTCTAAATTCTAGCGAGTACAAGCCGAGTCTATCCAGTCTTTCTTCATATGAAAGTCCTGACATCCCAGGAATCAGTCTGGTGAACCTTCTCTGTACTCCCTCTATGGCAACAATGTCTATTCAGTAGACCTGAATATGAAGATTAAATTCAAACCTGCGGGAATCACTATTTTCTATTCAGCTCCAAACTTTGCCCCCTTCAAATTTCAACCAAGTTACGCAAGACAATCTTAATATTACAGTCCGAGTCCATTCCACTCCCTCCTTTCCAAATTTTGAGATCATCCATCTCTTGCACATAATGCCATAGCATGGCAAGAGCCTTCAATCATCTCAGTCGGGTACTCTGGAACACCCTTTCCCCAAAATTCAGTCCTCTGGCCATATGCTGTACAAAACTTCTTAAACCCAACCTATTGGTCTCTGACAGAACCTCCAAAACTCTTAGCCTCCACTGGGATGACCCAAAGTAGTTTACCTTCTCGGGTCATCCAGTAAAGGTTCAGTGCTGGAGACTTGCCCTTTCCCCTCACCTCTTTCGACCACCAATCTCCATGTCCAAAGAAGGGCTCCGATCCAAAATGCCACCAGTCCAATTCCTTCCACGGATGGTGCCTACTCACTGAGTTCCTCCAGCAGTTTGTTCTTCGCCAAAGGATCAGTGCTAGCTCCATTTCCACTGGAAAGTGCAAATGTTTAGTTTTCCATCATTGTAGATACCATGACAAGACCATGCAAGTCATCTAGATGATAGCTGAGAAAATGTGAGGTCAACTAAAAAGGAAGGTTCCAACGTACAACCTGCCACCTTGGATTGAAGATCAAAGCAATATCCTGCATCTCATTTGGCAACCTCTGTTGCATGTGTGGTTAGTTGTCAATGGACATCTGTTCACAGTATGATCATGCTCAATTATGATCATGCCTGCAATAGTTGATTAACTTGCTGAAAGGCTAGAGGCCAGAATCAGACAACAATCATACACCTCGGTGCTACTGTCAAAATGTGAAATTCAATTTCTCAGCCAAGAGAAGACAACTATTGAAAAAGGGGGAAGAAAGTGTGCAGAAAACCTCACAGAAAGCAGTAAAATACACGATTAACCAAACCAGGGTAGGAGTTTCCTCTTACAGTGTGAGGAAGGATCCTGACCTAAACATGCCCTATCCATTCCCTGCACAAATGCTGCCTGACTCGCTGAGTTATTCCAGCAGGTTTTGCTCAAAATTCCAACATCTGCAGTTCCTTCCTGCCTTGGGATTTTCCAGCACCTCCTTTAATCTGGATGAAATTACGGGATCGCACTTGAAATCCCTCTGAAAATGTGGCACCTAGGCCAGGTGAGGTGGCCAGTCTCAACCCCACCAGGACTTCTGCGACTGAGCAGCAGGTTGAATCTGTCCCTTGCTGCCAAGGCTCTTGAACTCCAACCCAGCAGATCCGTTCCCATAGCCGACTTCCAAAGTCAGTTTTGTGGGCCAGTATCTCACCTCCCCGTCAACGTAGGTTGTCCATTCAACTCCTCTCAGAGGCCGTGACCTCTATTGGTCTGGAAAAACAGATAATCCAGCAAGGTTCTGGAACTAGGGGTTCTGGAAAAATCGGGGGTGGACCTAGATTACCTAAATGGAAATATCGGAACATGCAGATTTCTTCGGACACTCGGTCTTCAAATCGAGAACAAATAACAGGAAAATAGGTCTTTGCAGAAAGTATACAATTATTTAAATAATTGCAATGCAATGCTGAGATCAAATGATTTGCTCTTCACTTTTCTGGATTGGTCAATGCTCAATCCAATCAATGGGCAAATCGCAGGAACGGAAGGGTTTCGGCCTGAAACGTCGCCTATTTCCTTCACTCCATAGATGCTGCCGCACCCGCTGTGTTTCTCCAGCAATTTTGTCTACCTTCACATTCAACCAATTTATATAATGAACTGATTTTAATTCAGGATATTGTGTTATAATGGCCTCCGTGCCAAAGTCTAGAAAGGACAGAGCAGCTTGCGAGTCTGCTCTGTTATCTATCAAATCCTACAAAGAAACGCATTGTTGCATTGAAAGTGGATCAAACTTGGCTGCAATTGCTTTCCCGATGAACAATGTCCACACTTGAGACATATAAATGTATGGATGAGAAACCCTCTTCCTCTCCCATCACTGGCAACAGAATCTTTGGCCCTTTTACTCTGTCTTTAGAAAGTAAAGTGAGCAGAACAACCTGGCAAGTAAACAAATACATTACAATCCAACTGAGATTAACAGGCAAAACCACAAAGCTGGACAAATCTTTCTGTATCTAAATTTATTTCCTTTTCATCAGATCACCAACAGTATTGGGTGGATGTTGTTTATATCTGGGCCATGGGAGGAAGAAGGGCTGAATCACATTTTATTCGTCCATGCTAACTTGGGTTTAACCATACACATTTAGCTCCAAATTCAGAAAAATGCTTAACCAAAAGACAACTTTAACATAACTGACATTAAACTCCACAAGCTATCATTTAGGTTTCTCCAAATGATCTCAGTTCCCAATTTGTGCTGAGCTGCAGGCTGTTTTGGAGCCATGCTGACTACAACCAGTTCAGATGCCCTAGGTTTAAATATTTCCCTTGGAGGATAGACTGAAATGAGACATCTCAACAGGGTCAGCAAGGACTCAAAGAGGGAGTGAACATACAAACACACACAAACGGGTAGGATTTTAAAACAGCTCAATATTCTACGTACCTGCGTCGTGCACATACAGATCTATAACCAAGTTATTACCGAAGGCAGTAAGTTGAAATAACAATCCCCATTTGGAAACAACTGCATTCCATTTTGAGACGGAATTCTATCCACAATTAACAAATTAAATTTTGCATAACTTTCACATTTATTCTGCAGGAAGTCCTGAACTAGAAAATGAGTTCTGTAAACTAAACCACGCAAAATGACTGCAACTAATTGTCAACTGAGAATGACTTGGTATTTATAAAGACAGCCTCCAACCAAATCTGGACAAATTGGTTGAATATCTATCTACACATGAAATCTAAGGTCAGAGTTTTATTCTAGCTATCAAGCGGTACTTAGAAGGGCCGAATGTCAAGCAAATTAAACATTCATGCAGACCTTCAAACGGAGCGATCACAATATAAAAGGCAGTTTTGGTTCATTACTTTTTCAAGCTGTCATTTTATTTCCATGTGGAAAAGATTTAGAAATTAAATGATAAAGGTTAACGGCTCACGAGGAAAGCAGCAGTTATAGTACTTTCTCCAAAACCTTTTACACTGTTTGGCAGACGAATGGATTTTGCAACAATAATGCGCATGTCAAGTTTCGGGTTATATCGGTCCTTTGCTAATTGTTTTATGAAACTGCACTCCACCCGATTCTGCCCGTTCCAATATAGGTTTCCAAAATACTCAATAAACTGAAGTTATACAGACAAGAATTATGAAAGTCATAATGCCTTAGACATTCCAGTCTCCTGCGGTGCCTCAGCAACACTGATCTTACAACTAAAATGTGTTACTAATAATTAGATTTGACAATATTTTAAACATGTTAAAAATGGTGCAATACAAACGTTCGCTTAAATTTGAAATGTCTTCCCCACTAGTCAAAAATAAATGTAGCAAAGAGATCTCGGCCAATAAGATACATTAATATGTAACTGTGACAGAAACATTAGAGTGCATTTTGTCTTAAGAACTCAGCAACTAAAATAAGCAAGGAGCAAAAAACCCCAGATTATATTAAAAAAAAACATTAATCTCATGTTGTTATCACAAACTGTACAAAATAAAGTTTTATAAAAAGTGGTAGTGTTGGCAGTTTACTTATCAATGAATGAGTAAATTTCAGTGAAATGCATCATTACAACTCCTAATACTTCCAAGTTTAAAAAAAAAAAAACTGATGCTGAGATATTTGGCTTCTGCATGTAAAACTACCCAGCTTGAAGCATTTAGCTTTATTTGTTAAAAATAGTTATGACATATCATTAAAATTTCAACATTCAGGCCCGAGTACATACATACAGACAGGCTAGAATCATAATAAATCATGTTTCACAATGAATACTTTCTTAAGATTTACCACAGTTACAGTTCACACTCACCATTCTCTAAAAAACACAATTTCCAATGCCGCAGACCTGGAAATCATTATAAAAGACGGGCACATTGCAAATGCTCAGCAATGTTTCAGTTGAAGTTCATAATAATCTTTTCATTATTTTTTTAGATGACCATCACAGGTTAAGGGATGTTGGTTTCACGGTCTGGGACATTTTCTACCTTTGCACCCACTGGGTGCATCTGTAACTCTATACGTATTCAAAGCTCAATCAGACAGACCATCCTTCATATCCACCTCACTCCAAAGGCATCAAATTGCCAAATTCCAGGAAACAGAGGATAATTGTCACAATAAAAGAAAGTGTTAATGGGATTGGAATTTTAAGGGGCAGACCAACCACTTTTGGATTAAAATTACTCTCACAATAGGGGACACAACCATTCTTTCATTAATTCCAACACATCCTTCAGATTAAAAATCAATTCAACTGGGCATAGAACTTTCCATAATCGGCTATATCATCCCATCTGTAACATACCATGATATTTGAACATAGTAAACAAAAGTAAAATAAATATTATTTGACCTTCCTGTTATTCATGTAGACCCAAGGAAATCTGCACGTCATACCTTCTAATATGACTCTGCACCATATCGTTTGTTACCTTTGCTCAAGGAAATCCTGTTGCATAGAGATGTGTCATTTTATCAAATCATACCACACAGAAACAATAGACAATGGGTGTAGAATTAGGCTATTTGGCCCTTCGAGCCAACACCGCCATTCACTGTGATCATGCCTGATCATCCATATTCAGTACCCCGTTCCTGCCTTCTCACCATATCCCCTGACTCCACTATCTTTAAGATCTCTATCTAACTCTCTCTTGGGTAACAGGCAAGGGCTAACAGGAGCTTTCAGCGCACTTCATCCATGCCAATTGCGATGACTATCAATGCTAATCCCATTTGCTTACATTAGGCTTGTATCTCTCTGCACCTTTGACATCCAAGTACATTGTAACTGTGTCTGCCTCCACCACCTCCAAGTCAGCTCATTTCCTGTAACCATCATCCTTGTGTGTGTAAAACGTACCCCTCAAATCATCTTTAAATGTATCCACACTCACCGTAAACCCTTGCCCTATACTGTCCTAAAAATACTATCTATCTGTGCCCCTTCTGATTTTATGAACTTCTATATGATCACCCCTCAGCCTTCTACATAAACACAGCCTATCCAATCTCTACTTTTAGGCATAGCTCTCCATTCCAGGCAAACTCCCGGTCCAGTCTGAAGATGGGTCCCAACCCGGAACACCATCTGTCCATTCCATCCACAGATGCCAGTTAACCCAATGAGTTCCTCCAGCTCTGTGTTTTGCTCAACATCCTGGTGAAACTTTTCTGTATTCTCTCTATTGCTACCATATCCTTCCTGTAGTGTGCCAACAACATACTCCAAGTGCAGTCTAATCAGTGCCTTGTACATGAAATCCCATTTCATATACTCAATATTTTGGCCTATGAAGGCAAGCATCCTAAATGTCTTCTTCACTCCCACCTTCACCTGAGCCACCAGTTTCGGAGCGCTATGCTATGGACTTGTACCCCAATACCTCTCTGAACACCATGCTTCTCAAGTCCCTGCAATTTATTCAGGATTAAATTTTAACTACCACCATTTTGTACAAATTTGCAGTTTATTTGTGTCCCATAGTACCTTCTAACAATGTTCTTTATCTACTAAATTTTGTGTTGCCTGAAAGCTTAATAATCACAACCCTACATTCTCATACGTTAGTTATACATTGAAGTCCAAACACTAATGATCCCAGAGGTTCATCAGTTATTACAGTTGGATAAATGTGAGGTTTTCCACTTTGGTGGCAAGAACAGGAAGGCAGATTATTATTTTGATTGGTGTCAGATTAGGAAAAGGGGAGGTGCAGACCTGGGTGTGCTTGTACATCAGTCACTGAAAGTAAGCATGTAGGCACAGCAAGCAGTGAAGGCATGTTGGCCTTCATTGCAAGAGGATTTGAGTCTAGGAGCAAGGAGGTCTTACTGCAGTTGAACAGGGCCCTGGTGAGACTGCACTTGGAGTATTGTGCGCAATTTTGGTCTCCTAATTTGAGGAAGGACATTATTGCTATTGAGGGAATGCAGCGTAGGTTCACCAGGTTAATTTCCGGGATGGCGGGTCTGACATATGATGAAAAAAATAGGTCGACTGGGCTTGTATTCACTGGAATTTAGAAGGATGAAAGGAGATCATAGAAACATAAAATTCTTAAAGGATTGGACAGGCTAGATGCAGGAAAAATGTTCCCGATGTTGGGAGAGTCCAGAACCGGGGTCACAGTTTAAGAATAAGGGGTAGGCCATTAAGGACTGAGTTGGGGGGTTCTGAATCGGTGGAATTCTCTGCCACAGAAGGCAGTAGAGGCCAACTCACTGGATGTTTTCAAGATGGAGTTAGATTTAGCTCTTAGATGGAGTTAGATTTAGCTCTTAGGGCTAAAGGAATCAAGAGATACGGGGGGGGGGGAAGCAGGAACGGGGTACTGATTTTGGATGATCAGCCATGATCATATTGAATGGTGGCTCCAAGGGCCGAATGGCCTACTCCTGCACTTATTTTTCTATGTTTTCTATGTTACAATCTTCCAGTCAGAAAAAAAAATTACCCACTCTATTCACTGCCTATTCACCACTTCCCTCTGTCTCCTATCAACAAGTCTTTGGATCCAGTTTGCCAACACATCTCAGATCTCTTTTAACTTAACTTTCTCAACCAGACGAGTCAAAAGCCTTACCAAAGTTAATTGAAACAAATTTATCCCCCTGCCTTCATCAATTACTTTGGTTACATCTTCAAAAAACTCAAATTGGATTTGAGACAACCTGTGGATGAACCTCTTCGGCAGTGTCTCTATTGCTACCATATCGCTCCTGTATTGTGGCAACCAGAACTGTACGCGACACTCCAAATACAGTCTAGGCAATGATTTGCAACGGCTTTAACATAACATCCCAACTTTTATACACGCACGCTTGGCCTATGAAGGAAAGCATAGTGAATGCCATTTTTGCAATCCCATCCACCGGTTTCCCCACTGATGTTACTCAATCCACCCGTTCCCCATTGATTGCACCGACCCATCATTTAGAAAACAAGAGATCTTCAGTGTTGACCAATCATTTGAGCTAAACAATATTTCTCAACTTCAGTCTGATATGACAATTTTTTTTTACCCTTCATTTTCCAACGGTAATTCAATAGAGCCACTCAACCTTTCGTAGAAAAAGGCGCCACAAAAAAAAACTTCCAAATGACACAGCATGGATGAGTGATTGGACTGTATGGACCAGGAGGGTTGCAAAAGTTTAGCTGGAGAAGTTACAACATACATAGAACACAGGCGACTTCAGCTGCCTTGGCTCCTCAATTAACTAAAGGCTGGTGGAGAGGAGAGAAATATCAGCCAGGGATTCAGCTCAGTATCCAGCCAGTTTTGATGTAGAGTGCCTGTGTGGACATGTGATGTGGAAAGGAATATCGGGTGGCATACTGACTAGAGGGGTTAAGGCACTTACATAAAAACTGGATATTTAGAACATGGAAAAGCACAGAACAGGAACAGGCCCTTTGGCCCATAATGTTTGTGCCATACATAATGCCAGAATAAACTAATTTCACCTGCCTACAAACAATCATGCCCCTCCATTCCCAGCAAGTACACATGCCTATCCAAAAGCCTCTTATATATCCCCATTGTATCTACTTCCACCACTATCCCTGGCAGT
The DNA here is from genome assembly GCF_010909765.2 of Amblyraja radiata. Classification (NCBI taxonomy): domain Eukaryota; kingdom Metazoa; phylum Chordata; class Chondrichthyes; order Rajiformes; family Rajidae; genus Amblyraja; species Amblyraja radiata. Next base: position 18,416,557 of record NC_045974.1, read on the forward strand.
GTGGTCCAAACAGCCACCACTACCAACTTGCCCCACACATCTCCTTTAAACTATGCCCTCTAGTCTTTGACATTTCCACACTGGGTGAAAGGTTCTGACCATCTACTCTATCTATTTTATATACTTCCTCGGGTCTCCCCTCAGCCTCCAACATTCTAGAGAAAACAATCCAAGTTTTCCAACCTCTCCTTGTAGCTAATACACTCTAACTTCTAAACTCCCTCCATAGTCTCCACATCCTTCCAGTAATGGGACAATGCTGTTGCCCAGTCAAAGATATTCTGGTACATCCAAGTCAATGGCTTCAAAATGGAAACCAAAAAAAAAAAAAGAGAAATGCAGAATAAAAAGAACCTCACTTTTCTGATCCACGCCACATAGCTGAAGCAGTGCTGCATAATGAATCTACGAGATTATGGTAACTGACAACCCAGTGGCAAACAATCACCTGGTTTCCAGTTTTGCTAATATACAGTACCTTAAAATCAGGTGTGATTTATGTGCTGAATTTAGCAATTATATACCATAAAAATGATTTGTGCTTCACCTTCACAAAAAATACCTAGTTAAATATTGAACATCTATTTGTTTCAGCAGTTACGACGTGTGCAAAACAAATATTTCTGTTTTCCTGCTGGTTTTTGACTCCCTATTTTAAAACTCCCGAGTCCTGACCTAATCGTTGGGAGAAATAGCAAAAGGTTACTGACGCGAACAATGTAAAGGAGCTGATGAATGAAACGAAGATGAGATGAGCACTGTAACATCCCAACTTAATGGCAATGTTTAAGATGATTATTTGATTTCACCAGAGGTTTCCTTCATGTCTGCTCACAGCACTAATGTTTGAATATGAATGAAATAAAATTATTAAAGTTATTCCTGAATTTTCATAAGTACTTCTTATGGAAAAGTAATAACCCTACCCCTAAACCACAAATAATGCATACTTTGGATTTCTTGATTCAAATGGTTTCACTGGGAAAAATGTCAATACACTATTCCTAAAGAAATATCTTATGAATATTAAGCTGGAGGGAAATTAAACTTTGCACTGATATCTCATTCAGTGCAGGATGGTCAGTTTAGCACAAATACTCACAATAGACTCAAACCAATTTCATTACGTCAAACTAGTATTTCAACTGGCTCAGTGCTTTCTTGTCTCATGGCTGAAGTATGTTATAGAAAGCCCAAGTAGGGAAATACAGTAGAAAACTGGTTTCAAGATAAACTCAGATGGTACTGATGAAAAGTCATCAACCCAAGATATTGTCTCTCTTCCCACCAACACTAGCCGACCTGCTGAGTATTTTCTGCAAAATCCATTTCAGATCAATGTATGACAAATTACATCAAGTTATCAATTAGTCCATAATTTTTAGAACAGTAAACACAATGTAGTTTTGAAGGGAAATATATACGAAAGCTGCTTGATTAGTGTGACCCTTCAAGCTTTTGAGATAATTCTATTCAAGGGCAGAGCCTTTTTGTTTGGTTGGTCAAGTGATTACACTGCCAGATTCTCAAAGCATGAGACGTTACCGAGAAGAAATGGTCTAGAAACATCTTTTAAGTGACACCAGAAACACAATTTCATTCACAGATCTCTGACATGTGGCTCTAAATCTGCACAACAGATAATATGCCGACTAATGTTTGAAATGAAGCACTAAATTTCGAACGGCAAATATGTCTAAGTCTGTACAGATGATGAACGCGGAGAACCAACCCCCCCCCCCCCCCTTTCCTATCACATTTCAAGTAGTGCAACATTAATTTCCTTATAGAGATATTAAGGACGAGATTAAATAAAACAGGGAAGTGGAAATACTCACCGTGTTGATGTGCCTTTCCTGACATCACACATACTGCATTTGAAAGCCTCTGCGCTGTTCCTAAACGTACAGACGCTACAGTCCCAGTATCCCTCGTCTGTGGAAGGCTTTGGCTGCCTTTTGGGTCTGTTTTGGACAACAAAAGAAATGGAGAAAGAAGGAAAAAATACATAGGTACACCGGCTTATCCTGCGAACAGTTTGCTTTTTTTTTGGCTGATCCCAACTCCCCCTCCTCCTCCTCCTCCTCCCTCCTTCTTCTTCCCTCCCTCCTCCTCCTCCTCCCCCGCCACTTCTCCTCCTCTAAAGACCTTCGCGGCAATCGGTGCCGATCAAAAGAAAAAAGGGCCAGATCGTTTCAGCGAAATCGCAGCTTCCCATGTCAATTTCCCACGCACGCAAGCACGCACACTGGCGACTGTAACAATCCCGTCCGCCATGGCTGCTACATTGTATCGAGCTCCCCGACATTCTGCTCCACAGCCATCGGCTCCCATTCTGCCATCGGTCAACCTCCACCATGAAAACATTTAAAGGTAGCTCTGTTCCTCTTCTCTCTTTCTCTCTCCCAGCCCCCTCCCCGGAGGGAGTGGCGGGTCCGAAAGTACTCTACCTGGTGGGACTCTTCTTGTCTCCCATAACAGCGTTAAGTCCTTTTGGTTGTTGTTTTTTTTATTATTATTTATTATTGAAACCAGTCGGGATGGCTCAGGGCTCCTCTGCTAGCGCCTGGATTCCCCCGTCCCTCCCCCCCACCCAGCCCGCCGCCCCCAGCTGTCCGGTGACTCGCCTCACGTGGCGCGCCGGGGGCCAACCAGCTCGCAAGGACTGCAATGCAAGGACTGGCAGGCAGGCTGCACAAGGCGGTTGGTTTGCACGGCAGCGAGGTCTGCAGCCTTGCGCCTCACCACCCCCCACCCACCCCACAACGCCGTCCGTAGCGGGAAGGCACCATGAAATTTATCTTTGCTCTCGTTAGCAAATCGCTGTGAAGTGATTTTTTTTCCCCCTTCCTCTCTCTCTCTCCCTCCCCCTCCCTCCATCAAAGAGGAAGCAGAATCCCACAGCCAGTTCCCACCCCTTTTATGATGAAATGTTATGACATCAGCAGCCCCACGGCAGGATATCAGAGGCAGCAATTGAATGAATGAATGGGACCGCGGGAGTTTGTGCGACACTGGGAGCTTGATGGGCTGCCACTGGAACAAAGACATCAACGCGAGAGAAATGTTAGAAATGTCATTCGTTTTAAACATAGTTTCTGTTTGTAAACCCCAGCATCTGCAGTTCCTTGTTTCTCGAAAACTTTGGTGTTGAGTTTACTTTCTAATAAAATCAATGTAGGGCGCTTGTTGAACGCAAGACAGCCGCAGCAATGACCAGAGTGCAACATCAAAGTGATGTTACTTGTATCGTGTGTTTTTATTGTTACCAATCTGCATGCGATGAGAGGGTGCCTCTCGATATCAAATACTTAGGTAGTTTCATCACTAATGGAATGCGTTTAGCTGGTCTTTGAGAGGGGCCACGTGGCTTCTTATTGTTGCACGATAAAGCCTTGGTCCCGAGACAGATGCGCCTCCTCAAAGCCTCGGCGGATTCATTTGGCGTTGCCGTGAAGGCCTCAAAGATGATGGTGTGCGGTGTTGGGAGACTTGAAACTCAACCACACAACTGACATTCAACCATTTGCTTTAACCGAGTTCCTTCCTTATAAGTTCTAGGAACAGAATTATGCCACTCGACCCAAATGTCCACCCCGCTGTTGGTCTATCTTTTCCTCTATCTTTTCTAGACAGGTGTGTGCCTTTCCAAATCATGTCCAATCAATTTAATTTACCACTGACAGACTCCAATCAAGTTGTAGAACCAGCTCAAGAATAATCAATGGAAACAGGAAGAATCTAAGCTCAATTTTGAGTGTCACAGCAAAGGGTTTGAAAACAAAAAAATTATATTTGAATGGACAGACAATACCCACAGCCAATAGATTGCTAGAGACAAAACTGCAGTCATCCATGATAGTGGACAGTTAAGGGCCTGTCCCACTTACACCAAAACAGCAACCTCTGGTGACCTTGCCCGCCACCCAAGGTTTCCATGAGGTCACAGGAGGTTTTGGTCACTCTCCCTAATGGCCGAAAGTGGTTTCCACATGGTCGAGGCTTTCATCTAGGTTGCTGCTATTTTTTTCACCGTGATTAAAACCGGCCTCGACTTAAAATAGGTTGCTGTTTAAAAAATCGATAATTTTTTTTGTCGCAGGTCTAGTCGAAGCCGGTTTTCTTCATACTCGAGGAAGGTTTTCAATATATGCGTGGGAGGTGGTAGGATGTTGCCGGTCACCTCGACCGTGATTTTTTATTTGGTGGTGGGCAAGGTCACCAGAGGTTGCTGTTTAGGTCTCCTAAGTGGGACAAGGGCTTTAAGGTGACCATTTTGTGGAATGTCCATGCTCTATCTGTAATGACCACATTGAGGTTCTGATTGCATGTCATTTCATGTAGTGTTTCTGTCCAACTCCTGCCCTCTGCACCTGGAGTATCTAGCAGCGAAGTGCCGTCTTTTCTATCTCCCAAGGAATTCATCTCCATTATCATGCATAATCCGTACTAGGCAGGCGATCAGCTAGCATTGGAGGAGCTGCACCCTTTACATGGAGGGTGGTGGGTGCCTGGACATTTGGAAGCCTTTCAACGTATATCTCAACTGTTTACAACTTGGATAAATGATAGACAAAGAGGGATCTGAAGATCAATCAACTATGCTACAAAATTAAACTACGTGCGTGTTGACTCGCCATTTAATCGGAATGGCAGGGGGAAAGAAATTCCCTCTGGCACTACAGAAGGTCAAATTAATTATGCATACCTTAAATTGTTACTCCACTTTTCATCAACAGGATGCAATCTAGCCCAACAAAAATGTGTTCATGCTCTGTTTTTGAAGCACACAGAGAAAAGACCATTTGTTCGCTAGGAAAGAGGCTGCTAATATACAGCCTATTTCAAGCTTTTACTGATCTGAATGCACTTCCCAGGTTCCATTTCAATCTGTCAAAGTTAGTCCATCAAGTTATATAACCTGGCCCTTTATGTATTTTAAATCAACATAAATTTCTCAACGGTAAATAGGTTCTTGTATATTTTGCCTGAGAAATCCCGGTTCATCACACAAGATCTATAAGGCATCTTTTCATATTCAGGATGATGCATCTTGTGTTGGGTATAATTTTTCTGTATCGATAATTAGTCTTCAATGGCCTGTACACAATAACACCTTGATTATTTTCCCTGTCTGCCAGTTCAGTTTTGTTTTCTACAAATAATATGCATATTCTGTGTTGGTTAAACCTACTTGTATAATGCTACAATTTACCAGATGTTTTTTGCAGTACATTACACTTCTCTAAAGTTTAAACTTTGCGCATATGTCCTTATGAACTTCAGACATATCTCCAAATCATTTTTAAAAAAGTGATCAGTACTGGGCCCAACATGGATCTCTTCAGGATAACTCCAGGGCAATTTGCAACTGATGAGCACAGCATTTGGACAGTTGGAATTGAATTAATTCTCAATCCAGCATATTCACTTTTCATTGAAACAACGAGGTGCTAACACGATACCTTACCAAAGGGAGGATGAAAATCCAAGAAGAAAATATCACCAGGATCAATCCTATCCATTAAGCTAGTTTGGGGGCTTTATTTTGAAAATGAATCCGCAGAAAGCAACGGGTCTGGAGGGTCCCTTGGCCATGCCCTCAGATCAGCTGGCAGAATCTATCTATACCAATCTTATTTACCAGCCCTTGGCCTTCTCTGCCAAAGCAATTCAAGTGCTCATCCAGATATTTGTTTGAACGCCTTAACAATACCATCCTCCACCATCTTCTCAATGCATTCAAATATTCAAAACATTTTGGGATCTATGGACTTGTTCACCATGGACTCACTGTTCCTCAATACACTCAAGTGGCCTACCATTCATGTTGCATGACTTGCCTTTATCAGACATTCCATTTTGTACTTAACAAGATTGAATTCTATCTGCCATTGATCTTGTTTTATTAATTAATCAATATTGTTCTGTAACCCAAGATTATTCTCTTCATTAAATTTATCAACAATAAATTTTTTGATGTAGACACAAAATGCTGGAGAAACTGGTGGGAAAGAATGGATGACGTTTCAGGTCGAGACCCTTCTTCAGACTGAATGTCAGGGGATAGGGAGAGAGACTAGAGAAGACTATAGGAGAGAGACTAGAGATATGGACGGTTAAGGCGTGAAAACGACAGATCAAAGCTGACGATCAAGGAAATGCACAATGGTTCATTGTTAGCTGAGGGGAAGGTGACAACGAGGCATAAAATCAGTAAAATTAGTCAAGAAACTAATTGGAGAACTGGAGTGGGGAAGGGACGGAGAGGGAGAAAACAGGATTACTTGAAGTTAGAGAAATCAAAATTCATACTGTACCTCTGGGTTGTAAGCGCCCCAAGTGAAATATGAGGTGTATTTCCTCCAATTTGTGTTGGGCCTCTCTCTGACAGTGGAGGAGGCCCAGGTCAGTAAGGTCAGTATGCAAATGGGAGGGGAATCTAAAGTGTTTAGCAACCAGGGGATTGCGTAGACCTAGGTGGACATCGGAGGTGTTCATCGAAACAATCGTCGAGCCTGCGCTTGGTCTCGCTGATATATAGTACACACCTGGAACATCCGATACAGCAGATGAGGTTGGAGGAGATGCAAGTGAATCTCTGCATCACCTGAAAGGACTGTCATGGTCCTTGGATGGAGTCGAGGGAGGAGGTATAGGGACAGGTGTTGCATCTCCTGCGGTTGCAGGAGAAAGTCCCTGGTGAAGGCGTGGTTTGGGTGGGAAGGGATGAGTTAATCAGGGAGTTGCGGAGGGAGCGGTCTCTGCAGAAAGCGGAAAGGGGTGGAGATCCCACTGGAGGTGGCAAAAATGTTGGAGGATTATGTGCTGTATGGGGTGAATTCACATAAATTTTGATGTCATCAGCAAACTTACTATTCATGCCTCCTACATTCATATTAATATATTAATGCATTATTGATGGAAGCACACAAGCTTCTGAGGGATCTTGACAGATGCGGAGAATATTTTTCTTCTTGTGAGTTTATATTTTCCATTTAAAGCAACATTAAGACATAATTTTATCAAAAGGCCTGGAAAAGAGAAGCTGAGTTTATCATTTCATTATGGGCAGATCATAGCAACAGAGAGAAAGACTTGATTGAAATGTGGTACAATCCGATTTGGCAATGGATACATAAATGAGTTATTTTCCTTGGACTTTGAACTTGAAGCTTACATTCAAGGGAAAGGACTAGAAAGCCAGAAACGTTTAAAAAAAAATGTCAATAGGTATATCCCTGATGGTAGAAGTGGTTGTGACTGCAAATTCTGCAGTGATCAACTGCTCGTGAATGCTGGGACTGCGGAAAATGGACAGAGTGTTTTATTTGCCTGGTTAAGTGGGTTGATAGAAAAATTAAAATTCAGGTCTTGATGCAAAGAAATGATCAGAGACTGATTTACAAATTGCCACGATGAGAGCATCAATGCCAACTGAATGTTGAGATAAAGGGGAACTCTGAACATGGGCAATGGAAGATATTTAGGGAAGATAAGGTTGCAGTGAATTTACTATTAGTTGATATGGAGGCTGAAGTCTCAGCGAATGAAATCAGGAAGTACAGATTTTACATGAAATGCTCATGAGTGGAAAACAGAGATTCTAGGGACGAAAAACTGCCAGGGGTGTAAACAAAAAGATTTAGAGGTCATTGCTGGACTACCATCACCATGGCAGGCTCTGGACTGATGTTGAAAGATATAGTCAGGCTGGGAGATTGCCTTATGGAAATTCCTCAATCAGCTCTTCATCAAGGCCTCGTATCAAGGTGATAATTCCTAATAAGATAATGGATTCCAAAGACCGTGATCATTTGAATGTATATTCTGGGAGCTGGCACCCAAAACATCTGCTCCCAGACTGGATGGTGCTGGGCAGAGCTGAAGGAGTCAATACAGAATTACCAGTGGAAATGGGAAGAAGGATGTAACGAGTGGTCTGGAAAGGTAGTGCCTACCTTATGAGAATGAAAATTTTACATTATATTTAAGGATGTGCATTTTACTGTACACATTTTACAAATGCATAGATGTGATCAAAGCTAGGAAAATGACCTAAATGTAAAATCCATGAAGAAGCAGCGAGACATAGTGCATATTGTACGTTGCCGTAATGCAGGATGTCAACAACACTTTCAAAGGATGCTGCAAACATCTTATTTGACTAATTCATATAGTTTCTACAGATATGCAGATTTATTAACAGACATTACCAAACAGCAAAACATTTACCCCACCACTAAACAGCACTATATTTTCTTGGATTCTAACATATTATTCGACAATTCAGTTCAACTAGTTTTGCATTTGACACCAAATAGAAAAACAAGGACCAAACTTCATTATCAAAACTAGCAGCACAATCAAACCTGGGTTAATTACTCGTCTTAAAAACTGGGTCTGATGAAGGGTCTCGACCTGAAACGTCAACACGTTGATTACTTCCTGGGAACTACTCTGAAATGGTAAAATGAACAAATTTTACATCTTGACAATGATTAATGGCCTACTCCAGTTACCTGACTGGTGTAATTATCTTTTACCACTCAATTCCTGTTGAGTGTTTCCATTACTGGTCATAAGTAAACATCCTTCTGGTGAGAAGCTGTGTTTGTAAATATTTTTAAAACATGCCTTTGAGGTTTGGTGACACGACATCAGAGAATGCCAATGAGGCATCAAAAGTAGTCACGAAAACAGACCTGACAATGTAGAAACCCCAGAGGAAACATTTACCAAGTAGTTCCAAAAGGTAAAATGGACATATGGCTGAAGTGTGCTGGCTATAAATGCAGGATGTGTTAAGTGACAGATGTTGCGGTGCATTGCACTGGGTTTTCTGCATTTCTGATCAAGAGTCAAGAATATTTAATTGTCATAAGTAATGACAACGGAACAATGAAATTCTTACTTGCAGCAGCATAACTGGCCTGTAAATACAATAATCATAGATAATGAATATTAAAGAAAATTCAATAAACTAATAACCCCAATACTATTTCAAAATAAAACAAATCCTCAGTGCAGCAAAGACTTTCTTCGCGACGGGAGGAGTGAAATGAGAGTGTGTCCAAGGTGGGTGTGGGTCTTTGATGATGTGGGCTGACTTTTTGAGGCAGCACCTCCTACAAACCCCTTCGATGGGGAGGTCAGCACCCATGAAACAGTCAGTATGGTCTCGATTGTAGACCTGTGGAAGTTCAAGAGAGTGTTTGATGGCATACCAAATCACCTCAATCTTCTAAGGAAGTAGCAGTGTTCTTGGGCTTTCTCTTTGATTGCATAAATGTACTGGGTTCAGGACAGATCTTCAGAGACATGCACGCCTAAGAACTTGAAGTTATTGACTCTCTCCACTGCCGATCCGTGGATGAAGACAGGTTTGTGGACCCTTGATCGTGGATACCAGAATTAGCAGGGCTCAGAGTCCCCAGTGATTTGGATGGAAGTAATTAGCCTTGTGATAAGAATTTTTCAAAGGACAGAATTTTAAACAGCATATCAAATTGCAGTGTCTGAGCCCCATTCATCATTGAGACATCAATATGCATTGCTGAAGTCATCCTGAGTCAGCTTGTCTATGTCCAGCCCAAGCAAGTAAGGCTGGGCAAGCAGCAGGTTCAAGCAGGTCAATCCAACTTACTACAGCTCAGAGGAAGCTGGCAACTACTTGCTTATTCTGTTTGTTAAGTTTGTCCCAACTACCTTTGGAAAGCAGCTTCACAAGCAGGATCATAGAAGTCAATAGTGATCTAATATTTTAATGATCTAAGTGACCTTAAACATTTCCAAATGCAAAACGGGCAGCATTTAGACCTGCAATGGACCCCAACTTTACTTCATTCTATGCCAGATCCACATCTTCTGTGTTTCTACAACGTTCAAGCACATAATAGTCTTCAATCATCGGAAGAGTAGGAAGTTTTCTAAAATCCTCCAGTCACACAGATCAAAAAGCTGACGATATGATTCTGTGAAATGAAAGCCCCAAATCAACAGAAAAATCCTAATCAAAAAATTAAAGTTAACTAATAGTCAAGGCACTTGGTCCAGTTATGCTTACTGGCACCTGGTTGTCCCATTGGGGATTACTGGCTATTAGATGCTAGAACATTTGAACTTCTTTAGACTTTACTTTAGAGAAACAGCATGGAAACAGGCCCTTCGGCCTACCGTGTCCATGCCAACCAGCGATCACCATGCATTAGTTTTATCCTATACACTAGCGACAATTTACAGAAGCCAATTAACCTAACAACCTACATGTCTTTGGAATGTGTGAGGAATCCGGAGCACCTGGAGAATACCCACGGTCACAGGGAGAGCGTACAAACTCCACTCAGACAGCACCCGTAGTCAGGATCGAACCTGGGTCTCTGGCGTTGTGCGGCAGCAACACTACCGCTGCGCCACTGTGCCTCCCCTCCATTGTTTATACCAAAAATAGACAAAAAATTTCTGGATTAATTCAGTGGGTCAGGTAGCGTCTTTAGAGAAACTGGAGAGGAGACGTTTCTGCTCGGAACCCTTCTTCAGAGTTACTCCAGCTTACTTTGTGTCTTCCTTCTAGTTGTATGTCAGTTATAGCTGGCAAATAAGTGGTAAGTGCATGTAGAGGTTTAGAATAGGTTTATAGTGGAAAAAGCAAACTGATTGTGTTCTCATACTTTGTTGTGAGTTAGAGCGAGTCACACATGGAAACAGGCCCTTCTATGGACACAGACACACACACACACACACCTTTCTTAATTGTTTATCATAGTCTTTACAATGTTCTATGTTTACATATCTTGTGCTGCTGCAAGTAATGATTTAATTGCTCCATTTCGGGACATATGACGATAAAACACTCTTGCCTCTTAAAGAGTAGTCAGAAAATTAAAAGATAATGGAATTATTTAGAAGATTTTAGATAGGCACATGTTTATGCAGGAAATGAAGGGATATGGATCATATTCAGGCTGAGATTAATTGAACTTAGAATCATGTTCAGCCTGAGACAAGGAAGCGTGGGATGTAGCATGTGTTCATTGCGAACTTAGATCTCAAGTCATCTTCTATCTCTGCAGTGATAGCTAATCTACACGAGGACTCAAACAGGCACTTTATACAGAGATACAGGGGATGAGAGAAGTAGACAAAAATGTTCAATCCTTTGGACCTATTCTGACTAGCATAGTTAAAGTAACGTGGATGCTGTTCTAGACTGATGCATAAACAGCATCAGTCAAATGTGCACAAAATGTGCAAGGGTAATAAAGGAAACAAAATGTTCAAAACACATCTGAACACAATTTTTGTCTTGGTTATCTATTATAATATAAAACTCTGATCTTAGATGTTTACTTGTGGGTTTGTTTGCTTGCTTGAACTTTTTCTTTGATTCACATCTCCTCGAAAACCCGACGCGGCAACAATGAAATTTTTACATATTCCGGTAGAGATTTACCTCATGATTGTAAAAACCCCCTCATCTGTAAATTTGATTAGTTATTTCCCAAGTTTTTTACTAAAATTATTCACCAATCTGAGATCTTTTTTGAAGTTAATGAGCAGAAGCGTGCTGGATGACGTCACAATGCCTCTGATCCTTGCGGCAACCTGCGCAGAATTTTCAACGTGAAGCCACGACCTGCGAGTTACGTGGCTCAGCCGCCCTCCCCAGGGCTCTGGATTAAAGCCGTTGAACATGTGCTCAAGTCGTGCTGCGCGCTCCGCTGGGAGCCTTCAAGTTCTACAACATGGCGGCGGCGGTCATTATCGCAGCGCGGGGAAGTGCAGAGGAAAAGTGGCCATGGCGGCCGTCACAGGGGACGACCTCCTCTCCGTCTCCCCCACCCGATTGTCTGTCACGCTGGTGGGTGTGCTTCTCCTCGTGGAAGCCACGATCGGCCGGCCCTCCCCTGCTTTTGACCGTCCTCAGATCGCTTCGGGCCTCGCTCTGGTCCATGCCGGCCGCAGCCTAGCTTGGGCCCGGTGGGGAGGCTTCTGCACTACGACCTGGGTAGGTGCTGCCTCAGCCCCCTCCCCGGGGCAGCGAAAGAGAGAGAGAGGGGGAGAGAGAGGGGGGGGGGGGGAAGAGAGGGGGGTGGAGAGAGAGGAGTGGAGAGAGGGGGGGGGGTGGAGAGGAGATGGGGAGGAGGGGGGAGAGGAGGGGGGGAGGAGGGGGGCAGCAGAGGGGGGAGAGGGCGGAGGAGAGGGGGCAGGGAGGAGGAGAGGGGGGAGGGAGAGGGGGTCCTCCCTCCCTCTCTGCTCCCCCCTCCCTCTCTAACCCCTTTCCTCTCTGCCCCGCTTCCTCTCTGAAGCCGTCAAATGTGCACAAAATGTACAACAGCAACAAACCCTGTGACGCTGCCCCCCCCCCCCCCCCACCCCTCAATCTCTACCCCCTCCCCCTCCCTCTCTAGTCGCGCCTGCGTAGTTGGAGTTTATGCGTGAGTGGATAGGGTGGGGGGTGTGGTAAAAGGAGCGAATTAATAATATTAATATAATATCAAGGGAGGGGGGGGATTAGTGTGTGTGTGTGTGTGTGACTCAAGGCAGCAGCCCCCCCCCTCCCCCGCAGGGGACGGGAAGCAAAGGGTCCCCCTTGTGTCGTTATCTCTAAATGTACAAAATATAATTACAAGTACACATGCAATTAGTGTGTAAATATAATAAATGCTATTACATATTTAACAATTATGTTTCTACTCATTTTTAATTCAGGAATCAAACAGAAGTATCTGGAAGTTTGCTAGTTTAGCTAATTTATTTGGCACACTTTCCCATGGTAATTTGAATGATCAAAGTAGACCTAGTCTTTCTTAAACACCTAGTCTGAGCTATATTGTTTAATCTTTCCACTCATTTCTTCTAATAACACCTGGTGTTCCAAAAATAGTAAAGGTAAAATGGATTGGTCAGAATGTCAAATGAAAATTACAACAGAAACTTAAAAAAGACAGTGATATTTGGAGTAGTTTATAAAAAGAGGCTGAAGAGGTCAAGCTCTGAGGATAATGGTTTAAAATGTGCTATGAAGGATTAAGGCATATTTACTTTCAAGACCGTAAGATAATACATTCTGCATATTTTGGTTCTTGCTAAATATATACTAAATAACTTACAAAATGGCAGACACGATTAATCACAGTTGCATAATGGAATGCAGTACTTACAGCAGTTAAGTTTACCAACAGTCAAAATGATGGAAAGTTATTTACCAATGCTACTTATTCTTTATTCACATATACTAGAATTTTCTTCATCACACCTCATGGGAACATGGTTGATGCACTGTTTAACAATAAAAGAATCATTACATCAAATGACACATTTGTGTTATTGTGCTCTGAGATTATGTTTCAACCAATCTGTCCCTTTAAGACTAAACCCTTTGTCCATCTTGGCCATTTAAACGCAAAAGAGATCATTGCTGGGATTTTGCAAAGTTGAAATTACTATTATCAGTAATTAGATAGTTTCAGATCCAAATGGTTGCTATAGATAAGGTAACAATAACCATATTTTTGGAAATATCGCCCAAAATTGCAGTAGGAAAAACAGGTACGGTAAACCCTCGTTTTTACGGACCTCTTTATAACGGATTTCGGTTATAGTGGACTGACCTACCGATGGCTACCCATACCGTTTACTGCGCCTACGCCACTCTTGACTCACGCCACCTCCCCAACCGCTTGCAGCGCTTGTTACTCCGCACCGCCTTCAGCTTGTGCCACCTCCCGGCCTCTTGTAGTGCCGGCTGTCCCCGCACCACCCCCCAGCTTGCGCAGTTTCCAGGCCTGACATTCTGCCGTGCCTGCTGCCGTCACCCACCCTTACCTGCACTCCTGCCGCCCGCGACCACTGGCTCCATCGGCAGGCCGGGGCTGTCAACTCACCTGGATTTCAGGCCCAGTTCCGGAATGATAGTCTGAAGATGGATGTCGACCTGAAACAACACCTAGTCGACCTGAAACAACACCTATCCATGTTCTCCAAAGATGTTGTCTAGCCTGCTGAGTTACTCCAGCACTTTTGTGTATTACCACCAATTGCAGTTGTTTGTTTCTACTACTTATGCAATAATAATACCACTCGGTTATAATAGACAATCGGCAATAACGGACACCATTACCCCTCCCCCCCATGGTCCGTTATAACAAGGGTTTACTGTAATTAAGAATAAATATGCAAGTAATAGCTAGGACATTTGGGAAGCCAACTAGGGTTTAAGGGGTATAAACGGTTAAGCCACACTGTTTTAAGTCCATATGGCTCAATTGCTTTAAGACATAACCAAGGGCAGAATTTAATTACAGATGTGAACAGTTCCCAGATTGGAGGTTGCACATGCTCTAAAACAGAACAGAATAGCCTTTCTTCAACTAATTAAAATCCAAGATCTTTCGGTTTATTTCGATAGATTATAGTTGCACCAAACATATAACAAATGGTAATAAAAGTTGCCAACAAATATAACAATGTGAATAACTTCTTACATGTTCAAGAAATTGAATATCAATAAAACAATGGGAAATTTTCAAAAACCTGAATTCACCATGTGATCTGTTGAAGAGAAATTACAATGACCTCAGAAATTAAAGTTTTTGATAATTGCACACTGGAATGCAAATTAATTATTCACATTAGATGGAGCTTTGAAGTTTTTTTTACCCATCTTTCATGTATATCACTTTTGCTGCAAATAAAATCTTTGGCTAATACACCGTTATAAGATAACAGTATCTTTCTGCATACTCTTTAAACATTCTGGAGGCACTGCCATTTCAGATGACAATTAATTCCTGCTTTTATTCTTAAGTGGGAATAATGTTGGTCTGAAACAACTCTCTGTGTTATATTTATATGCAGTATTTTATAAAGTGTAGGTATAAACAACAATTTTGCCTTGGGCAGCAACAAAAGCTTTCATGATTATGATCTTCACAACAAAATTCAACCCATAAAAGCCGAGTCAATATTAAAATTTGGCTACGACAGGCAAAAACATGTCCATTCATCTGTACTTGCTGTGAAGTATTCGGATGTGGAAGCGGTTGGCATGCTTCACAATAATCCTTTAACCATGACTAAATAAATCACTAACAAGATAAAAAAAATTCACATATTCCAAGTATCAAAATATTTAGTCCATATATTTGTAATGGTTTCGGGGACCCAAGAAGCCATAAATTCTAGTCTAACGAATCTGGACCATTTAAACACCATTTCTCTCTTTAAATAAATATGTAACTCTCATTGTAATGAAATACAATCTAGTCACTCAGCTCCTCTTCATCACTGAAGTATGCACTTTTCTTTATCCGTGGGCGCTTCGACAGTTCAGATGTTGAACATTCACTTGCGTCACCAGCAGTCTGTTTACGTCTAAGTTCTTCCTCCTCAATTTTTGCTTGCTGTTGAGAACAAGTATTAATACATTAATAGCTGACAGATATCCCTAATTTATTTGGTGGCACTACCTTACACAACATGGATATGTTTTAATTCAAGACGTCTGTATTGCAAGCGGGCACTAATTATAATGCAACAAATCTGTTATCCATCTCCAGTGAATGCACGGTGAAACAATGCAAACTGAAAATTAACCAGAATTTCCACCTGAGCATGCCTTGTGGAACTAACATTGTGCACAGAATTCCCAAGCCTTGGTCCCTGCCTGACCCAATTTTTCAAAGCACAGTAGATTGAGCTGACTTAACAGAAAGGCTCAGGCAGCAGATCCTAAGAATATCTCAGAATATCGCGACAATCTTTATAAACTCTGTCAAAACTACACCAACAAAAATTCATTAAAAGGGATTTAAATAAAAAATGTATTTAAAACTTTAACCAAACAACTAAAATTAATCAAACAAAATAATTCAAGAACTTAATATTTTTCCTAGTGGCAGTTCCCCTTTAAATGGATAGGATTATAATTCCTTCACTTGTTCTCACTAGTATCAAGTTCGGGGCCCAAACCCTCTCTTCAGACAGTTATTTCTCCATGACTGGTTTCAATACAAGGTCCAGCAATTAAGTATGCAATCAGGTGCAATAGGTGATATCAGCCAGCACAATCACCACTTGTAATCATTATATATGTATGGCTAAATGGAATTAAAAACATGCCAATATCTCAGTCCTAATGCAGTGTCTCAACCTGAAATGTCAACTGTCCTCTCTGCCTTCAAAAATACTGCGTGACCTGTTGAGTTCATTTCGCGCGCGCGCGTGTGTGTGTGTGTGTTTGTGTGTGTGTGTGTGTGTTTTAATGCCATACCAAATCTCCACAATCTTCTAAGGAAGTAGAAGCATTGATGGCATTTCTTTATGATAGCATCACAATCACTGGCTTCAGAAAAGATCTTCAGAGATATGCACACCCAGGAATTTGAAGTTTCTGAATCTCTCCACAATTGTGGATCCTCCACCATCCTCTTCCAAGGTCAACAATCAGTTCCTTGGTTTTACTCATGTTGAGAGTAAGGTTGTTGTTCAGGCATCATATGGCCAGTCGACCGATCTTCCTCTTATATGCTGACTTCTCATCACCTGTAATTCGTCCAACAGCTGTGGCGTCATCGGCGATTTTGAAGATGGAGATGGAAATGTTTCCGGCTACACAGTTATGAGTATCGAGTGAGTAGAGCATGCAGCTTTGAGGTGCTCCTGATGATTATCGAGGAGGAAGTATCGCTGCTAATTCATAGAGATTGTGGTCTGTTGAGGAAGTCGAGGATCTAGTTGCATAGGGATGTGCAGAGACCAAATTCCATGAGCTTGGTAACCAGTTTGGAGGGGATGATGGTGTTGAATACTGAGCTGTAGTCTATGAACAACAGCCTAACGTAGGTACACAAAATTGCTGGAGGAACTCAGCGGGTGCAGCAGCATCTATGGAGCGAAGGAAATAGGCGACGTTTCGGGCCGAAACCCTTCTTCAGCCTAACGTATATGTTTTTATTGTCCAAGTGATTCAGTACAGAGTGGAGAGCCAATGAGGTTGCATCCTCCGCTGACCTGGAGTGGCGATTGGCAAATTGTAATAGGCCCTGTTTCTTGTTGAGGTAGGAGTTAATATGAACCATAACTAACCTCTCAAAGCACTTCATCACCATGGACGTTAGTGTTGGTAGTCACTGAGGTACGTTACCGAACTCTTCCAGGGCACTGGTATTATTGATGCCCTTTTAAAGAAGGTGGGAACCGCAGACCTCAGTAATGAGTGGTTGAAGATGTGTGCAAAAACACCAGCCAGTTGAATTGCACAGGTTTTAAGAACACAACCAGGTATACCCATCAGGTCCAGATGCTTTCCTAGGGTACACCCTCCTGAAGGATCTTCTGATGTCTTTTTCCCATGGTAGAAGTATCAAAAAATAGGGCATCAGGTTAAGGTGAGAGGAAGGAATTTTAAAGGGAATATGTTTTTTTTAACATGGAGAATGATTAATATCTGGAATCTTCTTCAGACTGATTGCAGAGGAGCGGGAAAGAAAACTGAAAGTGAAAAGGGGCTAGACAAATCACGGTGGCTACAGATGACCTCAGGCAAGGGGGTTACTTGATAGGCAGATTGATGGAGGCTATAGATAGAAACAGGTGTGAGCCCAAGAGGGCTACAATATTGTTAATTGTGATGCAAGTTGAGGACTTTTAGTGGCTTTTTAGGGCGAAGAAACTGTCCCACTTAAGCGATTTTTTTAGGCAACTGCCGGCGACTGTCACAGTCGTAGCAGGTCTCCGAAAAAAAGGCAACTGGACCCCCCCACGACAATGTCTACGACAACCTACCATCTAGCCGACGTCAAGCTACCGACAACCGGCGATCCATTAGGACGTCCACCCACGACCACACCTACAACCACACAGGCGACAACCTACGACAACCAATGGCCACCCCCGACAAGCTACGACAAGCAACGACCCTGTTGGCAACAACTAAAGACAATTCAGTCGCTGGTACCTGTCGCCGGTTGACGTAGGTAGTCGCCAATGGAATTCACCGAAGTCAGTACCCGGCGACAACCAAGGTCACCTGGCGTCAACCTGCGTCATCTTTGCGACAACCTATGACAGCACCTGCGACAGGATAAGACAAGCTATGTCAAGCCCACAGTTGCCGAAAAGTTTTGAACATTTCAAAATCCAGCGGCGACCAGAAAAACGATATGACTCTTTAGGCGACTTGAGGAGACTACTCACAACCATACAGGCGTCACCCCGCGACCGTGTGATGACAGCCTAGTCGCCTGTAGTCACCGAAAAAATCGCCTATGTGGGACAGGGTCTTAAAGGGGAATGGTGTGTTGGAGGTGAGAAAGGGGAGGCGAAGGGAGGTGTTTGTATAAGTTACTTACAATTGCAGAATTCAATGTTCATACCGTCGGGATATAAGCAACCCCAGCAGAAAATGAGGTGCTGTTCCTCCAGTTTGCGTGAAGCTTACTCTGGCAATGGAGGAGGGCCAGGAAAGAAAGGCCAGTATGGGAATGGGATGGGAGGTAAAAGTGGTTAGCAACTGGAAGTTTGGCCTTGGCGGACCAAGCACGAGTGTTCGGTAAAGCGTTCGCCGAGCCAACATGTACAAGAGCCCACATTGGGAACATCGGATGCAGTAGATAAAAGTTAGAGGTGCATGTAAATCTCAGTTTCACCTGGAAGGACTGCTGGGGTTCCTGGAAAGAGTCAAGGGACGAGGTATAAGGATAGGTGTTACATCTCCTGCGGTTGTAAGGGGAAGTATCCAGTTTGGGTGGGAAAGGATCAGTGAACCAAGAAGCTTTAATGATTAGGTCCCTTTGAACAACATTATCCAATTTTGCACAATTTAAACAAGTCACCAATATTATATTTTGTGGAACAAAGTAAATAGCTTCAGATATTTTTCCATATAATATTGGAAATGCCATATTCTTGTCCACTCACTCAACTTGCAAGTATCAATCAATCAATCATTCAATCAAATACTTTATTGTCATTCAAAAATACACCAACAAATGCAAATCTGAACGAAATTTCGTTGCATCTGGCTCACCAATGTGGCTTAAAGTATCCCCATTAAGCCTTATTACATCTTTCTGCCTTTTCAAAATGTTATCTAATAATGGATCATCAACAGACTTGGATATATAACATGTGGTTCCCTCAGCAATATGGTCTATCCTGTGAATAGTTGCAATCCAAGCATTGATTTTCTGATACTCCATTCATCACACCCTGTCAACCAGGATCCTATTAACCAGAAAAAGATCCACTTATTCTCAACCTATATCTGTAGTTCTAATTCCCAATTTTTGCTTTCTGTCGGATAACTAGTTCTCAATCTAAATCAGTATATTACCCTCAGTTCTATCTGCTCTAACTTTTTTAACCAATGTCCTGTGTAGAACCGTGATTGAAAGCCTTCTGAAAATCAAAATACCCCATATTCATCGCCCCCCCCCCCCTTATATATTCCACCAGCTGGATGCTCTGAGAACCTATTAGTCGATTAGTTAAACATGATTTTCCTTCCATAATTCCATGTTGACTCTGGTCAATCCTATTATTCTTTTCAAGATGCTCGAATAGTACATCCTTCACCTCAACTCTCATAACTCCCCACCAATGACACGGATAACAAGTTGATAGCAAGCAAGCAAGCAATGCTAAACCTCCATAAATTATTGGTTAGGCCCCAGTTGGAGAACTATAGTTAATTTTGAACCAGTGCAGGGTATGGAGGAGATTTACTGGAATGGTAGTCATGTAAGGTTTCAGTGGTGTAGAAAAAAAACAGCAGCTGTTTCCTTTGAAATTAATTAAAACGTACTTTCAAGCTGTGCTTAATAACAGTGTTCAATTTGGGTTCTGTCGGGAACAGTCAGTTCTATATCTCATTACTTCATTCCAAATGGATTAAAAATAAACCCAAATTCAGAACATACCCTGACACATGGAGACATAAGATACTGCCGAGGCTGGAATCTTGCTGGAGGAACTCAGTAGGTCAGGCAGTATCTGTGGCGGGATATGGAGAACTAGAGGAGAAATGGTGGGGAGATGGGAATGGGGAGGGTGTGGGGTTGGAAAAGGGGTAAAGTGAGTGATGAGCGGGAGGAGGAGCAAAACGGGGTAAAGTTGAGTGGTGCAGGTGACATGTCTTATTCCGCCTGGGTAACCAACAAGCCAACATTGAATTTTCCAATTTCAGGTAATAAACCTTAAGCTGCTTAAGGCGGTAGTCGTTCAGGTTGGTGACTTTAGACTTTTTTGGCACTGGCACTATGGTGGCTGTTTTCAGGCACTTGGGGACCGTTGCCAGAGATAGAGACAGATTAAAGATTCTCGTGAATACCTCCGCCAGCTGTACAGCACAGTCCTTTAGTACCCTTCCCTGGACTCCATCCGGGCTTGCAGCCTTGCGTGGATTGATCCTACGCAGAGTGCACTGTTCCTCCTGAGTGCTCAGTGTTAAGGCCTGTCCCTCCGCCATGGCCGGGGTTATTCCACTCCTGGTGGTGTTGCCATTTTCGAAGCGGGCAAAGAAGGTGTTTAGTTCGTTGGCCAGTGTGATATCACCGTGGGGGCAGGCGGGGCTGCTCTTGTAGTCAGTGATGTCCTTGACACCCTGCCACATGCTTCTGGTGTCCGCGGTATTGAAGTGGTCTTCCACCCTTTGCCTGTGGATGTCTTTGGCCTTTTTTGGCCTTTTCCAGTCTAGCTACAGTAACCGTTTATCCCTTGCCAAGAAGCTATCTACCTCTGCCTTAAAATTAAACTTGCTTCCACTGTCCACTGAAGAAGTTTTGATATTCATTACTAGAGCAAGGATTATGCCATAAATGCCATGTGCTTCATGCCCTTTTTGATGATTTCACCAAGATAATGCCTTTTTCATGATCGAGTGCCTAAATCTGCCTTTTCTTGCCGTTTTGCTAAAAGGTCGTGCTATTTTCTCGAGTTGTACTATGATTACAATGACGTTTCTATGTTAACACGTTAATATTAATGTTATTAATTACCCTCAGAGGAAAAAAGCTCCACATCCCCTCAGACGGGTACCTAGAGGAAGCCCACTTGGTCACAGGGAGAGCACCCGAGGGCAGGATCGAACCCGGGTCTCGAGCGCTGTGAGGCAGCAGCTCAACAGCTGTACCACTGTCTCACCAATGCCCCATTTAAGTAAATCAGAACCAAGCAATAACATTCTAATATCTTTCCTAAATACAGTAAAAGGTTTGTAGGATGGAGGCCTGGTTAGTTGAAATTGGGGGTTGGGAAAAGAGGTTGGGAGGATGAGAAGACAGCAGTGGTAGGGGGTTGGATGAGGGAGACAGTGGAGGTAGGAGAGAAGCACGATTGAGGACACGGGGTGACTAGGAAGAGAAGGGCCAGAAGGGACAAAAGATGAAGCCATCAAGAACTAGGACAGCATGATAGAGGATGGATGAAAGGAGCAGTGCACACTCCATTTGTTTTTGTCCTAAATCTAAGCCAGCAGAATTGAGTAATAGGGAAGGAACCTCAAGAAGACCCTAAATCAACAAAGCTTTTGTGGCAAAATTCAATTCATATTTTAACAGAGTTCCAATTAACATTTAATTTGCTTGTCAAACTTTTTTAGAAAAAAATAACTAACCATAACATGAGCTTTATGACTTAAGGCATTTCATTTCTGCTGTAACTATCTTGCAAAATATACCCAATTAATCTTGCATTGTAGCACAATAGGAATCAATACCACTGCAATTTGAACGCAAAAAGATCAATAAGGTCTGTAATTCAATTGCAAACAGTGGCAGGATAATAGTGCTCCAAAAAACTTTTCTGTCAAGCTGGAGAATGATAAACTCATTTACCAAAAATTAAACATAAGTTTATAAACTTAACTTTATGAGCCACTTTTATATGCTTTTCAAAACATTTTATAATTAGAATGAATTCTCAGAATGCAATACCTGAAAAGCAATAGCTTGGCTCAAGCTATCAAGAGCAGGGTCTTCCCCTTCATCTTCACTTTCCTCCTCCTCTTCTTCTTCACTGAAATGCAGATATATCTTTTCAGTTTGACACCCTCAAATCAAGCAGTTTAAAAAATATATATAATATACGTACATTTCTTCTGGTTCATTGTTTTTTTTCTTTTTCTTCTTCTCTTTCTTTTTGGGGGGCTCTCGTTCTCCAAGCATATTTTTAGGACAAGCATAGCTCAAATGACCATAATCCTGCAGTTTGAAAAATTACGTTAAGAATTATGGCAACTGCTTGACTCTACTTCTCAACATTTTAATATTCTATAGGCTCATAGCAAAGAAAAAAACGTGGTTCACTACTTCTTATTGCCGCTGAATTAAAGTTATATTGGCTACTTCCGTGAAAAACTATTGTCCAATGCCACCTAATTTCAGGTATAAATTTTAGATTATTAAAGATTTTGGGCATTTGAGACTAAAAAGTGCATTGAATTTGCTACTTATGGTGCATTAGGGAAATCCTATAACATAGCTGTAGGACAGAAAATAAGGATCAAGTACAAAATAAATGATAATGTCAAGTAGTGGGGCAGTCTTCCATGTGAATATTAGAAAAAAGCTTACGTATATTCCACAGAAGGTACAAATATTATCTATACTATTACTAAAACCCTTATCTTGACCACTGCGTTGTTTTTCAATTTGCGCGAAAACTCTACCCTATATAGCTAGGATTACTCGCCACCTTACTCACCGTTCTCCTCTGCTCCAAGCCACCAAGTTTTGTTCCGATCGGTGGAAGATTACAAACGTTATGAAGGTTGAAAAAATCATGAGATCAGCAGATTGGTCTTCTCGCCTGTCAGTCACCATGAAAGTAACGCCCCTTCTGGCACCCGCTGGAGAATATACCCCCGGAGGCGGGGCTGAGTCCGTGAACACGTCCAGAAGCCGCCCATCCACCAGCCGCCGAGAATAAAGCTGAAGCAGCGGAGTGTGGTCTGTGTTCCGCGGGCGGGGGCTATGAGCGCGACAGGCGCTGGGGACGGGTGCAAGCTGAGTGAGTCCGGAGCTGGGTCCTGGAGCCAAGAGTGCGGTCGGAGCCGGGGCCGTGAACCGGTGAGCCCACATCCCCCACCCCCCCCTGACCCCTACACTCCCCCCTCCCTTGCACCCCCCCCTCCCCCACATCCCCCCTCCCCAATGGGTCCCACTTAGTCTAGTTTATAATAAAAATGTATAGCAGGTGCTGGTTTATACCAAAGATAGACACAAAATGCAGGAGTAACTCTGTGGGTCAGGCAACATCTCTGGGGAAAATGGATAGATGATGGTTCAGGTCGCGACTCTTCAGACTATTTATAATCAAGTACTATTGATAATGCACGACATCAATGTTGCAAACTTTACTTTCAATTGTCTCTCTAGTTATTTTTATTTGCTGCTTTTCTTGCAGTGAAGATTTAAATCAATGGTTACATTTAAGTTATCGACCCCATCCAAAGCCCAAACTTCTTCATGATTTATTTTTAATGTTTAAATTATCTAAAGGATCACTCGTAGAGTTAACTGAAAATTTTGAAATATTTTAAGCTAAAATAGCTCATATATTCCCACGCAAACTGGTCTGATTGTGAATAAGGCACATGGAGGGCGACCATATTAGTGCAGGAAAAACATGAGTGGAAAATTCAAAGAGATCAGTCTATCTGAAGTTATAGGTGTGTAAAAATAAGACACCAGCTTCCAAGTGCATTTTAAAGGTCAATTTTTTGTCCAATTCATCCTGTTTATCTTGAGCTTTCCTTCAGTAGCACTTTGGTGATAACTGACACTAAAATACATTAAAAAGGGTACAAATGTGCACAATTATGTTCTGAACAAAACTGAACTATTTATGTACTGAACAAAAGTTAGATCTCTCAATATATATAAATCATGTTGAGCAGCTTAGGTGGTATAATAAAGTAATGAAGAAAGAAGGGAATACTCAATGACTGTGGGAAATTGCAGGTGCCCTGGCTGAGGTTTATGAGTCATCATTAAATACTAGTGAGGTGCCGGAAGACTGGAAGGTGGCAGATGTTGTACCCCTATTTAAGTAGGGCTGCAGGGAAAAGCCTGGGAACTACAGGCCAGTGAGTGTAACATCTGTAGTCGGAAAGTTACTAGGGAGTATTCTGAGGGATAAGATATACATGTATTTAGATGGACATTAGCTGATTACAGATCATCAGCATGGATTTGTATAGAAGATTGTGTCTTCCGAATCTGATTAAGATTTTGGATGATGTGCCCAAAAAGATTGATGAGGGTAAAACTTAGACGTATATATGGATTTCAGCAAGGCATTTGACAAGGTCCCTCATGGTAGGCTGCTCTGGATGGTGAGATCACATGGGATCCAAGGAGAGCTCGCTGACTGGGTAGAAAATTGGCTTCATGGAAGCAAGCAGATGGTGATGGTGGAAGGTTGGTTTTTTGGACTGGAGGCCTGTGACTAGTGGCATGTCTCAGTGTTTGGTGCTGGGCCATTTGCTGTTTATCATCTATATAAATGATTTAGATGAGAACATACAAGACATGATTAGTAAGTTTGCAGATGACACTAAAGTTGGTGGTATTGTAAATAGTGAAGAGGGTTGTCAAATATTGCAGCATGATGTTGATTGGTTGGGTAGGTGGGGTGAGGATTGGTTAATGGACTTTAATATTGAGGAGTGGGAGGGATTGCATTTTGGGAAGTTAAACCAGGGCAGGACCTACACAATGGGGACTGTTGTAGAGCAGAGGGATCTAGGAGTGCAGGTAAGTCCTTGAAAGTGGTGCAACAGGTAATAGGATAGTTCAAGAAGGCTTTCAGCACATTGGCCTTCATCAGTATTAAGTAAAGATAATGGGAGGTCATGTTACAGCTGTACAAGATATTTGTGAGGCCACATTTAGAGTATTGTGTTAGTTTTGATCACCCTGTTCTATGTAAGATGTGTTAAACTGGATAGGGTGCAGAGAAGATTTACGAGGATGTTGCCAGGACTTGAGCTATAGGGAGTGGTTGAGCAGGCCAGGACCTTACTCCTTGGAGCGTAGAAGGATAAGGGGTGATCTAATTGAGGTGTATAAGAGCATGAGAGGAATAGATTGGGTAAATGCAGTCTTTTACCCAGAGTATGGGAATCAAGAACCAGATAATATAGGTTTTCCGGTGAGGGGCGGGGGGGGGAAAGAAGAAGATTTAATAGGAACCTGAGGGGCAACAAATTTACACAAAGGGTATATTGCAACCGCCTGCCGGGGGAAGTAGTTGAGGTAGGTACAATCACTATGCTTAGGAAACATTTGGACAAGTACATGGATAAGATACGTTCAGAGGGATATGGGGAAAATGCAGGCAGGTGGGACTAGTGTAGATGGGGCATGTTGGTTGGCATGGGCAAATTGGGCAGTAGGGCCTGTTTCCGCACTGTGTGACTCTATGAAGTGTTTTTGCTTTGAGGACAGGTTAATGGGTAGCAATGATAAAAGTTTTTTAAAAGATTTATTTTAATGATGGCAGATCTGGGTAAATTTAATAGCTTATTCCTAAAGTATTTTCGGTGATACAACCCTGTCAATCAAACCTAATGAATATGTCTGAAGAAGGGTCTCGGTCCGAAACGTCACCTATTCCTTCTCTCCAGAGATGCTGCCTGTCCTGCTGTAACTGCAGCATTTTGTGTCCATCTTCAGTTTAAACCAGCATCTATAGTTCCTTACTACACTGAATATTTACATTTATGATATATTTTCATTAAAAATGTATTTGTACTCACTCCACATTCATAACATCTGGATTTGTCAGTATAATTGCGCCTTCTAATGAATTCAGATGCTCTGCCATTGTCAACTGCAATGCTCGCCTTTACTGTTCTGCCAAACAACTGTAGTTGAGGACATAAAATGGTTGAAAAATTTGGTTGATAACAAGGAAATTATTGTTCATTGAAAAGTGCAATAAAAAAAGAATTGGGAGAGAAAAAAAAAGGTTTCCAGCTCACTTGCTTGTTATTCAATGCCCTAGTACAGTTATATGCTGATTCCCTATCGAGGAACAGAACAAATGCCACACCTTTGCTTTTCCTGGAATCCTTGTCCCTCAATACTGTAACTCTGCAAACAAAAACGTTGATGTTAGTCTGAATAAAATTTGAAACACAAAATTTTAATATTCTTCACAGAAGGCAATATAAATAGTAACTACTAGACTAAGTGGGACACGTTGGGTCCCAGCATCACACGGGAGGGCTGGTCCCCCAATGCAATATTCCACCTCTCCACCAATTCCAATATTGGTGGCCAGTGGGGTGGGGGGTTTCTGGAGCACTAGTATGGGTGTTGTGGGCTGAAGAACTGGACCAGAGGGCTAGTATGGACAGTGTGGGCCGAATGGATTCTTGGGCTGGTGGCTCAGTCACCCAAGCCTGTTGTGCTGGCAGCTCACTCCGTCACGGCTGGTGGGCTGGCAGTTGACTCACGGCTATTCCTTGAAATTCCATTTCAAGCAGGGTGCAAGGCCACCAAATTCAAGTGCAGTTTCTTACCACTTCAAGCATGGTGCAAGGCCACCAAATTCACGTGCAGTTTCATACAATTTCAAGCAGGGTGCAAGGCCACTAAAGACAGCGAGTCGTGACCTCTCCCTCCTCCATCTTGCAGAGACTGAGCCATGCCCACACTTCTGGGTTTTATAGTCCCTCCCACTAGAAGGGGCGTGGCCTTCATGGCATGATTGACAGGACAGAGAATCTCAACATTTTTTTAAACACTAATAACTCTTTTAATTTTCATCGATGGGAAAAATCCTTTTGTCCTGCGCAGCGGAGGGGGACTCCGACCGAGTAAGATGGCCAAAAATGTAAGTGGCAGCGTTTTTTCTAAAATCAATATAAAGCGCAAACAGGAAGTGGTCAAGATTAGACTTTTAATTATAGAGAAGGCAAGGCAACTTTAATTAGGCAACTTTAATTAGGCAACTCAGCTTCAGCATTTCCAAACCAAAGGCAACACAGCTTTAGCATTTCCAAACCAAAGGCAACACCGCTTTAGCATTTCCAAACCAAAGGCAATGCAGCTTTAGCATTTCCAAACTATATTTTCAAACCACATTAAGGGCACTGACAGGTCAGTAAAATCACTCACAGTTTTTTGACATGTGTTCAGTGTTATTCACAGCTCAGACTGAGAGACGTGACCCTCTCGCTCCCCCATCTTGCAGAGACTGACTGAGGCACTCAACACATCCGGGTTTTATAGTCCCTCCGGAAGGGGTGTGGCCTTCAGGAGAGAGAATCTCAACATTTTTGAAACACTAATAACTCTTTTATTTTTCATCGATGGGAAAAATCCTCTTGTCGTGCGCAGCGGAGGGGGACTGAGTAACATGGCCAAAAATCACAGCCGTAAGTAGCAGCTTTTTTTCTTCTAAAATCAATATACAGAACAACAGGAAGTGGTCAAGATCAGACTTTTAGTAATATAGATATTTTGAGTAAAAATGGTTCACAATGGACTTCACAGCAAAACTAACACTTAATCGCTGTCCCATAAAAGGCCTAATTTAAGGTGTTAAGTAATCTTTTGCGGAGGTTCCTCAGATAAAATAACTTCATCTTTGTGAGGGAGAAGTTCCAAGAATTAGATATAACGTGAATGAAAAGATGGCAATTGTCCTTCATGGTGGCTGCAGGTTCGTGAAATCCAGTCACAGCAGCTTGTGTAAGTAATTGCTGTACATTTTGTGAAACACAAACTGGAGCCATTGAAATGTGGTGGTAGAGGGAATGAGGTTTTAGGATAGTGGATGGGTTGTAAGAGGTAATTTGTCCTACATGTTGTCATGCTTCAATTTATTGGAAGCACATTCATCTTGGCAGGTAGAGGTTATTCCATCATGTTCCTGACATACAGGTACCTTGCAGATGGAGAAAAAAAAATGAAGTGCCAAGATATGAACCACTCACCGCAGGATACCTAGCTTCTGACCTACTCCAATGCTGTACCATTTGTGTGGCTTGTCAAGTTAACCTTGACTCTTTTCTAGTCAATGTGAATCACAGGCTGTTGCCAGCAGGAGAATGGCAGTGGGAAGTGATTAGACTCTTTCTTGTTTTGAGATGTTATTGCCTGTAATTTGCATTGTACAAATGTTACTTGCCTGGAACTGGTCTTAAAGTTCTGCTGCAAGCAGGAATGAATTGCTTAATTTTCAGAGTCCCAAAATAAAATTGAACGTGCATTCATAGAATCATACAGATATACAGTATGGAAACCGGGCCTTTGATCCAAGTCTGTAGTGATCATTAAGTGCCCATTTACACAAATCTTACAAATCAAAAATTTCCCCCCCCATTCTCCCTACATTCTCATTTGAGACTAATTCCATTTATTATCTTAGCATGGAAGTAAATTGCTTAAAATTTCAGGGCCAGGATTAAGCCTTGAAAATTTGCTGCAGCGATATTCTGGGACTGGGATAATTGACACCCAAGACAAAACACGCTATTTTAATGCATCGTATAACTGCAATCACTGGAATCTTTTAAGGGTTTGTACAAATTGATTTGGCATCTTCTCTCGTGTATTGGTTTTTCTCACCACACCTCTGGATTTCACCTATTTGATTTACTGATGTCTTTCTAGGAAGTAATTCTCCCATTGTTTTCTGATTGGACCTAGTGCCTTCCATAATGTTTGGGACAAAGACCCATCATTTATTTATTTGCCTCTGTATTCCACAATTGAGATTTGTAATAGAAAAAAAAATCACATGTGGTTAAAGTACACATTGTCAGATTTTATTAAAGGGTATTTTTACACATTTTGGTTTCACCATGTAGAAGTTACTGCAGTGTTTATACATAGCCCCCTCCCCCCCCCCCTTTTCAGGGCACCATGTTTGTGAAAAAGCAATGTCATGTAAATGAAAGTAGTCATGTTCAGTGTTTTGTTGCATATCCTTTGCATGCAATGACTGCTTGAAGTCAGCGATTCATGGACATCACCAGTTGCTGGGTGTCTTCTCTGGTGATGCTCTGCCAGTCCTGTATTGTAGCCATATTTAGCTTATGTTTGTTTTGGGGGCTAGTCCCCTTCAGTTTTCTCTTCAACATATAAAAGGCATGCTCAATTGGGTTCAGATCGGGCGATTGACTTGGCCACTCAAGAATTGACCATTATTTAGCTTTGAAAACTCCTCTGTTGCTTTAGCAGTATGCTTGGGATCATTGCTTGCTGTAGAATGAACCACCAGCCAATGATGGCAGATAGGATGTGTCTATACACTTCAGAATTCATTATGCTACTACCATCAGCAGTTGTATAATCAATGTAGATAATGGAGCCAATACCTTCAGCAGCCATACATGCCCAGGCCATAACACCCCCACCACCATGTTTCACAGATGAGGTGGTATGCTTTGGATCTTGGGCAGTTCCTTCTCTCCTCCATACTTTGCTCTTGCCATCACTCTGATATAAGTTCATCTTCGTCTCATCTGTCCACAATACCTTTTTCCAGAACTGTGGTTGCTCTTTTAACTACTTCTTGGCAAACTGTGACCTGGCCATCCTATTTTTGCAGGTAACCAATGGTTTGCATCTTGCAGTGTAGCCTCTGTATTTCTGTTCATGAAGTCTTCTGCGGACAGTGGTCACTGACAAATCCAAACCCGAAGAGTGTTTCTGATCTGTCGGTGTTTGGGAGTTTTTCTTTATTATAGAGAGAATTCTTCTGTCATCAGCTGTGGAGGTCTTCCTTGGCCTGCCAGTCCCTTTGTGATTAGTAAGCTCACCAGTTCTTAATAATTTTCCAAACAGTTGATTTTGGTAAGCCTAAGGTTTGGCTGATGTCTCTAACAGTTTTATTCTTGTTTCTCAGTCTCATAATGGCTTCTTTGACTTGCATTTGCACAACTTTGGTCCTCATGTTGATAAATAATATAAAAATTTCCAAAGATGATGGAAAGACTGGAGGAAATAATAGGTGCTGGGAGCTCTCTTGTACCTCCATTAAGAAGGCAATTAAACACGCCTAGCAATTACAAACACCTGTGAAGCCATGTGTCCCAAACATTACGTTTCCCTGAAATGGGGGGGACTATGTACCTGTATAAACGCAGCTGTAATTTCTACATGGTGAAACTAAAATGTATGAAAATACCCTTCCAATAAAATCTAACAATGTGCACTTTAACCACATGTGATTTTTTCTATTACAAATCTCAAATTGTGGAATACAGAGGCAAATAAATAAATGATGGGTCTTTGTCCCAAACATTATGTAAGACTCTGTATGCCAACCCACACCCACAGTAAAGATTCAAACTTTATTGTCATTGTGCAGTGTACAGTACAGAGACAACGTAAAGCAGTTAGCATCTCCCTAGAAGAGCGACAAAGAATATGAGCAATAAATAAATATATTTACGTGCATTCAGTCATAGTAGTGCAATTATTTTAAAGTTGTAACACTTAACTACTCTTTGAAATGGGCCTAGAAAGACATTCAATTATATCAACAATGAATGAAACCACTCAGCATTGACAAAGGCGTGGCAAAGTCAGTCACCGGATATTAATAGAAACATAGAAAATAGGTGCAGGAGGGGGCCATTCGGCCCTTCGAGCCAGCACCGCCATTCATTGTGATCATGGCTGATCGTCCCCTATCAATAACCCGTGCCAGCCTTCTTCCCATATTCCTTGACTCCACTAGCCCCTAGAGCTCTATCTAACTCTCTCTTAAATCCATCCAGTGATTTGGCCTCCACTGCCCTTTGTGGCAGGGAATTCCATAAATTCACAACTCTCTGGGTGAAAAAGTTTTTTCTCACCTCAGTCTTAAATTACCTCCCCTTTATTCTAAGACTGTGGCCCCTGGTTCTGGACTCGCCCAACATTGGGAACATTTTTCCTGCATCTAGCTTGACCAGTCCTCTAACAGGGTCTCCCCTCTGGCTCCCATGAGTCAAAGGGCACAGCGGTGGTTTAAAGAGTACACCTGAGGATTCCTTTCAAAATTACATTACAGCCGATGTGCCACAGTGTCGACAATGTTTTGTCTACACTGATGTAGCAAAATGCCGAATTACATTCCAACTGTTTGTAACCGTGTAGTTTGACATGGTGGGGGGGGGGGGGGGGGGCAGATACAATAGTAGTGTTTAAGAGGCTTTTGATAGGCACATGGATTTACAGGGAAAATAAGGATATTGATTATGTGCAGGCACATAAATATTTCTACCATGTCCACCATGACATTAATTCATGCCTTGCCGAAAAAAGGAAAGTATCACACAAACAGATAACATGAAGAGTATTAGCATGCTGCTGGGTATGCATTCATAGGTTTCTCTGCTCTTCTACATTTCTCAATCTCCTGTTGTGCATTCTTTTCCCAAAATTATTCAATTTGGAAAAGAATGATATTTTTCTCCTAATCGAGCATTGTGTGGATTTTGGAGACGCAAGACACTGCAATCCTGGAATCTGGAGCAAACATAAACTGCTGGTGGAACGCAGCAGGACAAGCAGCCTCTAAATATGCTTTTTGACCTGCGTCCTTTTTTCCAGCAGTTAGTATTCTGCTAATTTTGATATAATTTGGAAACCTCTTAATAATAGCTGCCATTTTTTATTTAAAACATTGATATAATCAGAATGACAAGGGAGAGTGTGGAGTATCCCCAAATGCATACAGATCCATCAAGTTGGTTTACTTTCCTTATGTGGCAGGATAATTTCAAATACTGCAACATTTCTCATTGGAAAACACTGGAACATCATTCTTAAACTTGGAATAACTTAAAGTATGCAACAAATGTTTTTGAGATGATATTCATGGTGCCAACCTCAAATCTAAAGGTAAGATTATCGAATTCCATTTAAATAGCAGAAATTCTGGATCACAGTCTTTCATCAGCAGTTTTCTTTTAAGCATTAATTAGATTACTGTACTTTCATTTCCAAGTGAATTTTTGCATAAAAACTGAAATTTACTGCATAAGAACTTCAACAAAAATATATTCACTTACTTTACAACTGTACCATACTTGGTAAAAATCTGCAAGGAAAGGAGTCATGAATTAAAATCAGGTTTACTCAGAACAAAAATAAAAATAGTGCATTATTAATAGTGCATAATTTCTCATAATTAATTCATAGCAATTGTTGATGGGGCAAAGTTAAAGCTTTCACCTGATTGGAACAAATTAAAAAAAAAACAATTGTATTCTTGGTGCTTTGGCAACAATAAATCCTTACAATTCTTTGGCAAACTGGGCAGCAACAGTAAATTCCAATCTAGATGATGGATGAGAATATCCAGAAAATTCTGGATACATTTCAAGTTCGCAGTTGAGTGACTCCCCTTAAGGAATCTCATGTTGCCATTATTCAAGATATCAACCAAAGGTTCAAAACCATGTTTAATAATTTTATGATAAACCACAAATTCAAAATAGAGGCAGTGGCTGAAGAGCGCAGCTCCAGCAGTGAGGATTGTACAAAGCTGGTCACGGGAGGCAGAGAAACTCTGTGACTGCTAGACTGGACGGTTTTCAAGGACTCGGCAACAGAGCTGAATTTACCGACTTCACAACTAAATGTATGGAATTCCCACCAAGATCATCCGATTGTTCCCTAACCAGAACCCTTGGATGAACCAGGAGGTCCACATTCTACTGAGGACCGTATCTTGGGCATTCAGGTCTGTTGATACAAAGTCATATGAGAAATCCAGGTACCTTCTGGATAAGTAGACAAAAGATGCTGGAGAAACTCAGCGGGTGAGGCAGCATAATAATAATAATAATAATAATAATATCTTTTATTGTCATTGCACGTCAGTGCAACGAGATTTAGTGTGCAGCTCCATGAAGTGTACAAGAAAGGTAAATAAATACAATACATAAATAAGCAAGCTGAATTGATTGACGTGACCATCTGAGGGAGACTTTCCAAAGGGGGTGGGTGGGGGGGGCACTCATTAGGGCCGGTTCAGAGCCGCTATAGCTCTTGGGATAAAACTGTTCCTGAGTCTGGAGGTTCGGGCGTAGAAGGCCTCTATGGAGAGAAGGAATAGGCGACGTTTCGGGTCGAGACCCTTCTTCAGATATCAGGATAAGGCCATCAGAAAAACAAGGAGACGATTTCAGTCTAAACTAGAGAATGTGACGGACGTTAGGCAGCCATGGCTGGGCATATTTGACATCACTTCCTACAAGATGAAACCAAGTGGTAGCTCAAGCTACAGCAAGCCATCATTCCTGGTCAAGGTCAATGCTTTTGACGTTCACTTCGAAAGGGAAAACATCATGGTACTCTCTCGGACGCCCCGGCTGAGACCGATGTTAGAAGATTCTTCATGAAGGTGAACCCTTGGAAAGTGATGGTATCCTGGCTGCATTCTTAAAACCTGTGTTGTCCAACTGGCTGAAGTTTTTGCGGATATCTTCAATCTTTCAGTCATTAGTCACACCACTAATCACAGGTTTCCAGTCCAAAATGCAACCTTCTACCATCATGATCTGCTTCCTTCCACGAAGCCAATTTTCTATCCAGTCAGCTATCTCTTCTTTGATCCCATGAGATATAACCTTCCAGAGCAGCCTAGCCTTGTCAAAGACCTTGCTGAAATCCATATATACGTCTGCAGCTCTATCCTCATCAACCTTTTTGGTCATACAAAAACTCATACAAAACCGTGCTGGCTATCCCTAATCAGCCCATGTCCACCGAAATGCATCCCTCAGAATACTCTCAAGTAACTTTCCTCGCACAGATGCTCGGCTCACTGGCCTGTAGTTCACAGGCTTTTCCCTGCAGCGTTTCTTAAATAGAGGCACAACATCAGTCCTCTAATTTGATTAAGGTAGGGCGGTGGATGTTGTGTACATGGATTTTAACAAGGCTCTTGATAAGGTCCCTCAAGGCAGGCTGATCCAGAAGATGATGTACGGGATTCATGATGAATTGTTCATATTAATTCAGAACTGGTTAATTTATAGAAGACAGAGGGTTGTGGTGGAAGGCAAATATTCTAGCTGGAGGTCTGTGACCACTGGAGATCTGCAGGGATCTGTGCAGGAACCTCTGCTGTTTGTGATGCATGTATTAGTGATCTAGACATAAATGTAGATGGGTTGGTGAGTAGGTTTGTTGACTAAACCAAAATTGGAGGAATTGCAGACACTGATGAATGCTGTCAGAAATACAGTGGGATTTAACCCAAGCAAGTGTGAGGTGATGCATTTTGGAAGGTTCAATGTAAGGAGAGATTATACGGTGATGACAAGACTCTTAACAGCATTGATGTGCAGAAGGATCTTGGAGTCCAAGTTCATGGCTCACTGAAGGTGGCAGCACTAGAAGATAGGGTGGTTAAGGTGTATGGTATGCTTGCCTTCATTGCAAGGGGCATTGAATATAAGATTCAAGAAGTCATGACCCAGCTTCGGACTTTGGTTAGGCCGTATTTGTAGTATTGCTTCCAATTCTGGTCGCCCCATTACAGGAAAGATGTGGAGGTTTTGGAGCAGGTGCAGATGAGGTTTACCAGAATGTTGCCTGGATTATAGGGTTACAGCTACAGAATTAGGCTTGGATTGTTTTCTCTGGAATGTCAGCGGTCCAGAGGAGACGAGAGAAGTATAAAAAATTATTAGAGGCATAGATACAGTAGACAGTCCCAGGGAGGAAATGTCCAACACTGGAGGGCATAGCTATAAAGTCAGAGGGGGGAAAGTTTAATGGAGATATTATCCTTCCACCACATTCTTGGGTCTTTACAGTAAACCAGTTATGAATCTATAAGACCAAATCACTGCAAATCCTGTGCAACTTAATCTTCTAGATAGGCCTACCATGGGGAACTTTATCAAATGTCTTGTCATGTAGACACCATCCACTGCCCTAACCTCATCAATCATCTTTGTCACCTCAAAAAAAATTGATCAAGTTAGTAAGACACAACCTGTTCCTAATTAACCTAATCTCTTCCAAATGGGAGCAAAAGTTTTTATAGATATGTGAAAAGAAAGAGATTAGTTAAAACAAATGTAGGTCCCTTGCAGTCAGAAACGGGTGAGTTGATCATGGGGAACAAGGATATGGCGGACCAATTGAATAACTACTTTGGTTCCGTCTTCACTAAGGAAGACATAAATAATCTGCCGGAAATAGCAGGGGACCGCGGGTCAAAGGAGTTGGAGGAATTGAGTGAAATCCAGGTTAGCCGGGAAGTGGTGTTGGGTAAATTAAATGGATTAAAGGCCGATAAATCCCCAGGGCCAGATAGGCTGCATCCCAGAGTACTTAAGGAAGTAGCTCCAGAAATAGTGGATGCATTAGTAATAATCTTTCAAAACTCTTTAGATTCTGGAGTAGTTCCTGAGGATTGGCGGGTAGCAAACGTAACCCCACTTTTTAAGAAGGGAGGGAGAGAGAAAACGGGGAATTACAGACCAGTTAGTCTAACATCGGTAGTGGGGAAACTGCTAGAGTCAGTTATTAAAGATGGGATAGCAGCACATTTGGAAAGTGGTGAAATCATTGGACAAAGTCAGCATGGATTTACAAAAGGTAAATCATGTCTGACGAATCTTATAGAATTTTTCGAGGATGTAACTAGTTGCGTGGATAGGGGAGAACCAGTGGATGTGGTGTATCTGGACTTCCAGAAGGCTTTCGACAAGGTCCCACATAAGAGATTAGTTTACAAACTTAAAGCACACGGCATTGGGGGTTCAGTATTGATGTGGATAGAGAACTGGCTGGCAAACAGGAAGCAAAGAGTAGGAGTAAACGGGTCCTTTTCACAATGGCAGGCAGTGACTAGTGGGGTACCGCAAGGCTCAGTGCTGGGACCCCAGCTATTTACAATATATATTAATGATCTGGATGAGGGAATTGAAGGCAATATCTCCAAGTTTGCGGATGACAGTAAGCTGGGGGGCAGTGTTAGCTGTGAGGAGGATGCTAGGAGACTGCAAGGTGACTTGGATAGGCTGGGTGAGTGGGCAAATGTTTGGCAGATGCAGTATAATGTGGATAAATGTGAGGTTATCCATTTTGGTGGCAAAAACATGAAAGCAGACTATTATCTAAATGGTGGCCGACTAGGAAAAGGGGAGATGCAGCGAGACCTGGGTGTCATGGTACACCAGTCATTGAAAGTGGGCATGCAGGTGCAGCAGGCAGTGAAGAAAGCGAATGGTATGTTAGCTTTCATAGCAAAAGGATTTGAGTATAGGAGCAGGGAGGTTCTACTGCAGTTGTACAGGGTCTTGGTGAGACCACACCTGGAGTATTGCGTACAGTTTTGGTCTCCAAATCTGAGGAAGGACATTATTGCCATAGAGGGAGTGCAGAGAAGGTTCACCAGACTGATTCCTGGGATGTCAGGACTGTCTTAGGAAGAAAGACTGGATAGACTTGGTTTATACTCTCTAGAATTAATATTAAAATTTTGGAAAGGCCCTACAACCCCCACAATCAAAATGTGGATTACGGAAATGTCGGAGACCCTATACTTAGAAAGAATTAGACTTGTCTTAATGGACAAACAAGATCTTTTCCATAAAATTTGGGCTCCATTCATTAACTATCTGAAGGGATAGATTGGCACAGCACGAGGACCCAGCTGAAACTTGAACTCAGGAACAGATGAAAAACTATACTCTATACTTTATAACCTACGAACCTATCTCCATTGATGTATTACAGGTAACCCATTCCACCTCCCTTGTTTTTCTGTTGTGTTGTTTTTTGTTTGTTTTTTTTGTTTTTTTGCTTTTTTTTTAAATTTATTTATTTTTTTATTTGTAATTTTCTACCCTCTCTTTTTCTCGCTTTCTATAAAAAATAAAAATACTAGAAGTAATTGATAATGGAAAATTTTAATAATGTATGACTGATGTATATGAAAAGTTTTTTTTTTTACTATAATATGTAACTACATTTTATAATATGTCTACTTCTAATAAATAAATAAATAAATAAAAAAAATAAAAAAAAAATAAA
Source organism: Amblyraja radiata (assembly GCF_010909765.2). Taxonomy (NCBI): domain Eukaryota; kingdom Metazoa; phylum Chordata; class Chondrichthyes; order Rajiformes; family Rajidae; genus Amblyraja; species Amblyraja radiata. The sequence goes on from NC_045974.1 coordinate 18,453,564, forward strand.
AATAAAAAAAATAAGAATTTAGGAGATTGAGAGGGGATCTTATAGAAACTTACAAAATTCTTAAGGGGTTGGACAGGCTAGATGCAGGAAGATTGCTCCCGATGTTGGGGAAGTCCAGGACAAGGGGTCACAGCTTAAGGATAAGGGGGAAATCCTTTAAAACCGAGATGAGAAGAACTTTTTTCACACAGAGAGTGGTGAATCTCTGGAACTCCCTGCCACAGAGGGTAGTCGAGGCCAGTTCATTGGCTATATTTAAGAGGGAGTTAGATGTGGCCCTTGTGGCTAAGGGGATCAGAGGGTATGGAGAGAAGGCAGGTACGGGATACTGAGTTGGATGATCAGCCATGATCATATTGAATGGCGGTGCAGGCTCGAAGGGCCGAATGGCCTACTCCTGCACCTAATTTCTATGTCTATGTTTCTAAATCCAATCCCGAAGAATCATCTCCCATATCTTAGTACCACTGACACGAGTCGCACGACTTCCCCTTCTTAAATAAAGGAACAACATTAGCCACTCTCCGGTCTTCCAGTACCTCGCCTGTGACACAAGAAGACGCATAGATCTTTGTCAAAGTTCCTGCAATCTCATCTCTGGCAGCTTTCAAAACTTGGGATAGATCCCATCAGCCCTTGGGGATTTATCCGTTTGATGCTCTTCTAGAACACCAAAACCACCTCCTTCTTAATTTCAAATTGCCCTTGCATATTAGTATTCTTCACACTGATCTCACAGTCTTCCATGTCCTTCACCTTTGTGAAAACAAATACAAGTACTTGTTTAGTACCTCATTTAGTTTCCTGACTTATCTAAGCACAAATTCCCTCCTTTCTCCTTGAGTGGTCCTACCTTCGCCCTGGTTACCCTCTTATTGTTAATGTTGTTTTAAAAAGCCTTGGGATTTTATTTGATCCGACTTGTCAAAGCCATTTAGTGGCCCTTTATCGTCCTTCTAATCGCCTCCATGGTAGGCCTATCTAGAAGATTAAGTTGCACAGGATTTGCAGCGATTTCCTTCTTGCTTTATATTCATCAAATACCTTATCTGAATTAATCTTCTTAAAAGGGGGAATTGCATCTGTGTAATGTCTTTCACGATTGCAGGATGACCCAGAGTAAAAGTCAATGGTGTTGCAGGATTGTTACATCTGCTTTAATGCAGGAAATGTTTCAATGTGCAAACACGATGTTTATGTTACATTTTGTGTGTTCTTTATTATTGTATCGCTGCTGACAACCCAAGGGGCGGGGCGCTACTCTGTGAGCGACTCGCGGCGCGCTGCTCCCGTATGTTTGCATGTTTTCTGAGTTGTTTAGTGTTTTTCTGAGAGTCATTAAGTGCGGTATTTAACGACAGCAAGTATGACTACCACGGTAATCTTTGTACTTGCTTTTGAGATCTGTGCACACTGTGTGTGCTCGCAGAAGTCTGTGTTGTATGACTGCTTGTCAGTACATTGTCCTGTTTGTATGTGGAGCCACGTCAAAGAAGATTTTCTGTTGCGACAGACAATAAAGTTTTCTGAATCTGAATCTGAACAAGTTCCTCTAATGGTATAAAGGAATGGATGATCCATTTGGAAATACCAGAGCTGGTTGTGATTTTTGTATTTCTTTTCAACTCATGGACAAAATCCACATGGTTATTTGCAAAAATGGAACCCATGCATCACCTGAAGGTAGCCTAGTTCTCTTTACCCTCAGATTATCTGAATGGTTGATCAGAAAAGTCATCTGCAGCATTACCTCCTAAGGGAATGCTTCTTTTACTTCTGTGATGTCTGGAGTAGGTTTTGCATCCTTGGAGATGAAAATGCATAACAATATTATTTTCTAAAAGAGCACTGTCACAGCTATACTAAAAACACTACCTTCCTTACTAATTTGTTTCAAAAAGATTCATTACCCCTTCCTTACATTTAAATCTTGCTGCAATGATCTTGCTTTTCCCCTCAATCATCACCAACTAAAGCACTGTGGAACATGTTGATGCTGATCTACCAACATGCTTAATCCTTTTTACAGTTCTATTGACAACAACCTCTCTGCACTTCATAATTCATGATCCATTTGCAGGGATAACATTTGCAATCAATCAAAGTCAACTTCCAATAGAGCATTGTACTTCAGTGAATGCTAAGATTTTTCCTCAGCCATGCCATATTTTATAGGGGTATACTTTCATTCTTGTCGTCAAATGTGGTCTGTGCAAGTTTCATGGTTAGTTTTAAGGTTTCATTATGTCAAATGGAGACCACTATGTCAAGTAGTTTCAAGTCTGCATCAACAAAGTACTGCTGTCAACCTAATGGATGGTGATCTAGTTGACGTATGTGATATTAAATGTAATTTATTACATATATCACCAAAGGTGGATTGGAGGCTCTTATAATGTTAGTATAGGATACAACAGAGATAGGTCGAATGCTGGAGCTTGTGTATTATCAATAATAACATTATATTAAATGATATTAGCAGAACACGGGGTGGGAGATTGCAACCTTCACGTGGTCCACCCTGTTTCAACGAATGCAATCAACCTGGCATGCACAAACAGAAGATCAAACAGAACAAGTTGTCTTACAACTTTAGGCTGTGCACACCATCCGCAAGAAGAAGAAGCAGAACATGGTGGTGCAGCAGTAGAGTTGCTGCCTTACCGCGAAAGCAGCACTGAAAACCAGGGTTCGATCCCGACTACGGGTGCTGTCTGCACGGAGTTTGGACGTTCACCCCGTGACCTGCGTGGGTTTTCTCCAAGATCTTCGGTTTCCTCCCACACTCCAAAGACGTACAGGTATGTAGGTTAATTGGCTTGGTAAATGTAAAAATTGTCCCAAGTGTGTAGGATAGTGTTAATATGTGGGGATTGCTGGTTGGCACGGACCCGGTGGGCCGAAGGGCCTGTTTCCATGCTGTATCTCTAAACTAAAAACTAAATATATTTTTCCCTATTCCCATAATTTAGGCAAAGAATGCTTTGTAAATCAAGTACAAGTACTGTTATAACAAAACAAAAAAAAATCACAATTTAAACATTGATACATTGAGGTATATCTGCACAAAAATCAGTAGAAAACTTTGCACAATCAAAATAATTTAAAACATTGACAACATCGCCTGGCCAAGCTGACCCATGCAACTCCAATCAAGTGCCGCTAGGTCAACAGGCCTTTAAGGCCAAGTTAAGACTCTACATTTTTAACAGCTATGCACAAGATGGCGCGGGAAACATGTGTACTGCCTTTATATTCTTAATCTACTATTCTTACACTCTTGTATTTACGAATGATTGTGCCTATATAGAGTAGCATTTTTACTGAACTGTATGCAAAAAAATAATTTCACTGTATCTAGGTACATATGATAATAAAGTACCTAAGAACTCGTTTCGGGGTCTAGAATGTGTATAGATACCGTGACTACAATAATTGCTCTAATTAATTACTTATGAAGCAGGTTGTAGCATGCCAAAGACAGGATAAGTTTAAAATAAATATAAATTATTTGTTCTTTAACGCTGTTCCATTCAAGATCCAGGACAATTTTTGTCATCTACTAAAATATCAAGTCGGTTTAAGCCCCGCATTCCATAATATCATTTGAAAAGCATAAATACTTTTGAAGAAAATATTCTTGAAGCAAAGAATATTGTTCAGTGTACAATAATGTAATTCCCAACACATCTATTCAACAATGAATATACGTTTTACCTTGTGCAGATCACTATTAGTCAGTGAAAATGGCAAATTTGATACATATACTGTGCTTTTACTTGGTGCCAGACCTCCACTCATTTTCTTTTCATCTAAAATTCTTCCTTCACAGGTAACTACAAGAGATAGAAAAATCACAGTGATAGATGTAACCTTGTTTGATGCAATGGTAGCAGCTACAAGTGAATATCTATTCAAGTAGATGCATCTATACATGTGTAACATTCAAGATATTTAGAACAAGGTAATGAAACTTTTTCACAAGCTCAATAGTGTTTAAAGCACTCAATCGTCATCAGACATGCAAAAGCATGCACAACAACGTGACAAAGTTTTAGATTAGCAGCTCACATATAAAGAACCTTTCTTTATTTAATGTGCAATTTAAACATACCATGACAAATCAAATTAAGCTCACTAAATTTTATTATCTGGATTTTATGGTTAAAACTGTCTTTTTTATATCCTCATTCTCAAAATTAACCAATTTTTCACTGACAAATTATCCAAGGTTACAACGAGCTTGAATTGAGAAGACATTAGTCAATATATGACTTCTGCATCCAAGTTTTTAGTAATTCTTCATATTCAGTGTGATACTGAAATATATTGTTAATATTTTGGACTATCTTCTAAATCTTATTTTCATTTATAAAGTTACAAATTACTAGAAACAGCTTTCAGAATTATTATTATTATAACTAAAACCGAAAAAAAGAAAGTCAAGAAACATTTTGGATGGAAACATACTCCATGGCACAATGAGTCCATGCAGACCATCAAGTACCCTTTTACAATAAAAGCACAAAAAACAGCTGGATGAACTCAGCAGATTAGGCATCATCTGTGGAAGGAGATGGACAATGGTGCTTTATTATCACTGCACAGTGAAATTCTTTTTGCATAGATCACTAGTCGCCATATTTTGGTGCCATTTACAAAAAGTCCGAAGTCCGGACCAGGCGCACGATGCACTGGAGCAGTTCCAAGTAAGCCCCAGGCTTCTTCAGGACGTTCTCCGTCGCGCTCAACCACCTCGGCCCATGGACCAATGTCCCTCTTCTTGCCCGACAGCCAATGTTATCTGGAGGAGTCACCTGCAGCCGACCTTGAAGGCCCTGGAGACAATACCCTGGTACCTCTTCTACCGCGCATTCATCGCGTCTGCTTTCGCCAGCGGCTCCCTCCTCGGCTTTGGGGCTGAGCTTGGCAGCTTCTAACTGTAAACTATTTTTAATCAGGCTTTATCTTGCACTAAATGTTGTACACTTTACATCTGTACACGATGGTCAGATTGTTTGTAGTCTTCTTTGACTGGATAGCATGCAATAGAAGCATGGTATGGCTCCAGCATATCTATCCATTCGCCGGCAAGACCATCAGATAGCTGTGCTTCTATTCCCTGCCGACAAACAAAAGCTGAAGCAGGAAGATCCGGTACAGAAAGTTGTTCAGAATTGTCTGCTGACACAGATGACATCCAACATGACTGCTTTGAGTCAGTGGACTGGTCCTGATTCAGGGAATCTGCGGTCAACCCGAATGAGTACGCCACTGCCGCAATTGACTTTATCAGCAAGTGAGTAGTGGAGTGCGTGCCGAAGGACGCAATCCGAGTGTTCCCCAACTGGAAATCATGGATCAAGCTTGAGGTACATTCCCAGGTGAAGGCCAGGTCCACTGCATACAAGACAAACGATCCCGAGTGATACAAGAAACTCACTGTGATCTTCGCAAAGCCATCTGGAATGCCAAGAGACTATACTAGGACAAAGTTGTGTCACACTATAACCATTCAGACATCCATAGACTGTGACAAGGCCTGAAAACTATAACTGGCTGCAAATCGCTGGTGATAGTGCAGCCCTTCCTGATGAAGTGAATGCATTCCATGCTTGCTTTGCCAAGAAGGCCATCGGGTCGACGACATCCATCCCATCAGACTCGAGTGTGCCTTTTCCCGGGATCACTGTTGCAGAAGTTAGATTGGCCTTCCTGAGAGTGAACCCATGGAAAGCAACTGGCCGGAGAGTGTCCCTGGCCCCAGCCTTAGGGACTGCATGTATCAAATGGCGGGAGTGTTCATGGACATCTTTAATCTCTCCCTACTTTGCTCCAAGGTACCCACCTGCTTCAAGAAGACTATTAACATCCCGGTGTCAAAGGAAAGCAAGAGCTCATGTCTTAATGACGACTGTCCAGTGGCCTTGACATCCACTATCATGAAGTGCTTTGAGAGGCTGATTATAGAACACATTAAATCCAGCCTACGAAGCAGTCATGATCCACTATAGTTCACCTCCTACCATAACAGGTCCACAGCTGATGCCATCTCCCTGGCTCCCTCTCATCCTTCTAAATTCCAGTGAATACAAGCCCAGTCGACCCATTCTTTCATCATGTCAGTCCCGCCATCCCAAGAATTGACCTGGTGAACCTACGCTGCACTCCCTCAATAGCAATAATGTCCTTCCTCAAATTAGGAGACTAAAATTGTACAGGTGGGGTCTCACCAGGGCTCCGTACAACTGCAGTCGGACCTCCTTGCTCCTAAACTTAAATTATCTCGCAATGAAGGCCAACATGCCATTATCTTTCTTCACTGCCTGCTGTACCTGCATATTTACTTTCAGTGACTGATGTACAAGCACACCCAGATCTCGTTGCACCTCCCCTTTTCCTAATCTGATACCACTCAAATAATCTGCCTTCCTATTCTTGCCACCAAAGTGGATAACCTCATATTTATCCACATTATACTGCACCTGCCATGGTTCTGCCCACTCACCCAACCTATCCAAGTCACCCTGCAGCCTCTTAGCAACCTCCTCACAGCTCACACTGCCACCCAGCTTTGCGTCATCCGCAAAGGAAATTTTACATTTAATTCCCTCGTCTAAATCGTTAATATATATTGTAAATCTGGGTTCCCAGCACCGAGCCTTGCGGCCCCCCACTAGTGAGTATGCTTCCGTGCTGTATTTTCTCTAGTATTCATTCAGAGTTTCACCTGTGTACACAGGCTTTTTGATCTCTCAAACAACATACCCCTTTCTTTATAATCTTTATCTTTAGGCTTTCTTTGATTTTACCAACCGACATTTTTAATGCTCTAAATCCCAATTTATTTTAAAATGTTACCCACTTTAATACTCTTACTGGCCTTTGGTAGTGCTGAGCGTTCGCCTTAATTAGTTTGTAATTTAATTTCCGCACACATTCCAAAGATTTGCAAACTGGTTGGTAGATTAATTGGTCACCACAAATGGCTTCTCGTGTGTAGGTAAGTGATAGAACTTGGGGACGTGGGCGAAATTGATATGAAGTCAAGAAAAATAAAATGGGATAAATGTAGGATTAACCCGAATTGTGGTTGATGGTTGGCAGGATTTCTGTGGGTCTACTCTCTGTTAAAAATATTTCTTCCCTCTCATTCTCATACTTCATTCTCATCCCCTTTCTGTCCTGGGCCTCCTCCACTGTCAGAGTGATGCCCAATTCAAATTAGAGGAACAGCAGCTCATATTTGGCTTGGGCAGCTTATAACCCAGTGGTATGAATATAGAGTTCTCTAACTTTAAGTAACCTTTGCTTTACCTCCCTCTCCGTCCTTCCCCCATCCTAGTTCTCTGGCTAGTTTTACTGTCCTCCTGATTAAATATTACTGAATGGGTATGCTGCGTTGTCACCTTCCCCTCAGAGCATCCACTTTGATCTGTCGTTTTCACACCTTACCCATCTATATCTCGACTCCCTCACCCTTGACTCTGTCTGAAGAAAGAAGCCAAGGTTATAGAGCAGAGCTCTATGATCTTTGGAAAGAAGGGTCTCGACCCGAAACGTCACCCATTCCTCTCTCCAGAGAGGGTGCCTCCAGCGGGATACCTGAGTTACTCCAGCATTTTGTGTCTATTTCCTCTAGATTGATTCCTGTGCATTTGCGAATTTAGGATAGATAACATCTGTGTCTGCAGTTCCTCGTACCTCTCTCTCAACTTCATTTTTCTTTCGACCCGAAAAGTTAAATTCCCTTCACAGATGTTGCCTGGCCGCTGGGTTCCTCCAGCAGTTTCAAACATGTGCAGTTTATTTTTTATTTAGAATATTCGGATTTATCTTATTATTAATTGTATATCCGTATGCACACTTCTCCCTTCTATTCAAGTAACACGCTAATTCTTCTTAAGGAGAAGTGTATTCGCTTGCTCTATTGACTAGTCTCGCGTGAGACAGAAGGGAATTAGGCATGGTATTAAACCGATATATAAATGTCAGATTCTTTACCTGAATTCCCTAACTCATGCGGCTCTTTCTGTTACGTTGACTCCACATTAGCCCAATGCATCAAACGATCTCGGGCGCCATGTTGTTTCAGAGATCTCTCCTCCCCTGTGTCCCGCGTGATTTGAAGCTCGCTGGGTAAACACTTCAGTGGAGTACAATTCTTCTAATATAATTGCAAAAGCCGTGCGGTGGTTTATATTGTCGCCTATCTTTTTGAGCACTCCATGCAATGCGTATAAACTGGCAAGGAGGTTGACATTTTATTCCGGTTTTCTGATTCCATCTGTGTGGTGGTAAGATTGAGGGAGGAAGGCTTTATTCAGCGAAGATGGAGTAACTCAGCGCGACCGGCAGCATCTCCGGGGAGAAGGAATGGGTGACGTAACGGGTCGAGACCCTTCTTGAGACCATTCAGTACAAAAGGTGCCAAGATCATTCGGGGGGACGGGATTAAACCTCCAGAAGAAAAGCGAAACTAAAGCAGGTCTCCTTCCCTGCGAGGAAGTGAAGTGAAGCGATTGGTGCGTCCCTTTGCGCGGGACGTGCGTCCAAGTGACGCGCGCGGTTTCCGGCGGAGTCTCGCGCGGCGCCGGTTACAGAGGGAAGCGTTTTCCGAGCGAAGGTCACGCGCGATAAACGCCCACCCCTTCCCCCACTCTCCATGCGAGGTAAAGGCGTTTCCCTGGCAACTGGTCGCGCTCGTTCAGAGGCCGTTGAATGCGGTGGTTGGGGGCGCGTGCGCGGTCCCCGGGGGGATGGGGGGGATGGAATGCGTTGGGGGCTGAGTTTGGATCAGGTGACTTCCCGCCCCGTGGGTGTGCGTCCCGGGCCAACGCGGGCTCCATTCTCCCAAGCTGAGGGCGCTCGATGATAGTGTTGAGGTAAAGAGCTGTGTACTGGGGGTACCGTTGATGATTACCGACTCGGTATCCACCACCATATTATTATCGCTAGGCCGCGTTTCGTCTTATTTTGGGTTTTTCTTAAATATACTACTATAGTGCCGCAAACTAAAGGTCGACTTTGTCTCCAACCGGCGGTGGATGAACACATCCCCTTCCCCATCACTGCCCCTCGGCCCCTTTCCCTTCTCGTCCCTTTTGTTTCCTTCCAACCAGAATGTGAAACCGGGCGTTTCGAGCCAGGAAACGTGTCTTGTTTGTTTTGACACTGTTTTGTAGTTAATTTCCCATTGGTTGTTAGGCCAAGGGATATAGATGACAAAGATACAAGAAGGGGAGGGTCCCAGAGCAGAAAGGCAGGGTCCCAGAGCAGAAAGGCAGGGTCCCAGAGCAGAAAGGCAGGGTCCCAGAGCAGAAAGGCAGGGAAAAGGTTGTAAGTACATACTATTGTCAAAGAGAGCACAATTGGCAGTGATGGCAGGCAGGTACATGGTAAAGAGGGGAAGGACCAGTGGTTTCAACTATTTATTTCAATGTTGGAGGCTTAACGGGTCAGGCTGACGATCTCAGAATGTGGATTGCATTGGTGAAGTGGGATATTATGGTCATGAGAAAAACATGGCTGTGAGAAGAGTAGGACGGACATTTCAATGTCCCAGCGCATTGATGCTATAGGTGGGATGGAAATACAAGCAAAAGAGGATGAGTGAGTTGACTTTTTGATCAGGGAACACATACCCACAATGGTTTAAGAATATATTCTTAGGGGATTGTCCAGTCAGGCTATAAAGGTAGAATGAGGCAATAAGAAAGGAATGATTACATTGATAGGACTATATGCTAGGCTTACCAGTAGTCAGTATGAGTTACAGGTGCAGATGTGTATGGTGATTGTAGGTAGTACTAAAAATAACAGTGTAGGATAAGTAGGAGATTTCAGCTTCCCTTGTAATGACGGAATCACCCATCCTGTAAAGGGTTTGGTTGGGCTGGAGTTTGTTTGTGTCCAAGAAAGAGAATCCTTAGTAGAGCCCTCATATATTGAGGGTCAACAGTGGATTGCCTCTTTGAAAATAGGACAAGTAACTGAAGTGTAAGTGGGGGGGAGCACATTGTGAACTGTGACCATAATCCTATTAAGGTTGTAATGGAGAATGATATGACAGGCCCACAAGTTAAGGTTCTAATTTGGGAGGCATCCGGTGGGAAATTGTAGATCGGGTGAGATTCTTTGCAGGTAAGGGGACGGCTGACAAATGGGACACTTTCAAAAATGAGATAGCAAGAGCTTAGGTATATAGATGATGGTGGTGGTTGGATGGGCTGGGACTTTTTTTCTTTGGAATATTGAGGCTGAGGAATAACCATTTGAGGTGTACAAGATAATGAGGGTGTGGATAAAGTGAATGCTCAGTCTTTTCCCCAGGGAATAGGATTCTAAAATACTAGACTTAAAACATAGGCTTAAGATGAGAGAGAAGAGACTTAAGAGAGACGTTGGGGGCGACATTTTCACTCGGAGGGTAGTCTGCATCTGGATTGAGCTACCAGAGGAAGCTATATAAACGGATCTAGCCCAATATATCAACTTAGTTGACACAAAATGCTGGAGTAACTCGGCGAACAGGCAGCATCTCTGTAGAGAAGGAATGGGTGACGTTTTGGGTCGAAACCCTTCTTCAGACTCTTCAGCCCAGATATCAACTTGGTTAGCACTCAAAGAAATGTCTAGGAGTGAAAGGGTATAAAAAGTCACGGCAGGGATCTGTAATAGATGTTGAAAACAGGTAGAATATTTTCAGATTGGTTTATAGTCACAATACATCAGGATGCAATGAAATTTCTTGTTCATTTAACTTGTGGGCTGAACAGTATACATAACGTAATGATATTTACAAAAATCAATGCGAGTGTGAAACAGCAAAATGGTACAATTTTGTAGGCCAAGATTTATGGAGTGTAAAAGAATATTAAGTACAATAATAATAGAAATCGTCTGTTTTTTATTTTTTTTAAAGTTTACACTATCTTTGCAGTGTCAGGACCAATGCTGCATTTGGTGGTTGTTTTTCAACCACCATTCTCTATTAAGACCATGACATCTAGTTCATCGTGTTGCACTGTGTATGGAAGTGGCTGATCAGAACAGACTGGGCTCAATGGTTGCTTTTATACAGGTGACATTTGGTGGTGGTGGTGCAATGTGACTTCCTGTGGCTTGGGAAATGGTGAACTAAAGACTGCTCATTCTGAATGGTCTTTGAAGAGTTGTTTTGAGTATTTGATGAAGGCAAGTTAGCAAATCCTCTTGCTTTCCTGTGGTTCCAGATGGCATCACATGTCATATTTAAGACTTCCACATAGAAAATTGACTAGTAGTGTGAATCAGCAATAAACCCATCTAGGATAAATCAATGCATTTGAGGTTTTGGTGTGGTTTGTTTATTTGATCTAATTGAATTTTCTGATTTATAAAATATTGATAATATTTTCATTTATTAAATTGCTTACACATGACTTCTATTTATGAGAAAGATTTTGGTGGCTAATCATAGAACATTTACCACCCAAAATCCAGCATCAGTGTATCACTCCATAGACAGATCGCCATTTGTCCCGTGATGCATAAAGCCGCAGCGAGACTTCTGACGGGTACCCGTAAAAGGGACCACATCACCCGATTCTGGCCTCTCCACTGGCTCCCGGTACGGTACAGAATAAACTTCAAGCTACTCTTATTCGTATACAAAGCACTTAACGGGCTTGCACCCCCGCCCCCCCATATCAAAATTATTCCAACCCACCATTCTACCTCCAGGTCCCTCAAGTCGACCGACTTGGGGCTACTGACTATCCCGCGGTCTGGTTTAAGCTCGGGGATGACCGCGCTTTTGCGGTTGCAGCACCTAAGCCGTGGAACATCCCTCTCCTCATGAGAACTGCCCCCTCCATCCACTCCTTTAAATTGAGGCTCAAAACCTATTTCTACTCCCTAGCGGCTTTTTTAGGCCCTCTGAAGGGGCGCAGTAAACAGTTTATGTATGTATTGTTAGGTCTGTGTACCTTTGTATGTAGCACATTAGTATCTGCTCTGATGTACAGCACTTCGGTCAACGCGAGTTGTTTTTAAATGAGCTATACAAATAAAATTGATTGATTGATAAAATGGACATAATGCTGCGTCAACTTTATAGTTCACTTTCATTCTACAGTGGTTAGCTTGAATAGGGCCAGATAGGCTTCCATCCCAGAGTACTTAAGGAAGTAGCCCCAGAAATAGTGGATGCATTAGTGATAATTTTTCAAAACTCTTTAGATTCTGGAGTAGTTCCTGAGGATTGGAGGGTAGCTAATGTAACCCCACTTTTTAAAAAGGGAGGAAAAGAGAAAACGGGGAATTACAGACCAGTTAGTCTAACTTCGGTAGTGGGGAAACTGCTAGAGTCAGTTATAAAAGATGGGATAGCAGCACATTTGGAAAGTGGTGAAATCATTGGACAAAGTCAGCATGGATTTATGAAAGGTAAATCATGTCTGACGAATCTGATAGAATTTTTAGAGGATGTAACTAGTAGAGTGGATAAGGGAGAACCAATGGATGTGTTATATCTGGACTTTCAGAAGGCTTTTGACGAGGTCCCACATAAGAGATCAGTATACAAACTTAAAGCACATGGTATTGGGGGTTCAGTATTGATGTGGATAGAGAACTGGCTGGTAGACAGGATGCAAAGAGTAGGAGTAAACGGGTCCTTTTCACAATGGCAGGCAGTGACTAGTGGGGTACCGCAAGGCTCAGTGCTGGGACCCCAGCTATTTACAATATATATTAATGATTTGGACGAGGGTATTGAATGCAACATCTCCAAGTTTGCGGATGACACGAAGCTGGGGGGCAGTGTTAGCTGTGAGGAGGATGCTAGGAGGCTGCAAAGTGACTTGGATAGGCTGGGTGAGTGAGCAAATGCATGGCAGATGCAGTATAATGTGGATAAATGTGAGGTTATCCACTTTGGTGGCAAAAACAGGAAAGTAGACTATCTGAATGGTGGCCGATTAGGAAAAGGGGAGATGCAACGAGACCTGGGTGTCATGGTACACCAGTCCTTGAAAATAGGCATGCAGGTGCAGCAGGTAGTGAAGAAAGCGAATGGTATGTTAGCATTCATAGCAAAAGGATTTGAGTATAGGAGCAGGTAGGTTCTACTGCAGTTGTACAGGTGAGACCACACCTGGAGTATTGCGTACAGTTTTGGTCTCCTAATCTGAGGAAAGACATTCTTGCCATAGAGGGAGTACAAAGAAGGTTCACCAGACTGATTCCTGGGATGTCAGGACTTTCATATGAAGAAAGACTGGATAGACTCAGCTTGTACTCGCTAGAATTTAGAAGATTGAGGGGGGATCTTATAGAAACGTACAAAATTCTTAAGGGGTTGGACAGGCTAGATGCAGGAAGATTGTGCCCGATGTTGGGGAAGTCCAGAACAAGGGGTCACAGTTTAAGGATAAGGGGGAAATCTTTTAGGACCGAGATGAGAAAAACATTGTTCACACAGAGAGTGGTGAATCTCTGGAATTCTCTGCCACAGAAGGTAGTTGAGGCCAATTCATTGACTATATTTAAGAGGGAGTTAGATGTGGCCCTGGTGGCTAAAGGGATCAGGGGGTATGGAGAGAAGGCAGGTATAGGATACTGAGTTGGATGATCAGCCATGATCATATTGAATGGCAGTGCAGGCTCGAAGGGCCGAATGGCCTACTCCTGCACCTATTTTCTATGTTTCTGTATATAATCTACTTTGCTTTTGTCATTAGATTTTCATAAGTATTGCATATGTCAAGCCACCCGAAATACAGTAAAGGCCCTGTCCCACAGACGATTTTTTTTCCGGCAACTGTCACAGTCGTAGCACGTCGCTAAAAAAGCGTTGACTGGACCCCCCACCACGACAATATCTACAACAAGCTACGACAACTTACCACCTAGTATACGTCAATCTACGGCAAGCTACCGACAACCAGCGACCCATTAGCACGCCCACATAAGACCACACCTACGACAACCTACGACCACACAGGCGACAACCTATGACAACCAAAGTCAACTTACATCCACCTGCGACAAGCTACAACAAGCAACGACCCTGTCGGCGACAACTGAAGACAATTAAGTTGCCGGTACCTGCCGCCGGTTGACGTAGGTAGTCTCCAATGGAATTCCCAAAGTCCGCACCCGGCGACAACCAACGTCACCTGGCGACAACCTGCGTCATCCTGGCGACGACCTATGACAGCACCTACGACAGGAGAAAACAACCTACGTCAAGCCCACAGTCGCCAAAAAGTTTTGAACATTTCAAAATCCAGCAGCGACCAGAAAAACGTTACAAGTCTTTAGGCGACTTGAGGAGACTACTCCCAACCATACAGGCGTCACCCCGCGACCATGTGGCGACAGCCTAGTCGCCTGTAGTTGCCAAAAAAATTGCCTAATTGGGACGGGCTTAAGTGTTTTAAACTAAAGAAAGCCCATAACTATGCTGACATCAAAGCGAAATGGGGTGTAAATTGAGGTGTGAATTTCAAAAAACACAGCCGAGTTAAAGAGAAAGGCAGAATAGGTGGAAAATCTGGTACATGCTACTTTGCAAGTCTACTCTGCAGGAATATCCTTGGGTTCTGAATTTGGGTAGATGGACCACACATCCCAGAATTAGATGAAGGTGAGAAACAGAAATGTTGGTGGTTTTCTGAAACGTGATATGATAGGCTGGATGATCCAATTCTTTCCAGCAGAGACCTGATGGTATGGAATCTGTCATTTCTGCAGCAGTCAACTCTCCAATATGCCATCTTATGAAAAGTCAGCCTAATATTCCTGCAATGAAAATTAAATTATGTTTGTCAGTCGTTCAGTTCATCAGTTCATGCTTTGAATTACTTTTTTTCCTTTGCAGCTAAGCGACACATTAAGGGTATGTGGTCTGGATCCCGGTCACAATGTGGTGAAAGAAATCAGCGAGGCCATTTTCATCCTGGAAGACCCCACAATGCAGTATGTTTTGTAATGATTGAGCTGTCTTTTTTTACCTGTATACATAAGATGTGCCAAAGCTAGGGTCTATTTATATTTTGTAAATATTGCTGCATTCATTCCACTTGAAGCATGAAATAAGTGCATTATTCAACTATAAAATCTATAATATGATCATTCAGAACTTAGTGTTCATGTTGAAAAAGTACTTCCCATCCTCATCACATTCCTGCACTTAGTCTGTAGCCACCTAAGTAGCCATACGTACTTACTAAATGTGAATTGGATTGCTATCTCTGCCACCTTTTCAGGCTGTAAGTTCCAAACCTCAACCATTCTTTGAGTGAAAATGTTTTCTACCTTTATTTTCCACCAATGTCTAAATATATGCCCCGTCCTTAACTATGCTTCTGCTAATGGGTCCTCTGTCTTCTTTCTAGACCCCTCATAATTTTAGTTGTGAGGGGAGAATCTTCCCTCTTCTACCTTCTCTGTCCATTATTTAAAAAAAAGATAGAATTTAACAATCTTTAATTGCATCTTCAGTTTTCTCATTGGGATATGTCTTGGTTTATCTCTTATGCATGCACTCCAGCTCAATTACATCGTTCTCATAATGTATGAACAGAACTGTATGCAGTTCTGTATGAGATACACAATTATAGCTTCACCTTTTTGCTTCTATTTTCTATGCTTTTGAGTAATAAAGGAAAGTATCCCAAGTGCGTTTTCAACCATCTTACTCCAACATTTTGTGTCTATCTTGGACGTTCCTTTCTACACATCTTATTGATCGATGCTATTACCTTCAAAGGTATATATATGTATATTTCAAAGATAGTTTATTCCTCATCTAGACAACTATCCTCCAATGCGTATGTATTTTCTTGCCTTGTTACACTTTCCTAGATGCATATCTGATACATGTCTGTGTTAAATTCTAGTTATCCACATCTTCTTGCAAGTGTAGAGCTTTTCTTTTTACTGCCAATCACATGGCTAGTTTAGGCAAGGGAGAAATCGACCCTAGGGGACTGCTACTAACAGCCTTCTAATCACCAAAAATCTTGGGTAGGTCTTCACTCCCTGCACTCCATTTACTAACTTCCAAATTCACTGTGAATATTTTTATAGTTTGTTTCCAGAACAGGGAAGTACAAAATTAATCACTGGGTCAGACCCATAACTCACAGATCCAATTGTAACAAAGATACATTTACCTTGCAACTTTTTAAAGCTTGGTTTAAGTCTGTTTTCAGGTCCATGCCTATGTTCCACCAACAATATTTAAAAAATAATTTGTACTGCCCCTTCCAAGGTCATGGGGATCTTCTTAAAATAGCTGTCTAGCACCAGGTTGCAACCCAATGTGTAAGGAAATGTGTAAAAGGAGCTAGAGTTCTAACAAACCATGAACTCTTAGCAAACCTTTAAATATCTTTAAAACGTAACTAGTTAAAATCCTATTCAATCTTTTTTTCTCTAATTTGTTATAAGCTAGTGCTCATATATAGCAAATTGTTGACATCTATAAACAATTTAAAATCAAATTTGCACAATGCATGCTGATGTTAAGAGAAACATTTGATTTACTAAATACCATGCATAATGACAGACTTTTTTGAAACCAGTCACTCACAAAACCAGTGACTCGTGTTGTAAATAGTCAGTCATTCTGTTGTGCGTAGCAAGTAAGGTCTTTAAAGGCTATGACAGGATATAGATGAGTTGCAAAGTTGGGTGGATCATCGGCAGATGGAATTTAAGCCATAAATGGGAGGCCATAAAAAATGTTGATGCAGGAAAGATTGAAGGATCTAAATCCATAGTTCTCTATAAGTGGCAGCACTGGTTGCTTGGGGCTTGCTTGCATTCAAGGGCCAGTGGCATAGAATATAAAAGTGGGGATGTTATGCTGCAACTTTACAAAACACCAGTTAGACTGCATGTGTTTTGAAGATGAGATTCACCAGTGTGTCACTTAGATTGAAGATCTTTAGTTATGGGGAAAGATTGAATAGACTGGGCTTGTTACCCTGTATTGAAGGAAGAAGGAGGATTACCTGATGCTACTTGCAATTATGATGCATAGATCAGTAGATAGTCAACACTTTCCCCCATGGTAGAGCTATTAAAAACAAGTGGGCATAGTTTTAAGTGGTGAGGAAGTAAAGGGGATCTGAAGGGGAAGGTTTTCTTTTTGTTATTGATTACTGACAAGTAACACTCTCTGCTTTGAAAATAGCTGGGCAGGAATTGATCAGCACAATCCACTGTTGAATAGTTTGCTGCCACTTAATATTATTTAAAACATTTATTCATTGGGGGGCTGTTTGATTAATCACTGTTCTTTGTGATGTTCCTTTTTTGTAAGGGGAAAAAAATGCAACAATAAGGATATTTTGGTATTCTGGCAGGAATTTCAAAGAACAGTACAAATAATACAGAGGAGGCCGGATTGTGACCATGGTGGAAGAGGAAGAGGAAGAGGTGATACGAGCCGTGATTATGATTATTACAACCATTCAGACAGTTATCGAGGATATTCTGCTGACAACCGTGATCCTGGACATGGCCGGCGATTTGGTCCACCACTCAAAACTGGTTCATGGGTAAAGATAACCTTTAAAAAAGATTATTATCTGTGCCTAAAATGATACTTTTATTTATGGAATCTAGAATATTATCAATAACAAGCACCCATTGACCCATTGGGTCTGTGTTGAGGAGAAATCCAGCCTAATACCACAGTCCAGCACTTGAATTGTAGCCTTGATTTGTATTTTACCATGCTAGTTTTTGTTTCTACTGCTTTCTCTGGCTGAAAAGCTTTAGTATTGATGAAACCTGTTCAATTTGCAGAGTTGCCTACACTAGAACCAATACTAATGAGTTGAACATTGAACCCCCTTCTAACAGTTAGAGTATAATTTATCTAATTTATTCTGTATATGATAAAGTATAAGGCAATTCTAATCACTATCCTAAATGTTTTGTTTTAAAGTCAACAGAAATGTTTCCACGGTTTTCTCTCATTACAGAAACAGAAAATGGAAGTAGGAATAAGCCACTAGGCCCCTCAAGCCTGCTCACCCATTCAATATGGCCATGGCTGATCTATGCTGGCCTCGTCTCTTTGCTGTTTCCTCATAACCCTTATTTCCTTGATCTTTCAAATATGTATCTACAAGAACACGTAAATAGGAGCAGTATATTAATTTCCCTGAAATCTTGTAGGGAAGAGTTCATTGGGTAACATGATAACCCACAGTTCAAATGGTAAAATCACTTTAATTCTCACTTGCCTTTTCTCAACTATTATTTCCCACCAATTTGCATCACAGCAGTGCTACCTTATGACTTCCTAGCTCTCCTGTTATCTTGGATGTTTATGGTTTAATTGTAGCTGGAAAATACAGAACTTGTACTCTACTCTTGTCTCTAGCTGCAACATACCAACCGTGCATTAGTGTTCTGCTATTGGTTCTCCTGTAATTGTGCACAGTTTCTCGAACTTGGTCTGCCTGGGTATAATTCTTATGGCCATAGTTCTTTTGAAGAGTGGATATTGAGAAATTTCCTAAACAATTGTTTTGCACCCTGTTGAAAAATGAACAACAGCTTTTAAAAAAAAAAATGCAAATGATCTCAAAATGGCAGCACTTTGGTTGTGTTCCATTCCAGTGCTAACCTCCATCTACCATTGGTTTCCTCCTGACCGTGCTGATCTCAATAACTTAAATTATTTTTCCTTGCATTTTGCACTGCATGTAATTTCATACAGTCACCGCTACAATAATTCAGATATGGGTTATGCTTGAAAGAAAGATTCAATAAAAACATACCTAACCATGATGATAGTGAATGGCTGTGCTGGCTTGAAGGACCAAATGGCCTACTCCTGCACCTATTGTCTATTATTCTACCTTTCTGGCTATTTTAACAAGTAAATTAAGTCAATTCATATTTATGGAGACTATCTCCAAATTAAATAATTGTTTGATAGGACACCAGAGAAAAAGGCGCTCAGTTAATTCCACCATCCCAAACTGATATCCCTGTATTTTATTTTAAATCCAATTCCCTTTTGAAGGGAGCTATTGAATCTCGCTAACATCTTTTTGGGTACAGAATGACAAATTCTAATGAGTATTTACATTTTTTATATAAATGTTACCGACTCTTCAGCTAATATAAATTGTGGCTTTTGAATTATTTCTATTGATGACATTTTCTATTTTCTCATTATTTTCTGCTCCAGGTGAACCCTGGGTTTTCAGTCTGTGCTTGACTAATCTTTCAATATGTTAGCAACCTTTGTAATATTTTCTGTACCATCTACAAAGTCTTCAAATGTAATCATCAGAAATGTCCACAATCCACCAGTTGAAACTGAACCAATGTGTTATACGACACAAAAAGCTGGAGTAACTCAGCGGGTCAGGCAGCATCTCTGGAGAAAAGGAATAGCCGACCGAGAGTCAGGGGATAGGGAAATGAGAGATATAGATGGCATATGGAACTATTACGCATAGAAAGATATGCAAAAAGAAATGATGATTAAGGAAAGTTAGAGCCCACAATGGTCCATTGTTGGCTGTGGGGTAGGTGATAATGAATTGTATAGGCAGTGACACTCAACAGGATGACAGTGAAACTAGTACAACGATTAGGGTGGGGGAGGAACAGAGAAAGAGAGAGGATGCAAGGGTTGCTTGAAGTTCGAGAAATCAATATTCATACCGTTGGGGTTGTAAGCTGCCCAAGCTAAATATGAGGTTCTGTTACTCCATTTAGTATTTGGAATCACTCTCACAATGGAGGAGGCCCAGGACAGAAAGGCCAGTATTGGAATCGAAACAGAAGTTAAAATGTTTGGTAATCGGGAGATCACATAGGCCAAGGTGGATTGAGCAAAGGCGTTCAGCGAAATTAATGTCCAATCTACCTTGGTTGCAGTTGACGTTACTTGGCGCGACCAAGAGTAGACTTGGCAACCGTTTCTCTGAACACTAGGCACTTCATCTTCCATCCTGAAGGGAGAAAAAAAATGGTCCATGTTGTCATTGAAATATTACAACTGAGAAATCCTGCACCCGAGTGGATTTGGGCTTGAAACATTTTACATTATTTGCCAAATGATGAAATTCGACATTTTGGGGAATGTAATAGTTATGCTCAGCAGGTATCACTCCAACACATTTGTTTCCATTCTGGCACAGCATTCTAGATTTTAATTTTTTATTTTCTCTTCATAAAATCTATTCTATTCAGGATGGTGAAAATTCCAAATGGCCGAGAGATGAACATTCGGGAAGCAGGTTGCCTGATTACAGGTAGGTCAAGAAAGTAGTATTTCTATTAATTTGTCCTGGTGTCTACAGCAGAGTAGTACTTCATTGATTTGGCAAACTGTAAGTGGAGATTATTGGAGCCTTAACGAAGATCTTTGTTGAAGATCTCCCAGAGGACTGGAGTGTAGCCAATATTTTTCCTTTGTTTAAGAAGGGAGTGAAGATAATGCTGGATATTGTGTGTCTCTAGTGCTGGAATCTCTGTAGTTGTGATGTATATATAAACGACTTGGACGTAAATGTAGATGGGTTGGGTAAGTTTGCAGATGATGCCAAAGATTCATTCAGTTGTGGACAAAGGTTGTCAAAGTATGTAGTGGGATATAGATCAGTTACTGAAATGGCAGTCGGAGTTTAATCCGAGCAAGTATGAGATGTTGCACTTAGGAAGGTGGCATATAAGGCGAAGTATACGGTAACTGGCAAGACCCATAACAGCATTGACATGCAGAGAGATCTTTGGTCCAAGTCCATAACTCCCTGAAAGTGGCAAAACAAGTAGGTTGGTTAACAAGGTCGCATCAAGGTGTGGTTTATCAACTCGAACGCCCAGGATCGAATAAGATTACAAAAAATAGTGAATGCTGCCCGGTCCATCAAGGGTACCGACCTGCCCTCCATTTAAGGGATGTAGAAGAGGTGCTGTATCAAAAAGGCAGGCAGCATCAAGGACCCACACAACCCTGCCAATGCTCTCATTTCACTCCTGCCATCAGGCTGAAGGTATAGGAGTCTGTAATGTCCAGGTTCAGGAACACCTTCCTCCCAACAACCATCAGGTTATTTGAACACTGCGAACACCTACTAAATTATGAACTGCTTGGCTGCACAAGAATCTTTGGGGTTTGCTTTGTTTTTGCATTATATTGTTTTATATTTATTGAACTTTTTGTTTATTATATTATCTGCTGAGTGCTGTGCTTTCAAATCTGTTATGCTGCTTCTGTAAGTAAGAATTTAATTGTTCCATTTTTGGACATGTGAGTATAAAAACACTCCTGACTTGTTTAAGAAAGAACTGCAGATGCTGGAAAAATCGAAGGTAGACAAAAATGCTGGAGAAACTCAGCGGGTGAGGCAGCATCTATGGAGCGAAGGAATAGGTGACATTTTGGGTCGAGACCCTTCTTCAGACTGATGTGGGGATGGGGGGGTGGAAGAAGAAGAAAGTAAGAGGCGGAGATAGTGGGCTGTAGGAGAGCTGGGAAGGGGAGGGGAAAGAGGGAGACGGCAAGGACTACCTGAAATTAGAGTCAATGTTCATACCGCTGGGGTGTAAACTGCCCAAGCAAAATATGAGGTGCTGCTCCTCCAATTTGTGGTGGGACTCACTCTAGCCATGGAGGAGGCCCAGGACAGACAGGTCGGAATCGAAATGGGACATGGAGTTGAAGTGCTGAGCCACCGGGAGATCAGGTTGGTTATTGCGAACTGAGCGGAAATGTTGGGCGAAGCGATCGCCAAGCTTACGCTTCCTCTCACCGATGTAGAGCAGCAGATGCAATAGATGAGGTTGGAGGAGGTGCAGGTGAACCTCTGCTGCACCTGGAAAGACTGCTTAGGTCCTTGGATGGAGTCAAAGGGGGAAGTAAAGTGATAAGTGTAGCTTTTTCTGTGGTTGCAAGGGAAAATACATGGGGAGGGGGTGGTTTGGGTGGGAAGGGACGAATTGACCAGGGAGTTACGGAGGAAGCGGTCTCTGGAATGCCGAAAGTGGAAGAGATGGGAGGATGTGGCCAGTGGTGGGATCCCGTTGTAGGTGGCGAAATGTCAGAGGTTTATCTGTTGTATGTTACGGCTGGTAGGGTGGAAGGTGAGGACAAGGGGGACTCTGCCCTTGTTACTAGTGGGGGGATAGGGGTATAGAAGAGACCCTGGTGAGAGCCTTATCTCTAGTCGAAGAGGGGAACCCACGTTCCTTAAAGAATGAGGTCGAAGAGGGGAACCCGTTCCCTGACTCTTGTTTAGTATGCTCTCCTTCATCGGTAGGGTATGGAGGTTTAGATTGAGAAAATCATATTGCGTATGAGTTTGGTTAGGCTGCATTTGGAGTATTGAGAGCAGTTCCGGCTGACTGAAGAAGCGGTGGAGGCTTTAGATAGGGTGCAGAAGAGGTTTACTACAATACTAGAATGTTCCCTGGGTTGTGGGGCTATTAGCTATAAGAGATTAGACAAAATTATGAGATTGCGTAGACAGTCGGATTCACTTTCCTGGGATGGAAATGTCAAAGACCAGAGCACATATTTCAAGTTCACATGAGGAAAGTTTAAAGGAGATGCAACAGCCAAATTCTTTTTGCACGGAACATGGTGGGCAGTTAGAAGGCACTGCCATAGTGGTGGAGGCAGAAATGATTGGGACATTTAAGATAATTTATTTTACACAATATACTATTACGTAACATGCAAATAAAACCAGTAATTTTGAAGGCAAATGATATTTTGGCATTAATACAGTTTGAGTACAGACGTGAAGGTGCTGGCTCTAATTAGATCATTGGTTAGATCATATCTAGAATATTATATGCTTGTCTCATCTCTTACCAAAGGAAGGCTCTGTGATGAGAAATGCAACTAACTATTCACCAGATGTCTGGGATGGTGGGTCTATCATATGAGCAGATTTTGACAATGATGTTGAGTTTAGTCGAGTAAGACCTGATTTCAATGAAATGTACATAGTTCTTAAGGGCATGAACAATTAAAAAAAGTTGGGTTAATTATCCCTGCTTCTGTCCAGAACTAGGAGACACAGTCTTAAATTTTGGGGTCAGCCATCCATGGGACTAAGATGAAGAAAATATTCTTTGATTTGTTAAGATTCTTTACCCATGTGGAATGGAGGCTGAGTTATTGAGTATATTCAAGTATGAGATTTTTTAATATTGAAAGACATGAAAGAAAAATGTTGGCATGGATGTGGTGGCCCAAAGGTCCTGTTTCTGTGTTGTATGGATTTGTTGACTATTCAAACATGTAAAATGCTATTTTTCTACTTCAAATTTAAGTGGAAACTAGGCCAGAAGGATTGGAATAAAATATTGGCAGATAAAATCAGTTTGAAAATGCTCAAAGAAATGCAGAGTAAACATATAACCAGAATGTTAGAGGAAGTGTGCCGGTAATTAAGAGTTTTCTGGGTTATTAAAATAGATTGAGAAAGACAAATGAAAAATGTCCATTTTAGGATACAATGGACGTTCAATCCCAGTATAGAAGAATGGAAAGGGAAATGAGAGGAGAGAATTTATGGGTATAACTGATGTACAGTTAACATGAAAATAATCCCAGTTTACATTAATATTATTATTGAAGGTGGTCTTAAGAATAGTGCTCAAAATAAATCACCAACTGAATACATTATTAAAGATATCTGAAACTGAAGGAGGATTTGAGAAGTATAGGAAGGAACTGCAGATGCTGTTTTACACCGAAGATAGACATACATTTCTGGAGTAACTCTGGGACAGGCAGCATCTGTGGAGAGAATGAATGGGTGACGTTTTGGGTCGAGACCCTTCTTCAGGCAGATCTGGGAGATCACCTAATGCTCCGATCTTTCAGAGCCCCCGAGGTGGCTTTGATTTCTAGATTCTTTCCTCCCCATCACGATTTATTTTTGGACTTGCTTCATTGGATATGATCCTTGTCCTTGCTCTCTTTTTGAATTAGAGAGCAGTTTTCCCAGTTAGCCCCACGTTGAATGTTTATTTAACGAAAAAAAAATGTCAATGCCAGAACAGAGTAAGATCACTGCAGACATATTACACTGGAGTATATGTCATTCAGCTCTCTCCAGCGAGGATTTCATTTTCACTCCACAGACAATTGGTGGGAAAATTGCCATTGGAATGCATGTGATCTTCAGGCTGGTTTAATTGACTGGGGAGGCTTTGTTTTTGTCAGATGCATGATTTGTAAAGGACTGATTAATATATATGGGCTTTTTGAGTTAATTCTTGAAGATGTGTGCCTTCTGCATGTAAAACTGAGTGGAAGACTATCTTTTGCTGTGGTATAACAGAAATGTGGATTGTCTGCACCTGTGACAGGTTTGAAACTTGGTGAGCCTAAGCTTACGGACTTCACTGGTTATCAGCTATTCCTTTGTGGAGTAGGGCGCATACACCTGGAGAAGCAGCCTTTTTTCACCTCCTGCCACAGACACAATGGGCTTAATTTTTAATGATCAAAACCTATTTTCCTACGATATACGAGGCAGCCATTCTGTTCATCGTATCTCCAACACATTTTCTTATTTTTGCTCGGGTTGCTTGTGATTGGTCTATAAAAGAATGTAGGACTTAAATTCGCCATTGGAGGGCACTGTGAACCTGGAATGTATATTGTATATTTTTTGGATCAAGTTTTTGATTCTGATTCAAGGTTTAGTACATCTCAATTCCTTGCATTTTAGGTCTATGTTAATTATATAAATATAGTACTAAAAAGAACCCTTGCTTCAATTTACAAATCCACTGACTCCCATAGCTATCTAGACCATACTATTTCCCATCCTGCTTCCTGTAAAAACTCTATCCCCTATTTCCAATTCCTCCGTCTACGCCGCATTTACGCCCAGGATGAGGTTTTCCATATCAGGTCATCGGAGATGCCCTCATTCTTTAGGAAACCAGGGTTCCCCTCTTCCATTATAGATGAGGCTCTCACTAGTGTCTCCTCGATATCCTGCAGCACCACTCTTGCTCCCCCTCCCCCCATTCATAACAAGGACAAGTCCCCCTTGTCCTCACCTTCCATCGCATACAGCATATAATCCTGCAACATTTTCGCGACCTCCAACGGGATCCCACTATTGGCCACATCTTCCCATCTGCACCCAGTTCTGCTTTCTGCAGAGACCAGATGTTAAGGCGAGACCAAGCGCAGGCTTGGCGATCGTTTCGCTGAACACCTCCGCTCAGTCCGCCTTAACCTACCTGATCTCCCGGTTGCTCAGCACTTTAACTCTCCCTCCCATTCCCAATCTGACCTTTCTGTCATGGGCCTCCTCCATTGTCAGAGTGAGGCCCAACACAAATTGGAGGAACAGCACCTCATATTTCGCTTGGGTAGCTTACACCTCAATGGTATGAACATTGACTTCTCTAACTCCAATAGCTCTTCCCCCCCCCCCCCCCCCCTTCCCCTTTCCAGTTCTCCCACCAGTTTTACTGTCTTCGACTACATTTTATCTCTGTCCCGCCCACTCCCCTGACATCAATCTGAAGAAGGATCTCGACCTGAATCGTCACCCATTCCTTCTATCGAGAGATGCTGGTTGTCCCGCTGAGTTATTCCAGCATTTTGTGTCTACCATTCAGATAATTATCTGCCTTCCTGTTCTTGCCGGCAAAGTGGATAACCTCACATTTATCCACATTATACTGTATCTGCCATGCATCTGCCCACTCACCCAACCTGTCCAAGTCACTCTGCATCCTCGTAGCATCCTCTTCGCAGTTCACACTGCCACCCAGCTATGTGTCATCTGCAAATTTGCTAATAGTACTTTTAATTCCTTCATCTAAATCATTAATGTATATTGTAAATAGCTATGGTCCCAGCACCGAGTCTTGCGGCACCCCACAAATCACTGCCTGCCATTCTGAAAGGGACCCGATAATTCCTACTCTTTGTTTCCTGTCTGCCAACCAATTTTCTAATCATGTCCGTACCCCACCCCCAATACCATATACTCAATTTTACTAGTTACATCTTAAAAAAAATCCAGAAGATTAGTCAAGCATGATTTCCCCTTCGTAAATCCATGCTGATTTGGACCGATCTTGTTACTGCTATCCAAATAATCAACTCCAGCATCTTCCCCACCACCGATGTTAGGTTAACTAGTCAATAAATCCCTGCTTTTTCTCTCCCTCCTTTCTTAAAAAGTGGGATAACATTAGCTACCCTCCAATCCACAGGAACTGATCCTGAATCTAAAGCACATTGGCAAATGATCACCAATGTGTCCATGATTTCTGGAGCCACCTCCTTGAGTACCCTGGGATGCAGACCAACAGGCTCTAGGGATTTATCAGCCTTCAATCCCATCAGTCTACCCAACACCATTTCCTGACTAATGTGAATTTCCTTCACTTCCTCTGTCACACTTGGTCCTCTGTCCCCTAGTAATTCTGGGAGATTGTTTGTGTCTTCCTTAGTGAAGACAGAGCCAAAGTACCTGTTCAATTCCTCTGCCATTTCCTTTTCCCCCCCATAATAAATTCACTTGTTTCTGTCTTCAAGGGACCCACATGTCTTAACAATTTTTTTTCCTTCTCTTCACTTGCCTAAAGAAGCTTTTACTATCCTCTATATTCTTGGATAGCTTACCTTTGTACTTCATCTTTTCTCCCCGTATTGCCTTTTTAGTTACCTTCTGTTGATCTTTAAAAGTTTCCCAATCCTCTGGCCTCCCGCTCATCTTCACTATGTTATATGTCTTCTATTTTTTAATTTTTATGCTGTCCTTGACTTCCCTTGTCAGCCACGTTTGCCTTTTACTCCCATTAAAATCTTTCTTCCTCTTTGGAATGAAATGATTCTGCATCTTCTAGATTTTCCCCAGAAATACCTGCGATTGCTGTTCCGCCGTCATCCCTGCTAGGGTCCCTTTCCAGTCAACTTTGGCCAGCTCCTCCCACATGCCTCCATAGTCCCCTTTGTTCAACTGCAATACTGATACTTCTGATTTTACCTTCTCCCTCTCAAGGTTTGTCAGGTATGTCCTATGTCTCTTACACAGAGACAGGTCACACCTGACAAACCTGACTGTGCCATTGAGCCCGAGGGCTTCTCCCTTCATTGGATGAACCGTACGGTGTCTTTGGGCAAGGTTAGAGGCGATGGGATCTGCCTTCTAATCAATTCCTTGTGCTCAGACGTGGCAGTCCTGGCGAGCTCATGCTCCCTAAACCTGGAATATCTGATTGAAGTGCCATCCCTACTGCCTGCCGAGGGAAGTCACTTGCTCTGAATGAATTGTACTCTGCTAACAACAGCCTTGAGACAAAAGGTCCAAAGCCCTGGTCATTGCAGCCAGAGACTTCAATCAAGCCAACATCAGGGTCGTTCCACCAAAGTGCTACCACCATGTCCCGCTGGAGGACAGAACACCCTCGACCACTGCTACACATCAATAAAAACATCTACCGTTCTGCTCCTTGGCCACATTTTGGTAAATCTGAAAAACTAGCAGGAGTATTCACTGACATCTTTAATCTCTTCCTACTCCATTCTGAGGTAACCACCTGCTGTAAGAAGATTACTATCATTCTGGTGCTGAAGAAAAGCAAGATTTTATGCCTTAAAGACTACCGTCCAGTGGCCTTGACACCCACCATCCTGAAGTGCTTTGAGAGACTAGTTATGAAACACATTAATTCCGGTCTACCAGGCAGACATGACCCTCTGCAGTTTTGCCACCACCACAAAAGGTCCCCGCTGGTCCATCTCCCTGGTCCTACACTATTATAATTTCAACACCCGTGCCCCTCAAGGATGTGTTCTCAGCCCCATAAGGTCATAAGGGTTAGGAGTAGAATTAGGCCATTCAGCCCATCAAGTCTACTCCACCATTCAATCATGGCTGATCTATCTCCCTCCTAACCCCATTTTCCTGCCTTCTCCCCATTACATCTGACAACTGTACTAATTAAGAATCTATCTATCTGCCTTAAAAATATCCACTGACTTGGCCTCCACAGCCTTCTGTGGCAAACAATTCCAGAAATTGGCCACCCTCTGACTAAAGAAATTTCTCCTCGTCTACTGCTGAAAAGTACGTCCTTTAATTCTGAGGCTATGACCTGTAGTCCTAGACTCTCCCACTCGTGAAAACATCCGCTCCACATCCACTCTATCCAAGCCTTTCACTATTCTGTATATTTCAATGAGGTCCCCCCCTCATTCTTCTAAACTCCAGCGAGTACAGGCCCAGGGCCGATAAACGCTCATCATAGGTTAACCTTCCCATTCCTGGGATCATTTTTGTAAACCTCCTCTGGACCCTGTCCAGAGCCAGCACATCCTTATGGTGCCCAAAATTACCCACAATATTCCAAATGTGGCTTTACCAGCGCCTTATTGAGCCTCAACATTACATCATTACATTTTGGGCACCATATCTGAGGAAGGATGTGCTGTCGCTTGAGTTGCAGCCATCTTTATTTACCAGAGGCAGAGACAGTAGGCTGTGGGAGAGCTGGGAGGGGGAGTTTACCATTTCATCCCATACATTCCATTCATCTTCATTTCCATCATTTCCAGACCATACACATTCAGGTGTGTTTATGCATTTTATCTTTGTACATGATACTTTTGTCATAGCTCATTATTATTCTATTTGCCCCCTTGTTCATCTGACCTCATCTTCGCAAATTCTTATTGGTTCGTTCTGTCTATTTCTGTTGGATTCTTGCTGCACAACACTTGTTATTTTTTTCTATGCTACACTGAAGATAAATTTCACAGAAATCACTTGAAATGAATACCCGGATAATGAAAAATGACCAGAAGGAAATTTTTAGAGATATTTATAGGGTTTCAGAAAAATATAATTGATGGTGGACTTGAAAATTCATCATATGCCGAATAGCAAAATCAGCCCTTGATTCAATTAATTTGCAGAAGATTAAGATTAAGAGCAAAGAGCTAATACAGGAGTGAATAGGTTCCCATAAGGATCAACCTTATCGAAGTCCTTGCTGAACTCCATAAAGCCTATATCTACTGCCTTGCCCTCATTGACCTTCTTGGTTAATTAAAAAAAATTGTGAGACACAATCTCCTGCTGGCTATAACAATTCAAATTATAATTTAATGCACATTGCATATTTCTTTTAAGCCTATTATTATTTGTTGCTGTTGTGAAGAACAAAATGCAAGTTCCCGATGGTCTCCAGTTTATTCCATGGGAACCCATGACTAAATGAGAACATCTACAAGTACAGTTCCAATTTCATTGTCAGTCGTCTGATGGTCTTCAAAAACAGATTGTGATTTTTGTTAGATTTAAACATCAGAGTTGAGACCAAGCACATCAGAGTTCAACGGTTAATGAGTTAATGTAAAATTAAATGCTTTGATTCAAACTATCCTGACAAATAGAATTTGATTAAATTAATTATTGCCAATCTTTTCTATTCACATATTACTGGAATTTTTCATGACATTGGAGGAGTCCTGATACAGAAAATAAACAGATTTTATGCTGGAAATGTTTTTATTTGAACTATGTTTCTTATAGGGGAACCAAGACAAAGAGATATGCTGATGATGATGATGATGATGATGATAACAGGTAGGCTGTGGACTTCACTATTTCAAAAGTTCACCTCTGCATTATTCTCATCTTCACAGCAAATGAGGAATATGTCAAATAGCTGCTTCTTTCTTTTCTGTGTCTTTGCACTAAACTCCTCTTTCCTGAATAACTGTCCATGCGTTCTTCTCCTCTGTTTATCCTCCCCATTACCATAAATTCCACTAAACTGATGACCATCATACTTCTCTTCTTGACTTGGTCTCAACTGCTCTACATCGGTGAGACCAAGCGCAGGCTTGGCGATTGCTTCGCCCAACACCTCCGCTCAGTTCGCAATAACCAACCTGATCGCCCGTTGGCTCAGCACTTCAACTCCCCCTCCCATTCCGATTCCGACCTTTCTGTCCTGGGCTTCCTCCATGGCCAGAGTGAGTCCCACCATAAATTGGAGGAGCAGCACCTCATATTTCACTTGGGTAGTTTACTCAACTCCCCCTCCCCTTCCCAGCTCTCCCACAGCCTACTGTCTCTGCCTCTTCCTTTTTCCTGCACCCCCCCCACATCAGTCTGAAGAAGGGTCTCGACCCAAAACGTCGCCTGTTCCTTCGCTCCATAGATGTTGCTTCACCCGCTGAGTTTCTCCCGCATTTTTGTCTACCTTTGATTTTTCTAGCATCTGCTGTTCTTTCTTAAGCAAATAATCAATTTACAATGTCACTTTCCTCCCCAAAGTAAGGACTTTGGGGAGGAAAGTGACATTGGACATTGATTATTGATTACATTGTGGCACCTCTCAAAACTGATTATGTTATATTTGACCAGGATTGGCACTGTAAATTGTGCATCTGGATCATAACTAATTTTGCTTATTTCCACCTTCAACTTTGTGTTTCTTCTTGATTTTTCTGTTGCTGAAAATGTAATCTCTGCCTTTGTTGTAAAAACCAATGTCAACATGTTTCTGATCAATCTCTCTTGTTCTCCCTTTGCAAACTACCCTTGTTTTCACTCGAGGAAGAAGGGTTTCGGCCCGAAACGTTGCCTATTTCCTTCGCTCCATAGATGCTGCTGCACTCGCTGAGTTTCTCCAGCATTTTTGTCCCTCACCTATTTTATGTTGGCTTCTATCAGGCAAAGACTCAAATTTTAAGTCTCATTCTTTAATACTTTCAAGGCTGTGAACTTCATTTTGTTTGCACTCTCCTTTAGCTCTTCCAGCTTTTTAGTGATCTGTATACAAGTATACAAACTTAAAGCACATGGTATTGGGGGTTCAGTATTGATGTGGATAGAGAACTGGCTGGCAGACAGAAAGCAAAGAGTAGGAGTAAACGGGTCCTTTTCACAATGGCAGGCAGTGACTAGTGGGGTACCGCAAGGCTCAGTTCTGGGACCCCAGCTATTTACAATATATATTAAGGATTTGGACGAGGGAATTTAATGCAACATCTCCAAGTTTGCGGATGACACGAAGCTGGGGGGCAGTGTTAGCTGTGAGGAGGATGCTAGGAGGCTGCAAGGTGACTTGGATAGGCTGGGTGAGTGGGCAAATACATGGCAGATGCAGTATAATGTGGATAAATGTGAGGTTATCCACTTTGGTGGCAAAAACAGGAAAGTAGATTATTATCTGAATGGTGGCCGATTAGGAAAGGGGGAGATGCAACGAGACCTGGGTGTCATGGTACACCAGTCATTGAAAGTCGACATGCAGGTGCAGCAGGCAGTGAAGAAAGCGAATGGTATGCTAGCATTCATAGCAAAAGGATTTGAGTATAGGAGCAGGGAGGTTCTACTGCAGTTGTACAGGGTCTTGGTGAGACCACAACAGGAGTATTGCGTACAGTTTTGGTCTCCTAATCTGAGGAAAGACATTCTTGCCATAGAGGGAGTACAGAGAAGGTTCACCAGACTGATTCCTGGGATGTCAGGACTTTCATATGAAGAAAGACTGGATAGACTCGGTTTGTACTCGCTAGAATTTAGAAGATTGAGGGGGGATCTTATAGAAGCTTACAAAATTCTTAAGGGGTTGGACAGGCTAGATGCAGGAAGATTGTTCCCGATGTTGGGGAAGTCCAGAACAAGGGGTCACAGTTTAAGGATAAGGGGGAAATCTTTTAGGACCAAGATGAGGAAAACTTTTTTCACACAGAGAGTGGTGAATCTCTGGAATTCTCTCCCCCAGAAGGTAGTTGAGGCCAGTTCATTGGCTATATTTAAGAGGGAGTTAGATGTGGCCCTTGTGGCTAAAGGGATCAGGGGGTATGGAGAGAAGGCAGGTACAGGATACTGAGTTGGATGATCAGCCATGATCATATTGAATGGCGGTGCAGGCTCGAAGGGCCGAATGGCCTACTCCTGCACCTATTTTCTATGTTTCTATGTATCCCCCTCTTTCTGGCCTCTTGGTTGTTGTCCAATTTAATGGTTCCAACTGCCAAGCTCCTCAACTCTGGAATTCCCTTGCAGAACTATGCTTCTCTTGCCTCCCTTGGCACAGTGCTTCAAATCTATGGACTAATCAGCTTGTATGGTTAAGTGCCAAGTTTTATTTTATAGCAGTCCTCTAAAGCGCTTTGAGACGTCTTTGTGAAATCACTGCACATAAATACAAGCAAATGTTATTTAACTGTGTTGATGAATTTTATCTTGTTTTGAAGGATGCAGGCAGTAGCAATTAGTAATTTCATACAACACAGAAACAGACCTTTCTGTCCACTATGAACTTTCAGTGCCCAACACTTGCTCTGCTACCACTTATTCTTTGAAGATTCATATGCTCTTCTTGATACTTATTAAATATTATGAGAGCCTCTACTCCAGGGCGTGCATTCCAGAATCCAACCACCATTTGGGGGAAAATATTCTTCCTTAAATCCCCTCTAAACTTCTTAAATATTACCTTAAACATTTGTCAGCTGGTTTTAGAGATCTCAGATACAAGCTTTAGGTCTGATAAAGGGTCTCGACCCGAAAAGTCACCCATTCTTACTCTCCAGAGATGCTGCCTGTCCTGCTGAGTTACTCCAGCATTTTGTGTCTTATCTTCGATTTAAACCAGCATCTGCAGTTCTTTCCTAGGCATAAGTTTCTTGTTCTATTAGCTCTCCCAAAATGCTTCGCCTCACTCTTAAATTAAATTCCATCTGCCATTGTACTTCCCACGTTTATCAACAGGTCTCTGCATGAAGAGTGATCTTTACATGTACACGATTGACAGATGCCATCAGGTTGGAACTCCAGCTAGAGTATCTAGAATACCTCAGAGGGCTATGGGTGTTTAATAATTGCATTTTCAGAGGATATGGGGATTGAGAATTCACTGTTTTCAGTGTTTCAGAGGATATGGGGATTAGGAGGGGGGTTGGGGAAATGGACAAAGTACATGATATTGCGCAATCTTGTGATTGTTTGCCCAGGTTTGAATAGATTTACTTGGTTTCTGTTTCTTGAATTATTGTGTATGTGTATCTGAGTTTAAATGAAGAGCATGTGTAAAACTTTCCCAAAATGTTAATCTGCAAGTTAAATCGGTAGTAAAGAAATCAAACTCAATGCTAGCATTTATTTCAAGAGGGCTTGTATACAAAAACAGGGATGTAATGCTGAAGCTCTATAAGGTGTTGGTAAGGCCGCGTTTGGAATATTGTGAGCAATTTCGGGTACCATATCTGAGGAAGGATGTGCTGGCTCTTGAGAGGGTCCAGAGGAGGTTTACAAGAATGATCCCAGTAATGAGTAGGTTAACCTATGATGAGCGTTTGTCGGCACTGGGCTTGTACTCGCTGGAGTTTTAATGAATGAGGGGGGACCCAATTGAAACGTACAGAATAGTGAAAGGCTTGGATAGAGTTGATGTGGAGAGGATGTTTCCACTTGTGGGGGAGTCTAGGACTAGAGGTCATAGCCTCATAATTAAAGGATGTTATTTTAGGAAGGAGAAATTTCTTTAGTCAGAGGGTGGTGAATCTGTGAAATTGTTTGCCACAGAAGGCTGTGAAGGCCAAGTCACTGGATATTTTTACGGCAGAGATGGATAGATTCTTGATTAGTATAGGTGTCGGAGATTATGGGGAGAAGACAAGAGAATGGGGTTAGGAGGGAGAGATAGATCAGCCATGATTGAATGGTGGAGTAGACTTGATGGGTTGAATGGCCTAATTCTACTCCTATCACTTATGACTTTATGAGTGTTATAAATTATGGCACTGCAAGGTTAGATGTTAGTGTTTATCCTGCTAAATCGTGCCTATAATGGAAATGTTTTCCTGCATGGCATCCTGTTATTTATTTTTACTAATAAGTGTACATATGTGTCAATGTTTGTCGTGTTTGTATTGTTTTTAACCGGAGGAGATGTAATGGAATTTCGTTGCACAGTATTGTGCAATGACAATAAACGTATTCATTCATTCATTCATTCATTCATTCATTCATTCATTCATGGCATCCTGTTATAGGGCAAACTAATCAAGAATGCCACTTAAGCTAATGCCTCCTCGCCATCTTGAATGTGGGCGTTATTATGAGGATGAGCCTCTTTGACTCCATCTATGGCGATGGTGATTTTTGTGTCTTCTACCAACAGAGGGTCACACTCCCCCAAGTCCAGTGTCTCTCTTGTAGCAGAAAACAAAAAAGAAAGTCAGTAGAGATTGTTCTTTCTTGACATCAAGAAACCTGACCTCAATTGATGCAGGAAGGTGTGCAAAATTGAAGAGGTTTCAATCGGGACCTCAGAAGTTTGCCATTTATTTTCGGGCTGGTCTCTCTGGACGTATTGCAATTTTCATGAGGTTGGTGGCCTGACCATGTTTCTGAGCCGCACCAACATGAATAGAAATAATTTAACATAGTGCAAAGGAATACCACGAATATCTTGAAGTATTATAATTCTCAGAAGTTGGCCCAAAACAAACTATTATAGATCTTGTAATTTCAAATAAAAATGAAAAATGCAACAAATGCTTGGTATTTCAGCAAACAAAGAAACAGTTGACATTTATGGCTGAAGTTTTTATTAGACCTGATGCAAGGACACAAACCCCCAAAACTTACTCAGTTTCTTTCTCCACGTATGCTGCCTGGCCTGTTCAGTATTTACAGCTTCTTCTGGTCATCAGTGGCATAAATATGTTTACAAAAGTGGTTATGTGTAGTTACAGGTAACTATTGATTCAGTTCTGTTATCTTTAATATTTTCCCTCATGGAGATATGTAAAAAGCACACATTTTTGGCATGGCCATATTTTCAAATATAGTTATTTACCAAGTTGGTGAAACTAATTAAAAGAACAAATTATTTTGTTTCATAACACAATTAATGGAATTTTGTAATAACTTGGAAGTTAGTAATAAATAATGGAAACTTAGATGAATAAGTTTGAGTTGTTTAAGAATGCTTACAAATTCAAGTCAAATGTTATGTTAAAATATATTTAAAGTAAATCATAATTATTAACCCACACCTAGATAATGTCAGAGGATTAAGTAGAAAGGTGAGGTGCAATGGTAGAAACCAATGCAGACACAAATTTCACACAATTTCTTCCTCCTGGTTGTCCTTATTAAATATAATTGTCTATTTATGTTGGTTTGGTATGCATGCTTTTCTTTATAATATATTTATAGACTTGTCTTCAGCAACATTTGTTTCTTTTGTGTTAAACGAATGCATACTTGTACACATAAGGACTTAAATCAAAAAGCAATCTTTATGGTTCTTGGGAAACTGGCATGGGAAACTTAACCTACTTGCTATTTAATGCATTCACAAATTTCTCAATTAAATGTGACTGAAATGTGCTATTTTATTTATAGAGCTTTCTTATGTTAGGTTGTTAGTTTTTCTTAATGTACAGCAACTCTTTAACGTTGAAACAAAATGATATTTATGCCAAATTTTCTCACTGTTATTTATAATGTTGAGATCATGATGCAAATTACAACCTCTCGATCATAAATATTGCAAAGACAAATCGGTCTTATAAAGCTTACTTCTCAATTTGTCATTAGGGACAAATCCAACTGTTGTTCACACAAAATCTAGGTGCTATCAATCACTGTTGAGGAGTACAAAATTGGATAATCACATTTATGTATTCACTTGCTGTTGTGTTAATAAAATAATACTGATGGAAGAAGCAAGCTTTATTTTTGAAGGTGAATAGAGTTATATACCTATATGAAACCGTGATTGACACAAATTGCTGGAGTAACTCAGTGGATCAGGCAGCATCTCTGGAGAAAATGGGTAGGTGATGTTTCAGGTTGGGACTCGGGCTCCCGTCCCGAAACGTCACCTATCAATTTCCTCCAGAGATACAGCCTGACCCGCTGAGTTATTCCAGCATTTTGTGTCTATATCTGCTATAAACAAGCATCTTTTTCATTACAATGAAACAGTGATTACCTGATTTGGATGTACAGATTAAATTGCAGGATTTTAAAATATATAAATGCATCAGACTCTTTGAGAATGCTTCTGAACCTGGTTACTGCAGGTCTTTATTACAGTTGAAGTTTAAAAATATTCAACGCAACAGTTGAATTATCAGTTTTTGTGTACTATGTTCCAGAGTTAGTGTATATATGTGTGATTGTGGTGAAAATTAAACAATTGTAAAATATGCATTTCTTGTTTCACTGCATATTGTTGACATATCTTCTCTTGTACCCATTATCATTGAAAACATCCTTATATGAGTGCAATGATATGGTTAAGTGAAGATCCTGATAGATGTAAAATGCTTCTAAGTTTTTGAAAAATCTGTCCTATTTAATTCAAACATGCAATCTTAGTCGTGTACATAGAAAATCAAATGCAGCTCTTTCTAATTTCAGCAGATCTAAGATTTTTGTATCTACTAATCTATCTGGGTTTATTGTACAGCATGAATTCCCTTTGTATATTTAAAAAAATTACCATTGTCATTCCTAAAGTTGTCTTTTATAATGTTGGTACATTCCCCGGTTCTTCCTCCACAGTTTATTTTAGTAATATAATAAGTTTAGGGTGGCTCATTGGCTTGAAGAGCTGCTGCCTTATAGGTTTATTGAGCCAAGTTCAGTCCTCACATCAGATGATGTCTGTATGGAGTTTGCACATTGTCTCTTTGACACGTAGGTTCCAGTTTCTTCCTAAGATAGACACAAAATGCTGGACTAACACAGCGGGACAGGCAACATCTCTGGAGAGAAGGAATGGGTGACGTTTAGGGCCGAGACCCTTCTTCAGCCTGAGAGTCAGGAGCGAGGGAGTCTGGAGATATGAAAGGGTAAAGTGTGAAAACGACATATCAAAGCAGACTATGATAAAGAAATGTAGAATGGTTCATTGTTAGTTCAGTCTAGTATTGTCACATGTACTGAGGTACAGTGAAAAGCTTTTGTTGCATGCTAACCAGTCAGTGGAAACAGTCAGCTGAGGGGAAGGTGACAAGGAGGCAAACAATCAATAAGATTAATCAGAAGGACAGTGAAACTAGTTGGTGAACTAGGATGGGGGAAGGATGGAGAAAGAGGGAAACAAGGGTTATTTGAAGGTACACAAAAATGCTGGAGAAACTCAGCGGGTGCAGCAGCATCTATGGAGCAAAGGAAATAGGCGACGTTTCGGGCCGAAACCCTTCTTCAGACTGATGGTTAGAGAGGAGGTTGTGAAACTGTCTCCGGAGAGAGGAGGAGAACTTCTTCAAAGTAGGCATACCTTGCGGAGATATCGCAGTGGAGTAGACAAAGTGTTCAAGAAGGAACTGCAGATGCTGGAAGATCGAAGGTACACAAAAATGCTGGAGAAACTCAGCGGGTGCAGCAGCATCTATGGAGCGAAGGAAATGGGCGACGTTTCGGGCCGAAACCCTTCTTCAGACTGATGTTAGTTCAGTTATTTGATGTTAGAGGAATCAATATTCATACCACTAGGTTGTAAGCTACCCAAGCAAAATATGGGATGCTGCTCCAATTTGCATTAGGCCTCACTCTGATAGTGGAGGAAGTCCAGGGCAGACAGGTCAGTGTGGGAATGGGAGGGGGGGTTAAAGCAACTAGGAGATCCCGTTGGCCTGAGCGGAGGCCTTCAACGAAATGATCGCAGAGCCTGCACTTCAAGTTTCTTCCTGCACAACAAAGACCTGCAGGTTTGTAGGCTAATTGGCTGCTGTAAATTGGTGCTCATGTGTAGGTGAGAGGGAGTATCTGGGGTGCGGTGGGTGTTGATGGCAATAGGAATAAAATATGGGATTAATGTAGGTTTAGTTTATTATTGTCATGTGTACCAAGGTACAATGAAAAGCTTTTGTTGTGTGCTGTCCAGTTTATAAATTAAAAACAAGGATTATACATGATTACATTCAAGCCATATACAGTTAAGCGATAAAGGGTACAACATTTAGTGCAAAGAAATGTCTGGTCAAGTCTGATTAAAGAGGTAGACGTGGAGGTCAGGATCACACTCTAGCTGATGAGGGGTTGTTCAGTTGCCTGTAAAAAATAGCTGGGAATAAACTGACCCTGAATCTGGAGTGAGTGACCGGGGTGAGACTGGCCCTTGATTATGCTGGTGGTCCTGCTGAGGCAATGTGAATGGATAGGAGATTGGTTTGTGTGATGGTCTAGACGGACTACATCTCAAACTCTCTGCAGTTTTTTTGTGGTCTTGAATGCAGCTGTTCCAAAATCAGGCTGTGATGCATCCTGATATAATGGGCGGCACAGTGTCGCCATGGTCGAGACGCTGCTACAGTGCCAGAGACCCGGTTTCGATCTTGAGTGTGGGTGCTGTCTGTACGGAGTTTGTGCGTTCTCTCTGAGACTGCGTAGGTTTTTCCGGGTGAACGGTTTCCTCTCAACCTCCAAAGACGTACAGGTTTGTAAGTTAATTGACTTTGGTAAATTGTAAATTGACCCTCGTGTGTAGGATAGTGCTAGTGTACTGGGTGATTGCTGGTCGGCGCATAATTGGTGGGCGAAAGGGCCTGTTTCTGCTCTGTATATCCAAAGTAAAATGCTTTCTACAGTGCATCTGTAGAAGTTGGTGATGGTTGTTGGGGACATGCAGAACTTTCTAAGCCATTTAAGGAAGTAGAGGCATTGGTGTGCTTTCTTGGCCATAACTTTGATGTGGCTGGTCCAGGACAAATTGCTGATGACATTTATTCCTATGAACTTGAAGCTTTCGACCATCTCTACTTCGGCGTCATCAATGTATACCAGGGTGTGTGTACTGCTTCGCTTCCTGAAGTCAATCACAATCTCCTTGCTGATATTGAGGTAGAAGATGTTGTTTAGGCACCAAGTTAGAAGGTTCACAATCTGCTTTTGGTACTCCATCTTATTACAGGTGCACAACCTTTTATCCGAAAGCCTTGGGACCAGACACATTTCGTAATTCAGAATTTGTCGGCCTTCGGAATGGAAATTTTTTAGCGTAGATTTTAATGGCTGGCTCAGTGGTAGAGTGCTCGGCTCATATCCGCAAGGTCGCGAGTTTGCGCCTTGATCCCGGCAGTTACTCGGTCGCGAGTTTGAGTCTTCAATGTCGTTTTTTCTTGCAGAATAAATGTCTGTATGAAATGCAGTGTGTTGAATGAATTCCTGAATTTGTAAATGTGCCCGCAGCATTGAATAACCTCTCGCACTCATGTCACCCTAGCGGGGCTACATGCCCTTAGGCAGCCTAGCTCGGGGATTCTTGAATCCCCGAGCTAGGTCGCGAGTTTGCGCCTCGATCCTGGCAGTTACTCGGTCGCGAGTTTGAGTCTTCAATGTAGTTTTTTCTTGCAGAATAAATGTTTGTATGAAATGCAGTGTAGGAGAGGTGTACTGACTGTGTGGGCAGAACTTTGGAAGTGATTGCCCACCAGTTTAAAAAGCCGCTGTGTCTCCCTGTCCCTGGGATAGCAGGGGGCGATCAAACAGCACAATACCCCCCCCCCCTCCCCCTCCAACTCCAGAGGAATCCGCTCCCCGATGGGCCGCTACGGCGACAAGTGGCAGTTTGCCCACAGCCCGAGCTGCGCCCCCTCATCCGCCACCCCAAGAACAAGACGTACCTTGCACACCATCAGCTTCTGCCCCTACGTGTTCCTCTGGAGTTGGAGCGGGGCTGGGCTGGAGTTGCTGCTGGCTGTGGGTCTCTGAGATCTCCGTGCTTGCAGTGGGCCTGGGGGTCGGTGTCCCGTTGGTCCTGACGTCTCCGGCCACCCCCCTGGACTGGAGCTGAGACTGGGAACTGTACCGCCCTTTCCCCCTCCCTCTGCAACTGCAAACAACCCCACTCTCCTGCAAGGGCGGTACAGTTCCCGGAGGATGGCAGGTGGCCGGAGACGTCAGGACCAACAGGAACCCGCTCCCCGATGTGCCCCTACGACGCCGCGAGCTGCGCCCCGTCATCCGCAACCCAGGTTCCTCTGTAGTTGGAGCGGGGCTGGGCTGGGCTGCTGTTGGCTGTGGGTCTCTGGGATCTCCGTGCTTGCAGTGGGCCTGGGGGTCGGTGTCCCGATGAGGGGGCGCAGCTCGGGGAACGGCTTCTGGTGGTCCTGACGTCTCCGGCCAGTTTGCAGTTTTTCTCTGGAGTTGGAACGGGGCTGGGCTGCTGCTGGCTGTGGGTCTCTGGGATCTCCGTGCGTGCAGTGGGCCTGGGGGTCGGTGTCCCGTTGGTCCTGACGTCTCCGGTGACTGGCACTGACCTGCTGGTATCGCCGACGTGAAGACAGTGCAAAGCCCCTGCGCTGGTGCAATGAGCGGGGAGCTGGAGAGGGGAGGGAAGGGGTCACACACATGGCCGGGAAGCAGAGGGGTGTAGGTGGGGTGAAACTGAAGGGAGCGACAATCTGCTGCTGCCTGCCCGCTGAGTTAAAAAGTTCCCACGCAAGACTCACGACACACTGTGTATCGTGAGTCTACCGTGGGAACTTTTTAACTCAGCGGGCAGGCAGCAGCAGATTGTCAATTATTAACCCACCCGCGCAATATACCCTCACCTTTTTTATGAATGGGGATTTAGTTCCCCTTTCTTCGAGGACCGACCGGAGGTTCCGCTGTCACCTCTGCGGGCCGCCCTCGGTGAACATCTTCAAGGACCGAAAAAATGTCCGCTATTCGGAGGTTTTCGTTATTTGGATCTTCGGATAAAAGGTTGTGCACCTGTATTTGATACCCGACCCGCTGCAATGGCGTCATCTGGGAACTTGTAAATTGAGTTGCGATAGTGTTTGGCTGCACAGTTATATGTGTATAATGAGTATAGTTGGGGGCTTGTGTTGCACCAGTGTTGAGAATTATTGTAGAGGATCATTTGTCACCTATTCTCACTGATGGCTTTATGAAGATCGTAGTGAGATTTCTTGTACGGCTCAGGATCTTTTGACTTGTGCGCAGCAGTCTTGACCTTCACCTGGGAATGGACCTCATGGTTTCATACAAGGATTGTGTTTCTCGACATGCATTCCTCTACGTACTCACTGATGAAGTCAGTCGCGGCAGTGGCGTACTCATTCAGGTTGGCCGCAGATTCCCTGTATATGGAGCAGTCCACTGACTCAAAGCAGTCACGTAGGATGTCATTTATTTCTGCAGCGAAGCACTGAATGACTTTCTGTAGTGGATCTTCCTGCTTCAGTTTTTGTTTGTGGGCAGGGAATAAAAGCACAGCTAGATAAACGAATTCCCACAATGTGTCCGGGGAATGGAGCAGTAGGCATTTTGATAGATGTGAGGTCATGGTGGGGGGGGGTGTTCTGGCCCCTAGTGTGAAAAGGGGCCTAGTGTGAAAATGCTGATAGTATTTTTGGTAGTACTTGGGTTTGGCTTGATTGAAGTCCCCGGCTACTTTGGGGTGCTTTGACCAGGGCTTTAGGGTGTTTGTCTCACGGCTAATGGTAGCAGAGTATAGTTAATTCAGAGTAAACAACATCAGCATGGGGAGGGATGTAGCCTGCTATCAGGATAGCTGAGGTGAATTCCTGTGGCACGTAGCAGGGATGGCTCATTACTGTTGGATATTCCAGGTGCGACAGCATGGGCTCTCCAAGACCACCACCTCTAAGTACCACGAGTACCCCGTTGTCCGCGAGGCCTCGAGGTCAGGCGGTGAAGTCATCCGCTGCCAGCGGGTTAGTGCCTATTCCTGTTCAGGCCAAGAGGTCCAGTCGTGGGGTTGTCAGCTCCGTAGGGAAATCAGTTCAATATTGGTGAGTTGATTGGAGGCTCTGGGAGGTTGGTAGGTCGCAGGTCTCGTCGCTCGTCTTCGGCCTCGCTGGTTGGAACCTCGCAGCTCCAGGAATCGTTCTGGGAGGTTGTCTGGCCCCAGGAATCGACAGGTCTGAGAGGAGATTAAAGAGAGCTTGGATAGTGTAAGAAATGCAGTTGTCAAAATAAAGATTTTAAAGAGTGGTGCCACTGTAATGGATGAAAGCAGATCCTGGTGTAATCGATTGATTGCTTGAATCTGATGGGCCTAAGGACCTATTTCTGTGCTGTGTCTCACTCTATGTTGGCAGTCAAATTTGTCTCGGATTCAAAGAGTCTTTTAGGCATCATCCTGGTAAATTTCAGTGCTCACATAGCCCCCCCAAAAAATGGCAACCACACAAGCAGTACAAACAACACAAGCTGCAGAAACAATTTTATAATTTTGTGCGTTAAATTTTGTTTACCACTCTTCAATATTTCTTCCTTTTTTATCCACACATTCCTCGATTTTTGACTCGGTACATCTTTTCCTCCTGTTGTTTCCCTTAATATTTTTGGTTAACAAAAATCTAACAATCTGAAATTTAAAGTTGATTATTGACATTTATTTAATTGCTGTTTCCAGAAAGGCAGTTCAAACATACTTTTTTATGTGTTGTTTTGCATATGTTTCCTAATAAAAGTTTAACAAGACCCTGCTCTAATTTTTAGACCATGTCCCTTTGTTTTCGACTCCCCATGTTTTTGATTCAGGATCTCAAACCAAAATGTCGACCTGCTGCTTTTACCTCCGCAGACTGAGTTGACCTACTGAGTTCTTCCAGCATTATGTTATGTTCTTTTTCAAGGTTCCAGAATGTGGAGCCTCTTTTGTCTTTAATTGCTTTTGACTCATCCTCTGTGTTCTCCTTATTCCTAAACATTCTTTACTTTACACCACAATTCATATTTTTATTTTGTAAACCAGGCATCATCCTGGTAAAATCATTCATCACTTTGTTAAAGACTAATGTGAGCCTCTGAGGTGGTAATTGGAATTAAACAGTTCTCAAACCACCTTGTAATTGTTTAACTGAAAATAGCTTGTATTCCATGTATCATAGTCCTCTAATTGTAAGAGTTCAGATGACATAAAAAGTGAAAACTGTTATGGAAACAGGATAAGCAGGAGAATATCCCAAAGATCAGTAGCCTTTTGTAATAAGCATTGACCAAAAACACACAAGCGCAGGTATTTTCTTTACGCCAAAGCTATTTCCATTGACTATGATCCCGATCCAGAATGGGACTAAAACCTATTTCAAAAGTATCACATTCTTTCATCATTATGATGAGACTCTTTGGAGCTCCTTTACCTGAGGAAAAAAAGAGTTCCTACCTTTTTTCCAGACAGTTCAGACGTTTCCATCATGGTTTGGGATGGAATAATCGAAGTTCAGTCTCTTGGGTAAGCCATAAGAAGCTGTCAGAATCAATAGTCAATGGACACAACCAAATTCATCTAGCTAGGAATATTGTTTCAGATAGTACACAAACAAAAAAAACAAAACAAAGCTGGCCAAGATGGAATTTGGAAATGGTAATCACTTTCTCAATGTAGGAAATATTCTCACCATAAATTCATGTCATATGAACAGAATTAGGCTATTTGGCCAATTGAGTCTACTCCGCCATTCAATCATGGCTGATCTATCTTTCCCTCTCAAATGCATTCTTCCCATAACCTTTAACACCATTACTAATCAGGAACCTGTCAATCCCTGCTTTAAAAATACCCAATGACTTGGCCTCCACAGCCCTCTGTGGCAATGTATTCCATAGATTCTTCGGCTGCAGGCTAAATAAATTCTTCCTCATCTTCTTTCTAAAGATGTGTCCTTTTATTCTGAGGCGGTGCCCTTTGATCCTAAACTTTTCCAAGGAAACATCCTCTCCACATCCACTCTACCCTTTCATTATTCTGTGAGTTTCAGTGATATATCCCTTCATCCTTCTAAACTCCGAGTACAGCCCCAAAGCAGTCAAATGCTATTCATACATTAACCCAATCATACTGTACCCAGGATCATCCTCGTAAACCACCTCTGGACTCAATCCAACGCCTGCACCCCGTCAGATATGGGGCCCAAAACTGCTCACAATACTCCAATTATGGTCTGTCCAGTGCCTGATAAATCTTAAGTATTGCAACCCTGCCTTTATATTCCAGTCCTCGTGAAATGAATGCTAACATTGCATTTCCCTTCTTTACTACCGATTCAATCTGCAAAGTAACCAGTTGGGAATCCTGCATGACTACTTCCAAGTCCCTATGCGCCTCTGATTTCTGAGTCCTTTCCCAATTTAGAAGATAGTCCTTTGCCTTTATTCCTACTGCCTCAGTGCATGACTGCACACTTTGCTATGCAGTATTTCATCCGCCCACTCTCCCAACCTGTGTAAACCCTTCTGCAGACTCACTACTTCCTCTTCGCCCCTCCATCTATTTTTGTATCATCCACAAACCTGGCCACAAAGACATCAATACCGTTATTCAAATAATTAATATATAACATGAAATGTAGCAGACCTAACACCGACCCCTGCAGAGCAGCAGTAGTCACCAGCAGCCAACCAGAAAAAGCCCCCTTTATTTCCTCTTTGCCATCTGCCAATCTGCTATCTTCTATCCATCTAGTTTCTCCCCTCTAATACCATGAG
Source organism: Amblyraja radiata (assembly GCF_010909765.2). NCBI lineage: Eukaryota > Metazoa > Chordata > Chondrichthyes > Rajiformes > Rajidae > Amblyraja > Amblyraja radiata. Next base: position 18,498,029 of record NC_045974.1, read on the forward strand.
CTCTCATCTTGTTTAGCAGCCTCTTGTGCAGCGCCTTATCAAAGGCCTTCTGAAAATCCATGTGAACAAAATCAGCTAACTCTTTTGTCTATCCTGCTATTTACTTTTTTTTAGTTTAATTTAGAGATACAGTACGGAAACAGGCCCTTCGGCTCACCGAGTCCACGCTGACCAGTGATCCCCGCGCATTAACAATATCCTACACACACTAGGGTCAATTTACATTTATACCAAGCCAATGCACCTACAAACCTGTACGCCTTTGGAGTGTGGGAGGAAACCGAAGATCTCAGAGAAACCCCACACGGTCACGGGGAGAACATACAAACTCCGTACAGACAACACCCGTAATCAGGATCAAACCCAGATCTCTGCTGTGAGGCAGCAATTCCTCAAAGAATTCGAACAGATTTGTCAGTCAAGATCTCCCCTTGACAAAACCATGCTGACCTCAGCCTATTTTATTTTACTCAGAAACCTCATCCTTAATAATGGAATCTAAAGTCAAACAGCCATTGAAATCAGGCTAACTGGCCTATAATTTACCATCTTTTGCCTCGATCCCTTCTTGAATAGTGGAATAATATTTGCTGATTTCTTCTTTGAGCACTCCCGACTAATAATTCTTGAAAGATCACTACTAATGCCTCCGCAATCACTAAAGATACCTCTTTCAGATCCCTGGGTGCAGTTCATCTGATCCAGGTGACTTATCCGCCTTTAGACCTTTCAGCTTCCCAAGCATCTTCTCCTGAGCAATAGCAACTCCACTAACTTCTGCTAGGTTCACAGAGCTTCACATAGCTTTACATGCACCTCATCTACTGCATCCGGTGTTCCCTATGTGGGCTCCTGTATATTGACAAGACCAAGTGAAGACTCGGCAACCGCTTTGCCAAACTCTTACGCTCGGTCCGCCATGGCCTACCGGATCTCCCAGTCTTTAACCAATTTAACTACCCTTCTCATTCCCGTACTGCCCTTTTTGACCTGGGCCGCCTCCATCGCCAGTGTGAGGCCACATGCAAACTGGAGGAATGGCACCTTATATTTTGCTTGGGTAGCTTACAATCCAACGGTTAGAACATTGAATTTTCCAATTTTAATTAACTAACCCACAATCAACCTCTCATCATTTCGCAACTCTTAAACCTCTTGGGCTGCTTCATTTGTAGCTAGAGGCTTGATTTGGAGAAAACACTTCTTAAAACTTGATTTTAGTTATTATGACTCGTCGTAGTAGCTGTGAAGAAGGCCATGAAAATATGTCATGATGCTTGGAAGGCAGATGTACATAAGAAATGTAAGATTTAGAGGATATTAGACCAAGTGTAGGCCCGTTGGGTCTGCTACCCCAATGCACCCGTTCCCTACCTGAAGCCCCCACGGGAGGCATGGTCCTCCAACTCACGCCATTCCCGAACGTAAGATTCCAGCACTCCCCTACCTCCCTCTGCAATAGCAATTCGCCCTCCCCCTGCTAGCCGAGCTATTGTGACGTCATCAGTTGAAGCTGGTCGTTTTCAATTCAAAGTCTTTAGATTTTTTTTAAACTTTAATCAGTAATAAGTCAAGAAGTAAAGCATAAAATGTTCAGTGAAGGTGCTCTGCCTAGAGGGGAAAAATGTGAACGTAAAAATCTTGTGAAAGTTGGCATTTTTAAAGCTTTAATCGTGAATAACTTGTCAAATATAGGATGAAATCTTCAGTGAGGCTGATCACTGCTAGCTGAGCCATTGTGACATCAGTTGAAGCTGGTTGTTTTAATTTCAAAGTCTTTTGACTGTTTTAGACTTTTAATCAGTAATGAGTCGAGAAATAAAGCATAAAGTTCAGTGAAGATGCTCTCAGCCTTGATGTCAATCGGAATATGTAATAAATGTCATCGTTACCGTGTAGTGTTTTCGCGAAGATGTAAAGACAACCACATATACACATACTCACACATACACACACGTGCAAGATCAGACTTTTAATAAGTATATGATGATACACAGTATATAAAAATATTATAATGTATTACATAGACCAATGACAAAATAGTTTCTATCCTGAAAGAATTACTATCCTTAAAATGCTGTATAGGTATTACTTTGACTTTATAATCTTTAAAACACAATATGAGAATTGTAAAGAATAAGTACATTAACAAAGTATTTTAAGTGAATTGTTTGGTATTCTAACAGGGATAACTTAAGAAGAAAGAACTTCTATCCCACCCCACACGGAAGAGAGCGTTCACCTCATAAAAGGGAAACTTCCTATTACAGAAGAGAATCTCCTCACAGCCACTCTGGATCAAGCAGCAGAAGCTACTCCCCTGAAAAAAGCAAACAGTCGTCATCCTACCAGTCCCAATTCATTCAAAGTAAGTACATAATTGGAAAGAAAAAAGGCTAACATTTGCGAAGATAGCATTTTGAAATGAGCTAATATAAAGCAAATTGAATGATTTAAAACTAAATAGATGAGTAAGATGATTAAACAGGTGCTTATGAAATGTCACATATATTCACCCCCTCACATTCCACCTACACTATTGAAGTACGTACTATTTTTACATACTTAAAGAAAACTTGGATTTTTGTAAAATCACTCTGGCAATAAATCTTTGGTGACTAAAGCTTGGCTATGATAAAGACATTGGAAAATAATATTTTCAATGCTCAGAAATAATTGCTGAATGAGAATCAATGTAAAACGCACTAAGTACGGACTTTCATACTGAGTGCTACCGGTCAGCTGCTTCATTTGCATTATGTTCAGCAAATGTTGCTTTTGGCTGATTGTCTTTTAGTCTAGATTCCTGCAGAGTGGGAAGTCAGCGAGTTTTCCCGTGTCCCAGAGGACTACACCAGTGGAAGTGCGTCCAGCTGCAGCTCTTGACTGAAATAATGTGTGGGGAAGCTGGAACTGCAGCTGGACAACTTCAGGGTTCTCTGGGAGTATGAAAGCGTAGTGTGAGTTACAGCGAGGGGGTCACTTGTAAGGCAGAAAGTAGATGGGCGACCACCTAGAAAGTGAGCAGGCAGAGAGTGCATTGTGGCCATTCCACTCCAAAATAAATACACCCTTTTGCATTCTGTTGATGGAGGAGAGAAGAATGTCTTAGATGCAGAAGGAACAGAGGATGGAGGTGGGCAGAAAGGCTGTGTAATTGTAAATGATTTTTTTTTTTCATTTTAATGAAACAAAAGAAAATGTTTTCAAAACTCTATGTTCCCAAAATGTTGAACATTTTTCAGAATGTATTTACCGTGTAAAATCTGTTCTTGACATTAATTACAAAGGCCCAATTGCTGTAATTGTATGCTTGCGGCTTCATTTTATTTCTGGCTAGATGAAGTCCCGTACTTATTAATCCAGGTGAAATTGAAGTACTGGCAATGCTCTCAAAAGGCAAGAAGTCTGGGTGTGAAGCTCTCGACGAAAGTGTAAATTACCCAAGAAAAGTTTATTTTTGCTTTTGATCTTTGTCATTCCTTTTATATTTCCTGTCTCACATAAGTTTAGACATCTTCTGTTATTTTTGCACCAATCATTTCAAGTTTCTAAAGGCAGAATATTTTAGTGTTCTACATCTGGAATAGTTTTCAATGGGTCTCTTTGTAGAGTACAAGCACAAACAAATAATGAATGTTTTTACTGTCTGAAGACATAATGTTTTCAATCCTTTTGTGATACATGTTCCCCTCTCCATGGTAGACCTGTTGCTTCACAGCAACAGTGACTCGGGTGCTGTCTGTGGAGTTTTCCCTGTGATTCCGTGCGTTGCGTCCAGGTCCACCGGTTTCCTCCCACATCCCAAAAATGTGCAGGTTTGTAGGTTAATCGGCTTCTGTAAATTGCCCTAATGTGTAGGGTGCGGACCTAACCTTCTAGGCATGTCCGCCAGTCCTGTATTTGTACTTTTTCACATTCTCTTGTCTGCTTTCTCCTTGTCTCACTCTACAACATATCCCCACAGCAATGCAGACTGGCCTCATTGAGATATCTCCTTTATCCTATATATCCTTCCCCACCTTTTCACCACCTTAAAACCAACTTTTTTTCTCTTTTTTTCCTTTTCTCTCATGACAGGTCTTTGACCTATATATTGATTTTCTCTCCACAGATCTGATTTTTATTTATAAGTGTGATGTTAATATATGTCCTGCCCTTCCTATTCGGCTCGAGCAGTAGGATTCAAGAAAGAACAGAAAATTAAAATAAATAACTGTTAATCAAGTCAAGTCAACTTTATTTATCACATACACATACAAGATGTGCAGTGAAATGAAAGTGGCAATGCCTGCTGATTGTGCAAAAACTACCGAACAGAATAGAACAATCAGTATTTACATGTTTGAAAATATTTTTTTACAAATGACACAACACAACAGTAAATTAGTACACAGTAAATTAGTCCCTGGTGAGATAAGAGTTTACAGTCCTGATGGCCTGTGGGAAGAAACTCCGTCTCATCCTCTCTGTTTTCACAGCATGACAGCGGAGGCGTTTGCCTGACCGTAGCAGCTGGAACAGTCCGTTGCTGGGGTGGTAGGGGTCCCCCATAATGTTGCTGGCTCTGGATCTACACCTCCTGGTGTATAGGTCCTGCAGGGGGGCGAGTGTAGTTCCCATAGTGCGTTCAGCCAAACGCACTACTCTCTGCAGAGTCTTCCTGTCCTGGGCAGAGCAGTTCCCAAACCAATTTGTGATGTTGCCGGACAAGATGCTTTCTACAGCCTCAGAGTAGAAGCACTGAAGGATCCTCAGAGAGACCCTGAATTTGCTCAGCTGCCTGAGGTGTTAAAGGCGCTGCCTTGCCTTACTCGCCAGTGCGGCAGTGTGTGTTGTCCATATCAGATCCTCTATGATGTGGACTCCCAGGTATTTAAAGCAGCTCGCCCTATCCACAGAAGTCCCATTTATCTCCAGTGGCGTGTACGTCCTTGGATGTTGTGCCCTTCTAAAGTCCACAATCAGCACCTTAGTTTTTGTGACATTCAAGAGGAGGCTGGTGTCCTGACACCAGAGTGCCAGATCAGCCACCTCCTCCCGGTAGGCCTTCTCATCGTTATCGGAGATCAGGCCCACCCACCACAGTAAATACAGCAAACTGTGATTTTAACAGGCCTCTTTATAATGGATTATGGTTGGAGCAATGGCTGCCTACAACACCCTTGGCTCGCACTGCATCCCTGGCTGCTTGATGTGCAGAGGGATCGTGGTCAAAGTTAATAGCTCACTGAAGGTGACAGCACAAGTAGATAGGGTGGTGAAGAAGATGTATGGTATGCTTGCCTCTGTTGAATGTAAGAGTAAGGAAGTCATGATGCAGCTCTATAGAATTTTGGCAAGACTGCATTTGGAGTATTGCGTGTAATTCTGGTCGCCCCATTACAGGAAAGAGGTGAGGCATTGGAGAGGGTGCAGCAGTTATTTACCAGAATGCTGCCTGGATTAGAGGGTTTCAACTACAGGGAGAAGTTAGATAAACTTCGATTGTTGCTCTGGACTGTTTGAACTTTAAGGGAAACTTGATAGGTATATGAAATTATGAGAAGCATAGATAGGGTAGACAGTCAGAACCTTTTTCCCAGGGAGGAAATGTCCAATACTAGAGGCATAGCTATAAGGCGAGAGGGGAAATATTTAATAGAGATTTGCGGGGGAAGTTTTTTACATTGAGTAGTGGGGGCCTGGAACGCACTGCCAGGTGTGGTGGTGGAGGCAGATACGATAGTGGTATTTAGGAGGCTTTTAGATAGCCACATGACAGTGCAAGGAATAGATGGATATGGATCATGTACAGGCAGATGAGATCTGTTTAATTTGGGATCAAGTTCGGCACAAACACTGAGGGCTGAAGGGGCCATTCCTGTGCCACCCGATTCTATTTTCTAATTGAGATGGGGAGGGACAGTGACATGCAGTTTGCTGGATGTTGTACAGTTGGGAGACATCAGGGTGTTCTGGTAGTTGAGGAGGAGAGGTGGGATCAACAGCAAAGGGGCAATGGAAAATGATTGAGTTAGTTGGGAATGGTGTGAGTGTCTATGAATGTAGATAATTAATTTACTTTGCTTCAGGCCTTTAATCTAAGGACTATATTACAAAGACTTGTCCTCAGAGTGCCTCATAACTGGTAACTCAGGACAATGCGTGTTTACCTGCAGTGTGCCAAAAACAGGATTGCATGAGGAATTAAATCATCCAATGTATCCCTAATATGGAAATTGCATCATAATGGTGATTGATGCCAAAAAGTAACTAGATGAATGTTATAACTGACAAGCAATGCTTCTGAAATGGTCATTGTGCTTCACTCCAGGAACAACTTAAAAGGGCAGTGCAATGCAATTGAATTTTGTGGCAATTATATCATTCATGGTACAGTAACGTCAGTGCATAGATCAATTGAAGTCGTTCTGTTGTATTTTAGAAAATTCTGATTGATGTTGTGGAGATTCTCCTAAATCACTGGAACATCAATAGTTATCAAACTACTTTTTCATGGGAAGCCATGAATTATTCTTTCAACGTGAGCCACTGTAAAAATCATGTTTTCATCATGCATCACTCATTGGCACATGGAAAATTGAATTTTTGAGTTTTACTTGTGTCTTGTAAGTTTGCTGAGAGGAATGTAAGAATAAACAGTGGTTATTTATCTAATGGGTTTTGATATGGTACCCCATTATCTATCTATCTATATTACTAAAAGGAGCAAATTAATAATATTAATATAATATCAAGGGGGGTAATTAGCGTGAGTGCGGGGGGGGGGGGGGGATAGTTAGTGTGTGTGATGCTGCATGCCGCCTCCCCCCCCCACAACCGCACGTTGGGGGAACAGACCCAACGGGTCTGCACTTGGCCTAGTAATGAATAAAGTTGAACACCGTGGGGTCAGGATATTTCCTGAGAGAATGAATTGCCGATTTCAAATTGATTTCGGGTAAAAAACAAAGAGTGGGAGTAAAGGGCAGCTATTCACAGTGGGGGAGAAAGGGTGAATGAGTTCTCTGAGAGTTAGTGTTACATTCCACTCTTGCTCAATATTTACATCATGACAGACCAAATTTCTATATTTTCTGATGATACTGTTTGGGAATGTCGGGTGGTGAATCAAGTTCCACATAGCTAAATGCAAAGTTGAATTTTTTGGTAGAAAGTTACTTATTGCAGGGAGTCGGAAGTAAAAGAAATTGCGACTACAAACACACCAATCACTGAAAGTTGGGTCACCGGTTAGCAACTCAGATGCTACAATTTATTGCAAGCAGAATAGAATTGAAACATAGAGTTTCACCTACATAACTACACCCGTATTGAGTTTGAGTGCAGAAAGTAGAGTTTTGTATTTTGGGATATGGCTATCTGAGATGGATGCAATGAGAAACATATCAGAAGAGAATGTCTGAACTGTCCCCTTTCTCTTGAATAAAAATGTTGAGAGTTGACATAATAGTCATTAAAATGATGTAAGATTTTTGTTGTGGTTAGGGAGAAAATGTTTCCACGTAGCGAAAACTACAAGAAGCGTTTAATGTAAGAGTCGTCAGGAAATCACGTAAAATTCAGAAATGTTTTCACTGTGGTGAGAGTGTGAAACAATACTAAGGAGAGTAGTTGAAGTGAATGGTGTAATTGTATTTAAAAAATAGGCTATACAAACGTGAGGAAGAAGTAATAAAGATTCACAATCATACATTTAGCTGAGGAAACATGGAAGGAGGTTTCAGTTAAATGTCAAAAGGCCATTATATTGTATACAATACAATAGGGACAACAATCAATGCTGATAATTTATTTAGAGCACATGGTAACCATCTCAATCATCTGATATTGTCTCACCATTCCCTTTTTCTGGTTTTCCCCATAACCCTTAATTCCACTCGAGTCCTAACATTTGTCTCCACTTTGAATACACAGAATGATGCAACAACTGTGAATTTCTGGGGTGAGGCAATACCCTCTCAGAAAGGAAATGCCATTTAATCTCAATTTTAGCCTGCTGTTTGTTTGCGGATGCTGCTGTTGCTTATTATAAAACCATACATTTTTGGTAATGTTCAGATTTCATGTATTTAATTCTAAATAGTTTAAGTAGTGTAAAATACAGAGGGCTTAGTACCAAGTTATATGGAATCTGTCACAATCAGACTTTAGGTCATGAAAATACCGGTTGAACATTAGCTAGCAATAGACAATAGGTGCAGGAGTAGGCCATTCGGCCCTTCGAGCCAGCACTGCAATTCACTGTGATCATGGCTGATCATCCACAATCAGTACCCCGTTCCTGCCTTTTCCCCATATTCCTTAACTCCGCTATCTTTAAGAGCTCTATCTAACTCTTTTGAAAGCATCCAGATAATCGGCCCACACTGCCTTCTGAGATAGAGAATTCCACAGATTCACAACTCTCTGGGTGAAAAAGTTTTTCTTCATCTCCGTTCTAAATGGCATACCCTTTATTCTTAAACTGTGGCCCGTCACTCCCGCATTGGTCTCTTCAGCCACAAGCGATGCTGCTCCAGCCGAGGTTTGGAGCAAGCAGCCAACAACTAGGATGCATCACCCATGGTCAGTCATGATCGAGGGGGGCCTACGACGGCCCCTGGTTCTGGACTCTCCCAACATCGGGAACATGTTTCCTGCCTCCAGCCTGTCCAATCCCTTAATAATCTTATATGTTTCAATAAGATACCCTCTCATCCTTCTAAATTCCAATGTATACAAGCACAGTCACTCCATTCTTTCAACATATGACAGTCCCGCCATCCCGGGAATTAACCTTGTGAACCTACGCTGCACTCCCTCAATAGCAAGAATGTCCTTTCTCAAATTTGGAGACCGAAACTGTACACAATACTCCTGTGGTCGCACCAGGGCCCTGTAAAACTGCAGAAGGACCTCTTTGCTCCTATACTCAATCCTCTTGTTATGAAGGCCAACATGCCATTAGTTTTCTTCACTGCCTGCTGTACCTACATGCTTACTTTCAGTGACTGATGTACAAGGACACCCAGCTCTCGTTGTACTTCCCCTTTTCCCAACTTGACACCAAAGATAGTAGAGGAGCTCCTCTAGTATCCTTGCCTGACACCATTCAGATAATATTCTGCCTTCCTGTTCTTGTCACCAAAGTGGATAACCTCACATTTATCCACATTAAACTTCATCTGCCATGCATCTGCCCACTCACCCAACCTGTCCAAGCCACCCTGCATCCTCCTCACAGTTCACACTGCCACACAGCTTTGTGTCATCTACAAATTTGCTAATGTTACTTTTAATCCCTTCATCTAAATCATTAATATATATTGTAAATAGTTGCGGTCCCAGCACCGAGCCTTGCGGTACCCCACTAGTCACTGCCTGCCATTCTGAAAGGGACCCGTTAATCCCTACTCTTTGTTTCCTGTCTGCTAACCAATTTTCTGTCCATGTCAGTGCCTTACCCCCAACACCATGTGCTCTAATTTTGCCCATTAATCTCCTATGTGGGACCTTATCAAGGCTTTCTGAAAGTCCAGGTACACTACATCTGCTGGCTCTATAATTCCCTGTTTTCTCTCTCTCTCTCTCTCTCCTTTCTCAAAAAGTGGGATAACATTAACCACCCTCCAATCCACAGGAACTGATCCTGAATCTATATAACATTGGAAAATGATCACCAATGTGTCCACGATTTCTAGAGCCACTTCCTTAAGTACCCTGGGATACAGACCATCAGGCCCTGGGAATTTATCAGTCTTCAGTCCCATCAGTCTACCCAATGCCATTTCCTGCCTAATGTGAATTTCAAGAAAGATGTGGAGGCTTTGGAGAGGGTGCAGAGGAGGTTCACCTGAATGCTGCCTGCATTAGAGGGTTTCAGCTGCACGGAGAGGTAGGATAGACTTGGATTATTTTCTCTGGAATGCTGGAGGTTGAGTGGACTACTTGATAGAAGTATGTACAATTTGGAGAGGCATAAATAGGGTAGACAGGGAAATGTTCAACACTAGAGGGCATAGCTATAAGATGAGAAGGGGAAAGTTTAATGGAGATGAGCATGGCAATTATTTTACACAGACTGGTGGCGGCCTGGAACGCATTGCTAGGGGTGATGGTGGAAGCAGACATGATAGTGGCATTTCAGAGGGATATGGATCATGTACAGGCAGATGAGATTAGTTTAACTGGGCATCATGTTCGGCACAAACATTGTGGGCCAAGGGCCCACTCCTGTGCCATTCTGTCTAGAAATCCAGATGTCAACTGCTGGAAAATGGGATTAGTAAAATTGGGTAATTGATGGCTGGTTGAACACAGACCGGTTTTGAGCTGTGTGACCCTATCTGTGACTCTATATTTTTAACTTCTGATGATAAACACCATTATTGATATCCAAACCCTGTGTTTAATTGAGTTATTGTAATTAATATCCTTGGGTTGGGAAATTGCAGTTCCAGATTTGCAATTAACCCTTTAAGACGTATGGCACTCAACTCTAAATAATCTAAGTTCATTTAGTAACCAACCTTTTTGTGCATAAACCATCCCTGTGGCACTGCAAGGTCAGCTCCTGTTCCTTCTGGCTCATAGAATGTAGAACAGTACAATACAAAAACAGACCTTTCAAAGGTTCAAAGGTTATTTAATGGTCACATACACCTAGGTGTAGTGAAATGCTTGCAATGAAATGCATTGTTCACCACAATGTCTGTGATGAACATGATGCCAAGACCATCTCTTATCTACCTGCATATAATCCATATCCCTCCATTCTCTGCATATCCATATGCCAATCCAAAAATCTCATAAATGTTACTATCGTATCTGCCTCAATCACCAACACCAGCAGTGTGTTCCAGGCCCTCACCTCCCTCAGTGTAAAAATGTTGACCGGCACATCTCCTTTAAACTTTGCCCCCTCACTTTAAGGCTATGCCCTCTAATTTTGAATTTTTCCATCCTGGGAAAAAAAAGGTTCTGACTGTCTACCCTATCTATGCCTCTCATAACTTTATATACTTCCAGCAGGTCTTCCCGCAACCTCCAGCAATCCAAGTCTGTCCAACCTCTCCCTGTAGCTAATGCCCTCTAATCCAGACATCTTTCGGGTAAACGTTCTAGTTAGCTAACCTTCATGTTTCATCTATTCTCCCCATATTGCTATTTGGTTACCTTCTGTTGGTCGTTAAAAGCTTCCCAATCATCTACCTTCCCACTAATCTTTGCAATATTATATGCCTTCTCTTTTAGTTTTATGTTGTCTTTGACTTCCTATATCAGTCACGGTTGCCTCATTCTTCCCTTTTGGGATGAAAAGGTCCTGCGTCTTCTGAATTATTATCAGAAACTCCTGCCAATGCTCTGTACCGTCATTCCTGCTCGGGTCCCTTTACAATCAACTTTGGCCTGTTCCTCCCCAATGCCTCTGTAGTCATCTTTACTGAACAGTAATATCAACATATCTGATTTAATCTTGTCCCTCTCAATTGCAGGTTGAATTTTATGTTATGGTCACAACCTTCTTAACCTTTAGCTTCCAAATCAAATCTGGTTCATTACATAGAAACTCATTAACCTTCCTTCCATACTTGCATGCTAACTGTTGTGTAAAAACAACAGAGGTTGCTATCGGTGTACTCCAATATTATAGCATGCAGTAACAATTTTATTGTCGTTTTAACCACAAATTGCAGTCAGATGTGTCCGCTGCAAGAGGTACATTTCATTCTACTGTTGGGTCACTTATTATCTTATATATTTTTTTTTTTTTAATTAGAAGTAGACATATTATAAAGTATAGTTACATATTATAGTAAAAAGACTTTTCATATACATCATACATTATTAAAATTTTCAATTTTCAATTATCAATTACTTCTAGTGTTTTTATTTTTTATAGAAAGAGAAAAAGAGGGTAGAAAGTTACAAATTTAAAAAAAACAAAAAAACAGAGGAGGTGGAATGGGTTACCTGTAATACGTCAATGGAGATAGGTTCGTAGATTATAAAGTATAGCTTTTCATCTGATCCTGAGTTCAAGTTTCAGTTGGGTCCTCGTGCTGTGCCAATCTATCCCTTCAGATAGTTAATGAATGGAGCCCAGATTTTATCGAAAATATCTTGTTTGTCCATTAAGACAAGTCTAATTCTTTCTAAGTATAGGGTCTCCGACATTTCCGTAATCCACATATTAATTGTGGGGGTTGTAGGGCCTTTCCAAAATTTTAATAGTTATTTTTCCCCGATTATTATACTGTAGTCGAGGAAATTTATTTGGTTTGTTGTGAGTGTTAAACTTTGTTCTGATATTCCAAGTATTATTCATTTTGTGTTTGGGTCCAGTTTTGTATTAATAACTTCTGAAGTTATTTCAAAAATATCAGTCCAGAAATGTTTACGTTTTATACAGTTTGCAAACGTATGTGTTAAATTAGCCTCTAGATGTAGACATTTATCACAAATAGGAGAGATTTGTGGGAAGATTCTATTTAGTTTTATTTTAGAGTAGTGTAGTCTATGTAAGACCTTGAATTGTATTAAAGTATGTCTGGCATTTAATGAACATTGATGTATTTGTTGTAAACTTTCGTCCCACATATCTTTCGTTATAGGGTGACCTATTTCATTTTCCCATTTGTATCTATATGGTTCGGTCGGTGGTACCTCATTGTTTAGTAGGGTGTTATAAATATAAGCTATTAGTTTTTCAGTATTAGGATGCCTGTTCAAACATTCATCAAGAATTTCTGATTCCCTACTCCTGTAGACTTGTGTATTAGATTTAACATAATCTCTAATTTGTAGATATCTGAAGAAATTATTTGAGTGCAGTCCATAATTCTGTTGTAACTCTTGAAATGAAAGAAAAGTGCCTTTCCCATAAAGATGTCCAATATTTTTGATTCCATAATTTTTCCATTGTGTGAAACCTTTGTCCATAAAGGATGATTTGAATGAAGGATTATTTACAATGGGAAGGCATAGTGGTATATTATTCAATTTTAAATCTTTTTTTATTTGTTTCCAAATTCGTATTCCACTATGTATTATGGGGTTTTCTTTATAGGTTTTTTGTGCAGTTTTGTGGGGGCAAATATGATCGGACCTATTTCAAAAGGTAGACAGTCTTCCTTTTCCATCATTAACCAATCTGGTTGTTGATCCATTTCTTCCAGCCAGAAATTCATGTTTTTAATATGGACTGCCCAAAAATAAAATAAGAAATTTGGCAAAGCCAAACCTCCATTTATCTTTGACTTACATAAATAATTTTTACTTATTCTATGATTCTTATAATCCCAGACAAAACTTGTAACAATGGAGTCGACTTTTTTGAAAAAAGTTTTTGGAATATATATCGGAATTAATTGAAATAGGTACAGCAGTTGCGGTAAAAAAAAATCATTTTTATAGCATTAATTCTCCCAAGCATAGAAATGGGGAGTGTTTTCCAGTATTGAATATTCTTATGTAGTTTATTCAGTAAGGGTGGGAAATTTAGTTTAAATAAAGAGGTATATGTCTTAGTTACATAGATTCCTAAGTATTTAAATTTATCTTTAACTATTTTAAAAGGGGATTGTTGTATTGTATGTAAATTGAATTTTGTTATTGGCATGATTTCACTTTTATTCCAATTAATTCTATATCCCGAAAACTGACCAAATTGAGTTATTAGATTTAATAAGTTTGGAATACTAGTTTCTAACTTTGTAATATATATTAGTACATCATCTGCATATAAGGAAATTTTATTCCTTGTGTCTCTAGTATTGTATCCATATATTCCTGGATGGTTTCTAACGCTTTCTGCTAGGGGTTCGATTGCAAGAGCAAATAATAGTGGGGATAATTTAATCTCTCTAGAGGCTGTAGACAAGGGTCACTTATTATCTTAAGAATGCAATTTAAAAAATAACTAGACTTTCTGGAGCGCTAGTATGGGTGTTGTGGGCCGAAGGGACTGGTTTCCCGAGGGCTAGTGCGGACATTGTGGGCCAAATGGATTCTTGGGGTTCTTTTAAAAAAAAAATCTCATTGAAATCTCAGTGAAAGGCGCTTTTTCTGGACTTTTCCTGGCC